>NC_053393.1:219745342-220078569 GCF_905171765.1 Bufo bufo
ATAAGGAGAATAGCAGAAACTCCTAATGCTGGCCATACATGTAATGATTGCGGAGACCCTCAAATGCCAGGGCAGTACAAACACCCCACAAATAACACCATTTTGGAAAGAAGACATAGAAACATAGAAACATAGAATGTGTCGGCAGATAAGAACCATTTGGCCCATCTAGTCTGCCCAATATATCTGAATCCTATTAATAGTCCCTGGCCCTATCTTATATGAAGGATAGCCTTATGCCTATCCCATGCATGCTTAAACTCCTTCACTGTATTTGCAGCTACCACTTCTGCAGGAAGGCTATTCCATGCATCCACTACTCTCTCAGTAAAGTAATACTTCCTTATATTACTTTTAAACCTATGCCCCTCTAATTTAAAACTGTGTCCTCTTGTGGTAGTTTTTCTTCTTTTAAATATGCTCTCCTCCTTTACCGAGTTGATTCCCTTTATGTATTTAAAAGTTTCTATCATATCCCCTCTGTCTCTTCTTTCTTCCAAGCTATACATATTAAGGTCCTTTAACCTTTCCTGGTAAGTTTTATCCTGCAATCCATGTACTAGTTTAGTAGCTCTTCTCTGAACTCTCTCTAGAGTATCTATATCCTTCTGGAGATATGGCCTCCAGTACTGCGCACAATACTCCAAGTGAGGTCTCACCAGTGTTCTGTACAGCGGCATAAGCACTTCACTCTTTTTACTGCTTATACCTCTCCCTATACATCCAAGCATTCTGCTGGCATTTCGTGCTGCCCTATTACATTGTCTTCCCACCTTTAAGTCTTCTGAAATAATTACTCCTAAATCCCTTTCCTCAGATACTGAGGTCAGGACTGTGTCAAATATTCTATATTCTGCCCTTGGGTTTTTACGCCCCAGGTGCATTATCTTGCACTTATCCACATTAAATTTCAGTTGCCAGAGTTCTGACCATTCTTCTAGTTTTCCTAAATCCTTTTCCATTTGGCGTTTCCCTCCAGGAACATCAACCCTGTTACATATCTTTGTCATCAGCAAAAGACACCCCAAGGTATTCGCTGAGGGGCATATTGAGTCCATGAAAGATTGAAATTTTTGTCTCAAGTTAGCGGAAAGGGAGACTTTGTGAGAAAAAAAACCAAAAAATCAATTTCTGCTAACTTGTGCCCAAAATTTTTTTTTCTAGGAACTCGCCATGCCCCTCATTGAATACCTTGGGGTGTCTTCTTTCCAAAATGGGGTCACATGTGGGGTATTTATACTGCCCTGACTTTTTAGGGGCCCTAAAGCGTGAGAAGAAGTCTGGGATCCAAATGTCTAAAAATGCCCTCCTAAAAGGAATTTGGGCACCTTTGCGCATCTAGGCTGCAAAAAAGTGTCACACATGTGGTATCGCCGTACTCAGGAGAAGTTAGGGAATGTGTTTTGGGGTGTCATTTTACATATACCCATGCTGGGTGAGAGAAATATCTTGGTCAAATGCCAACTTTGTATAAAAAAATGGGAAAAGTTTTCTTTTGCCGAGATATTTCTCTCACCCAGCATGGGTATATGTAAAATGACACCCCAAAACACATTGCCCAACTTCTCCTGAGTACGGAGATACCACATGTGTTACACTTTTTTGCAGCCTAGGTGGGCCACATTCCAAAGAGCACCTTAGGATTTCACCGGCCATTTTTTACAGATTCTGATTTCAAACTACTTACCACGCATTAGGGCCCCTAGAATGCCAGGGCAGTATAACTACCCCACAAGTGACCCCATTTTGGAAAGAAGAAACCCCAAGGTATTCCGTGAGGGGCATGGCGAGTTCCTAGAATTTTTTATTTTTTGTCACAAGTTAGCGGAAAATGATGATTTTTTTTTTTCTTACAAAGTCTCATATTCCACTAACTTGTGACAAAAAATAAAAACTTCCATGAACTCACTATGCCCATCAGCGAATACCTTGGGGTGTCTTCTTTCCAAAATGGGGTCACTTGTGGGGTAGTTATACTGCCCTGACATTCTAGGGGCCCTAATGTGTGGTAAGTAGTTTGAAATCAAAATCTGTAAAAAATGGCCGGTGAAATCCGAAAGGTGCTCTTTGGAATGTGGGCCCCTTTGCCCACCTAGGCTGCAAAAAAGTGTCACACATGTGGTATCTCCGTACTCAGGAGAAGTTGGGCAATGTGTTTTGGGGTGTCATTTTACATATACCCATGCTGGGTGAGATAAATATCTTGGTCAAATGCCAACTTTGTATAAAAAAATGGGAAAAGTTGTCTTTTGCCAAGATATTTCTCTCACCCAGCATGGGTATATGTAAAATGACACCCCAAAACACTTTGCCCAACTTCTCCTGAGTACGGCGATACCACATGTGTGACACTTTTTTGCAGCCTAGGTGGGCAAAGGGGCCCACATTCCAAAGAGCACCTTTCGGATTTCACCGGCCATTTTTTACAGATTTTGATTTCAAACTACTTACCACACATTAGAGCCCCTAGAATGTCAGGGCAGTATAACTACCCGACAAGTGACCCCATTTTGGAAAGAAGACACCCCAAGGTATTCGCTGATGGGCATAGTGAGTTCATAGAAGTTTTTATTTTTTGTCACAAGTTAGTGGAATATGAGACTTTGTAAGAATAAAAAAATCATAATTTTCCGCTAACTTGTGACAAAAAATAAAAAGTTCTATGAACTCACTATGCCCATCAGCGAATACCTTAGGGTGTCTACTTTCCGAAATGGGATCATTTGTGGGGTGTTTGTACTGTCTGGCCATTGTAGAACCTCAGGAAACATGACAGGTGCTCAGAAAGTCAGAGCTGCTTCAAAAAGCGGAAATTCACATTTTTGTACCATAGTTTGTAAAAGCTATAACTTTTACCCAAACCATTTTTTTTACCCAAACATTTTTTTTTTTATCAAAGACATGTAGAACAATAAATTTTGAGAAAAATTTATATATGGATGTATTTTTTTTTGCAAAATTTTACAACTTAAAGTGAAAAATTTCATTTTTTTGCAAAAAAAATCGTTAAATTTCGATTAATAACAAAAAAAGTAAAAATGTCAGCAGCAATGAAATACCACAAAATGAAAGCTCTATTAGTGTGAAGAAAAGGAGGTAAAATTCATTTGGGTGGTAAGTTGCATGACCGAGCAATAAACGGTGAAAGTATTGTAGGTCAGAAGTGTAAAAAGTGGCCTGGTCATTAAGGGTGTTTAAGCTAGGGGGGCTGAGGTGGTTAATTGGTACATGTGTCAAAGTTAATTCCTGTAGCTCTAATTTAGAATTCCATATGTTATGTGTATGGAATGTAAGATAAAGTAAGATCTGGAATTTAACTCTTACTGGTAATGCTAATAGCTTATGCAATAGTGCCACCTAGGTATAAATAAGTAACATTACACCAACAGCAGAAATGCATTCTGGGTGATACAGTGACATCACAGTCATTATCATATGTACACGTCTAACCGACAATGATTGGAAAACTCCAAGTTGGGAAGGTGTGTCTAACTGATAAGTTTTTGATAATAAACCACACACAAGAAAGAGAAGGAAGAAGAAAGAAAGGAGAGACCCCATGAGAAAAATCCCAATGATCAGAACGGACTTTAGAGCTGACTTCCTTTAGACTCTGCATGTCATCTGCATCCTCGGGTAATGTATAGCTTTATTATGTGTAGTATTGATTGAATGAATTTGTTTGATATTTAGTAACTCCCCGCTTTAGTGAGGATGTATAATGTTAAAAGTGCTACATCAATATTATCACTATTTAGTAAAGATGCATATTACTGAATAAAAGATCTAATATTGATATCGGAAAAACTCTCTGATTGGAATATTCACATTCCATAGTCAATATCAAGCCCGATAATTTAAAAGTTGTATCTCAATACTACCCAAAATCCGAGATTGGTCATAGTTTGAGCAGAGCAAGGGTTCGTATGTACCCTAATCACTATTGAGTTTACTGTGTCAACTGATAGTATATCTCAAAATTGTGGTCGAGACGGTTGTGTTACATTTTACGTTTGAGAGGTAATAAGGAACAATGGTATTTGTGTTAGAAACATCTAGTGGCAAATTTAGGGTACTACATATTACTGCGTGTTATTGCATATTATTGAATTTTATATTGAATAAGCTTTGATTGTTTTCTAAGTTATTGTATAATAAATCATTTATATTTTTGCATAGATGCTTGTACCATGTTTTACTGATTGCACAATATAATTAAATTAACGACAAACTCTTTTCGAGGTATTTTATATGTCCACCTCTAGGATTAATTCCCTTTGAAATTTTTCATTTGATCCTTTCTTTTATATAAAGCATTTGCTTTATATCCCTGACAAAGTACGTTTTCCTTTACACCAGTTTTGATAAATGTCCCCCAATGTGCTTTAGGTGCTCACTACCCTCAATCTGTTTGGACTGTGAACAATTGCCCCTCTTTAGTAATCTTATTGCACAAGATGCTATTTCTTTTCATAACAGCCGTGCCAATAATGCCCCAGTGCAATTCAGAATCTCAATATATCAATCATAACCATAATACCCAAAGTGACCCCATTGCCAGTCACAAGACAATTATAGTGTCTCAGGTCCCAGTGTTAGTTACAGTGTCTAAATTCCCAGCCACAGTGCGCCAAAAATTTTCTCAGCCTGCCTCTCATCTCTCTGCATGAACTATTCTGTTTTACACAGCAGACACCCGGATAAAGTCTGTGACAGACGATAACGCTGATCATGGACTTTTAACCCACGTTCCTGGGGCCCAAATGGCTCCTCATGCTGAGTTTGGCGAGACCGTTCATTTGCTGTGGCAGTCTAGGGCCATCTGCAGGATCCAATGCTTGTCACAGCGATGTTCCAATGGAGCCCTGCCATAGGAACATAGTAAATCTCCCATAGACTGCATGGTAATTTATCGCCATCTATGGAAGCAATCTGACGATCACATGTTCAAGTCCCCTTGAAAAAATTTAAGTTTTAAAAATATAAAATAATATAAATGAGCAACTTTTCCCCATAATAAAAATAAACTGTTAAATAAAACTGAAAATAACGATCATAGGCATTGCTATGTCCCAAAACACCATACTAATAAATATACACTCACCTAAAGAATTATTAGGAACACTATAATAATACAGTGTTGGACCCCCTTTTGCCTTCAGAACTGCCTTAATTCTACGTGGCATTGATTCAACAAGGTGCTGATAGAATTCTTTAGAAATATTGGCCCATATTGATAGGATAGCATCTTGCAGTTGATGGAGATTTGAGGGATGCACATCCAGGGCACGAAGCTCCCGTTCCACCACATCCCAAAGATGCTCTATTGGGTTGAGATCTGGTGACTGTGGGGGCCATTTTAGTGCAGTGAACTCATTGTCATGTTCAAGAAACCAATTTGAAATGATTCGAGCTTTGTGACATGGTGCATTATCCTGCTGGAAGTAGCCATCAGAGGATGGGTACATGGTGGTCATGGAGGGATGGACATGGTCAGAAACAATGCTCAGGTAGCCCGTGGCATTTAAACGATGCCCAATTGGCACTAAGGGGCCTAAAGTGTGCCCAGAAAACATCCCCCATACCATTACACCACCACCACCAGCCTGCACAGTGGTAACAAGGCATGATGGATACATGTTCTCATTCTGTTTACGCCAAATTCGGACTCTACCATTTGAATGTCTCAACAGAAATCGAGACTCATCAGACCAGGCAACATTTTTCCAGTCTTCAACAGTCCAATTTTTGGTGAGCTCGAGCAAATTGTAGCCTCTTTTTCCTATTTGTAGTGGAGATAAGTGGTACCCGGTGGGGTCTTCTGCTGTTGTAGCCCATCTGCCTCAAGGTTGTGCGTGTTGTGGCTTCACAAATGCTTTGCTGGATACCTCGGTTGTAACGAGTGGTTATTTCAGTCAACGTTGCTCTTCTATCAGCTTGAATCAGTCGGCCCATTCTCCTCTGACCACTAGCATCAACAAGGCATTTTCGCCCACAGGGCTGCCGCATACTGGATATTTTTCCCTTTTCACACCATTCTTTGTAAACCCTAGAAATGGTTGTGCGTGAAAATCCCAGTAACTGAGCAGATTGTGAAATACTCAGACCAGCCCGTCTGGCACCAACAACCATGCCACGCTCAAAATTGCTTAAAGGGCTTCTGTCAGCCCACTAAACCGTTTTTTTTTTTGTTTACTAATAATCCCTACACTGCGAGCTCTGCATACATAAGTTAAATAATTATTTTTGTTCAGTAGAATTTGATAAAAAGCGATTTTTAAAATATGCAAATTACCTTGCTACCAGCAAGTAGGGCGGCTACTTGCTGGTAGCAGCCGCATCCTCCGACCCTAATGACGCCCCCTCCGCATTGTGATTGACAGGGCCAGGGAACGGAATCGTTCTCTGCTGGCCCTGCCTGTTAGCATTCAAAATCTGGCGCCTGCGCTGCGGCCGTACGTATCTTCAATCTGCGCAGGCGCACTGAGAGGCGGCTGCTCTCTCCTCAATGCGCCTGCACCGGGTGTAGATGTGACGTCATCGGCGCAGGCGCATTGAGGATGGAGCGGCCGAGCGAGTGGCCGTCTCTCAGTGCGCCTGCGCAGATTGAAGATAGGTACGGCCGCGGCGCAGGCGCCAGATTTTGAATGCTAACAGGCAGGGCCAGCAGAGAACGATTCCGTTCCCTGGCCCTGTCAATCACAATGCGGAGGGGGCGTCATTAGGGTCGGAGGATGCGGCTGCTACCAGCAAGTAGCCGCCCTACTTGCTGGTAGCAAGGTAATTTGCATATTTTAAAAATCGCTTTTTATCAAATTCTACTGAACAAAAAAGATTATTTAACTTATGTATGCAGAGCTCGCAGTGTAGGGATTATTAGTAAACAAAAAAAAAAAAAACCGGTTTAGTGGGCTGACAGAAGCCCTTTAAATCACCTTTCCTTCCCATTCTGACATTCAGTTTGGAGTTCAGGAGATTGTCTTGACCAGGACCACACCCCTAAATGCATTGAAGCAACTTCCATGTGATTGGTTGACTAGATAATTGCATTAATGAGAAATAGAACAGGTGTTCCTAATAATTCTTTAGGTGAGTGTGTGTGTGTATATATATATATATATATATATATATATTTTATATATATATATTTTTTTTTATTTTTTTTTCCTCTGGATGGATTTTATGATCTGTGCATCTTATAGTCCAGAAAATACAAAATTTAACTCTGTACAGTGAATGCTGTAATGGGAAAATATCAAAATGCCAGATTCGCATCATTTCACCTGCCCAAAAAAAGTAATAGAAAGTGATAAAAAAAAGTCATATACACCCCAAATTAGTATAAAAATAAAGTACAGATTAAAGTACAGATAGAAAAATGAGCCCTAACATAGCTTCATAACCATAGCTGGAAGGATTATCATCCTGCAAATGTTTCTTCATTTTGAATTTTAAAGGCTATGTACACCTTCAGAGGTCATTTTTGTTTATGATTGCATAAATATTGATACTGTTTTGACACAAAAGGTTAACTGTTTTTCTAACTGTGTGACTTGTACTAAGAGGTCATAAACACTTATTTAAGCCACATGCTTATCAGTAAGAGAATAACTGAGCTATGAGTGTTCATAATGTCAGAGAGCAGAGATAAGGAGCTCGTCAGCTCCCCAACTGACGGAAAAGAGAAAAAATCCACAGACTGCTACTAGAGCATCTCAGCTCTGTACAGAAAAAAGGACTCCATATTTTTAATAAGGACTAATTGAAAAAAAGATTTTTAGCTCAAAATGAGTACAATGCAATAATAAAAACAATTGCCTCCAAAGGTGTACATAGCCTTTAATGTTTCCTTAAAAATGAAAGAAATGACAAATGAGTTTTCTAGAGCCCATTGTATTTTTTGCACAAAGGTCATACAGGGGTCAGGGGTGACACAAAGGGGAATATGGAGAAATAAGGGATATTGATGGCATACAGGGACCGTAGTGGTGACACACATGGGACAGTGACGGCATACAAGGAACAGTGATGGCATACCCAGGGAACAGAGTGGTAACATCCAGGTCGCAGAGTGATGGCATATTAGGGGGTAGAGTTTTCTAGAGCCCATTGTAATTTTTGCACAATGGGCCCACAGGGGTCAGAGTGTTGACACATAGAAGACAGTGATGGGATACAGGGGACAGAATGGTAACATACCCAGGGTACAGTGATGGCATAGCCAAGGGGCACAGTGGTGACTGGCTTTTGCTAGTGCATATATTCTGTGGTGCTCTACTTCATATGTTTCTTAAAAACACTGAATACAACTATGATGCTTGACTAAGAATGTACGTTACAATGTTGTTGTTATCAAGCAAGTACACGTTCCGCAGCCCAGAACAGGGTCACTGCAAATGGTTGATTGATGTAATGCTATATTGTTAAGTTGTGTACTTAATAAGCATTGTATGGACAATTAAGGGTTAACACCTTGGCTCATCCAGTTAGGTTGCCAGAAGATTGACCTGTCTAAATCTAGCTGTGATTCAGTGAAGACCTACATGTGCAAGCTCTTCAGCACAAACTCTGGAACTAGGGGTGGGGCCTGCCAACTCCCTAAGCTCCAGAGAGGACTAGGCTAGGATGGTTAACTCTGGCCATGTCGGTCCGCAACCTTATAACAGATACCCTCTTGCACTGGGGTACTGCATAAACAAAAACAAGTAAATTTTCATTACCAAGCAAAACACATTTTATTCAAGCATCTGTCTGAAGTAGAAGCTTAAATATTATCCTCCATCTGCATCCATCTGCAGAAAAGAAAATTCAGATATATCATTCTCAGTATCTCTATGTGATGTTAGTGCTTTTAGATGACTAGATCTATCATCGCTTACTTCTTTCTTGGAGTACAATTACCGTAGGTGGTGCATTTTATTTTAATGCCATATTAATAATTATCAAAAATCTTTATAATGTTACTCAGTCATGATACCATTTATATTTAGCTTTTTATATCATTCCTGCACTTGTACTCTAATAACCTCATTACTGTACAGCCTGAAACTTTGGCTTTACTTCTTTCAACATGATACTTCTTTTCACAATACCCTGGAGGTAATTCCACCCTACGAAAATACAGACAAAGGTGGGCAGACACAGACAGAGGAACAGATAAGAGAGAGATTGTTAGCAGACAGGGAGAAACTAAAACGCTTACTCACAGTAAGGGTCCATTCAGACGTCCATAGTGTTTGCGGTCTGCAAATTGCGGACCGCAAAACACTGACGCCGCACATCGGCAACACTTAATAGATAATTCCTATTCTTGTCCGCAGCTGTGGACAATAATAGGACATGCTCTATTTTTTCCCAAGCTGAGGATATGAAGTTTGGGGCCGCGGACCGGAAATGTGGATGTGGACAGCACACTGTGTACTGTCTGCATCTTTTCCGGCCCCATTGAAAATAAATGAGTCCGCACCCATTCCGCATAATTGCCGGACCCATTCAACGGACCTCTGAATGGACCTTAAATAGGACCTTGTGATGAGCACTGTAGGACATTGCTCACATTCTCGCTTGGTTTATTACTGATAAGTCAGTACAGCTCTGACAAGTCCTTACAAAAATGTAATGTTTACTAGTGATAAGTGGCAGGGGCAATATTCGATTTCACAATATTTCGTGAATATATGGACGACTATTTGTCATATATTCGCTAATTCGAGAATTCGCTTTCTACGTACACTAAAATTCACATAATGCACATGCGCAAGGGGCTTGGCCTAATTCCGGAACTGTTTTCAAACTACCCGAAGTTTGAGAAGATTGAAAAAGATGGTGGGAAGCAATTTTAGCGACAGTTAGGAAGAACTAATGATCACTGTAAGTAATTTGACATTACAGCAGTGTATTTGATTATTTTTCACATGCATGTCAGACCAATCGCTTTATATGCAGATAGAGTGTTACAAAATATTCGTGATTGCGAAAATTGCCATTTATGATCAGAATTTTTATTTTTTTTGCGATACATATAACTTCACTTTTTATCAGGTCTAAGTAGATATTACTGTTTGGTGCACTAAGTATTGTTGTGACATCACAGCACTATGTCAGTAGCATGTATGTATGGACAGCAGAGAAATATCTCTCACATGCACATTGCACATCTATTTTCCTGCCGCACACTATATACCCCACACACACACAAACACAGTCTATAGATTAGAGTTTGTGTCCTGTTGGTCAGGACTCAGGAGAAGCTTTTTTTTCTTACCGCCAGTATTTGCTGATTCATTTAGAGTTACCCAGGGTGCGCCACGTGGAAGCGAACCAGCTTTACACTTCATACCATACCATCACTTCACTGGACAGGTACATCTCTGCTCAGCTGGCCAATATCCAATTGCTCAGACCCCACACACATACAATCGCAATACAATCCGATCTTATAGCGGTAACATTAAATCGAAAAATTCTCCCGTTCAAAGACTTAAATACTTTTTGATGTTTTGTTGAGGACATTATTTTCAATACTTGTATAAAAAAAATTGTGATTATATGCTTGCATCTTTATCCTGCAGCGCCTGTTGGAGCGGGGCTACGAACGCATCCGGGTCCACGCAGAGAAGCAGGCCATTGTGAGTGAGATCTTTTCTGAGCTCAAGAGGACGTTCAAGGGTAAGCACCCTAGGATGGCCATATAAAAAAAATGGTCGGATTTGAAGAGGAGGAATTTGCAGCGGATCAGAGAGATCCGTGATAGAAAATTCCCAGGTACAATGCTTACATTGTGTAAGAAATTCGTGGATAGCTCACCACCCTCCTCAGTCAGGTAAAGGTGCTCTAGTCGAGGGGCTGCTCACTCAAACAGTCCAATAGTGCAAGGTAAAATAGGTGAATAAACGACTGGCACTCACTATGTGGTACACATCAAACAACTATTTATTAATTACCCGTCCACTCACGGTGGAGTGGTAGCAGGAAAGCATATAATTTAAAACAACATTACATTCAATATAGTTTAAAAAAACCCTAAAAAAATAAAATGCAATATCATAAAATACAATATAATGCTCTGGTTATATAAGTAGAATTAAATGGAAACGCATATATCTGGACAGAGTTTCCTGAAAAACTCTATGTAGTGCAGCACTATCGATTTGCAGTAGATGTCCTAACAATTCATAAAGAGGGTGCTGTCTCTTTAGATCGAATAGCACTTAAGTCCACTCACATCAAGCTCAGTGTCCACAGTATAATAGTTCAGTTGATCCCGATCCAAAAGAAACTACAGTCAACAATGACTTGTGAGGGTAATATTAGGGAATGTAGTATCCTTATATTTAGAATAATTTTCAGCAGTCTTTTCACCGATTTATAATACGGCCTTCAGTAGTTAAATAAGTAATCTATTTCAGGGAGATATCGCTTACCCCTATAGAAACGTCTTCAGCCGTCGGGTTTGACCGCTCACTGCACCGCTCGCTGCTCGGCGTCCTCGCACTCTGGTTTGAACACGTGATAACCCAGAGGTATCGCGGGACTTGAAGACTTACTTCCGCTATTCCTGCAAGAGGGTGCTTGTGATGAGATGAACAAATGGAGCGCTCCACTTATGAAAAATAATCTGAATCCTTTAGATGATATCCAGAATGATGCTGTAGACAGGGATATAACGCTAAACGCGTTTCGAAGACTTCCGTCCTCTTCCTCAGTAGCTATACCCCTGTAGAGACGTCATCCCCTTTTATATCGTCACCAGTGGGACACAAAATCTGGATTGGAATCTCGAATTTGCATGATGCGGTTTTCGTGCGTTTCTGATGCGGTTTTAAAACCCGCATGTGCGTTTTTTGCTGTATTCAAACCGCAACCTCTTAATATATCCCTATAACCCCAAAGCACAATGATAGTACAGTCTAAAATCTATAAATAGTCTATAAATCTATAAAAATATGTTAAAATGATATAGGAAGTGTACATTTGATAGACGAATAACGGCAAGATGGTAATTCATAAAAAGACTACAACGTATATGTGGGTGTCTTCCCATGTATATTCAATATCTTCAATAGCATTTGAAGTAGTGCAAAGGGAGGTGGGCCCATCATCAAGAAGGGATCACACCGCCGATAAACGGCAGAAATGCGATCCCCAATTGAGTGAGGGGCACACCTCCCAGTCTATAAGAAACCAAAAATTTCCAGTTATGCATTTAGCCCAGCTGGCATCAAACTTCCAAAATTGTAGATTTGTTTGGATTCCGCCCTTGACATCCGCTCAATGTGGTTTCCACCCCTCCAGTGTTTGTCTATTTTTTCCAAAGCCACAAAAGACAAGCCTGTAGGGTCTTGTCCATGTGCTTCTTTAAAGTGTCTTGAAAGTGAGTGTTTCTCGTATCCTTTCTTAATGTTAGAAATGTGTTCGGATATCCTCACTTTCAAGGCCCTCTTAGTCCGTCCAATGTACTGTCTTGAACACGGACATTGGGCTAAATAGATCACACTCACAGAATTGCACGTAAGGAAGTGCTCTATCTCCCACTCAAAAGTGTTTTGTGTGGAAGATAACTTCTTAGTGTTTCTTGTAATTTTGGTGGTTTTGCAGCAAATACACTGACCACATTTGTAAAAACCTTTCAGATCGATCAATCTACCAGCATTTGAAATTGTAGTTTTTTTGTTCTTAATCGAAGGGGCTACTTTTATACCTAAATTGGCCGCCCTAGTATATATTATTTGTGGTCTTAGAGGTATTAGTCTTCCTATCGTTTTATCTTGCAGAAGGTGGTGCCAATGCCGTTTAATAATTTCTTCCACCTTCTTCCTTTGTGTCATATAGGGAAGGATAATCCTAAATTGTGAATCTAACTCTTTCTGTTCTACTGCTTTTACAGTTAGTAGTGAGCTCCTTTGTTGTTTTCTAACTTTTTCCAATGACCCTTCTAATATATTACTTGGATATTGTTTGGCCAGGAATTTGTCTTCTTGATGATGGGCCCACCTCCCTTTGCACTACTTCAAATGCTATTGAAGATATTGAATATACATGGGAAGACACCCACATATACGTTGTAGTCTTTTTATGAATTACCATCTTGCCGTTATTCGTCTATCAAATGTACACTTCCTATATCATTTTAACATATTTTTATAGATTTATAGACTATTTATAGATTTTAGACTGTACTATCATTGTGCTTTGGGGTTATAGGGATATATTAAGAGGTTGCGGTTTGAATACAGCAAAAAACGCACATGCGGTTTTAAAACCGCATCAGAAACGCACGAAAACCGCATCATGCAAATTCGAGATTCCAATCCAGATTTTGTGTCCCACTGGTGACGATATAAAAGGGGATGACGTCTCTACAGGGGTATAGCTACTGAGGAAGAGGACGGAAGTCTTCGAAACGCGTTTAGCGTTATATCCCTGTCTACAGCATCATTCTGGATATCATCTAAAGGATTCAGATTATTTTTCATAAGTGGAGCGCTCCATTTGTTCATCTCATCACAGGCACCCTCTTGCAGGAATAGCGGAAGTAAGTCTTCAAGTCCCGCGATACCTCTGGGTTATCACGTGTTCAAACCAGAGTGCGAGGACGCCGAGCAGCGAGCGGTGCAGTGAGCGGTCAAACCCGACGGCTGAAGACGTTTCTATAGGGGTAAGCGATATCTCCCTGAAATAGATTACTTATTTAACTACTGAAGGCCGTATTATAAATCGGTGAAAAGACTGCTGAAAATTATTCTAAATATAAGGATACTACATTCCCTAATATTACCCTCACAAGTCATTGTTGACTGTAGTTTCTTTTGGATCGGGATCAACTGAACTATTATACTGTGGACACTGAGCTTGATGTGAGTGGACTTAAGTGCTATTCGATCTAAAGAGACAGCACCCTCTTTATGAATTGTTAGGACATCTACTGCAAATCGATAGTGCTGCACTACATAGAGTTTTTCAGGAAACTCTGTCCAGATATATGCGTTTCCATTTAATTCTACTTTTATAACCAGAGCATTATATTGTATTTTATGATATTGCATTTTATTTTTTTAGGGGTTTTTTAAACTATATTGAATGTAATGTTGTTTTAAATTATATGCTTTCCTGCTACCACTCCACCGTGAGCGGACGGGTAATTAATAAATAGTTGTTTGATGTGTACCACATAGTGAGTGCCAGTCGTTTATTCACCTATTTTACAATGCTTACATTACTTTTGTATATCTCTCACCAACACTCTGTAATGTATATATACAGTTATGAAAATAGGTATTTCATCCCTTTACAAATGATCACTTATTAACTGGTGTGACATGCAGCAAATCAGCCGGTTACATCATACATACATCTCTATCTCGCCATGAGTATATATATATATTTATACACACAGAGCGGTACAAATGTATGATGTAACCAGCTGATTTCGTGCATTTTACACACAGAAATATATGTGTGTGTATATATACATAAACTGCAATTATTCTGTATTCCAGTAAAAGGCCCCGTACATCATTACATTAGATACATCACACACTTAACTCCTTAAAGCCCGATGATGTACATGTACGTCAGATCTGGACGTGACTTAAATCCCAGTGACGTAAATGTACTGCATGGTGATCGGGCGGGTGCAGGTGCTGCGCCCGCACGATCAGGGGAGGGGTTCGGCAGTCACAGATAGCCGGACCACTGCTGTATGCGCTGGCATCGGTGAAATCACAGATGCCGATGCAATAACCCCTGCACGGCCGCGGTCAGCGCTGACCAGGGCACGTGCGAGCTTCAAACATGTGGGGGGTGTCCATCGGGTCCCCGCGCTGCTGTGACAGGGACCCGATGGCAGGGAAGGTAGTGAATTGGACGATACCCGCATCCCATATGTGAACAAATGCGCATAATTTCTTCTGTTTCTTCCTGGAAGCACTTCCAGCTGTAACGGAAAACCCCGTCCGCGGACCGGCCGAACAGGATCGTCATTTCACACGTGGGACGCCGAAGGACTGACGTATTGCTCACGTGTCTGTCCTGCTGCGAGACCAGAGAAGGGGAGCCTGAACTGCAGGAGTGGCCACACGCCGTGCAGCCACAAAGACATCAGACAGGTAACGGCAGTTGTGGTTGCTATCGGTGGCCACGTGGGAACCCATGGTTGGCCCGAAACCCACTGCCTGAAAGAGACATATACTTACCTAACATGTGTGAGAGTACCATCACCAAGATATACTACTAATATTTCCTATATCAATGGAACTTTGTAACCATTACTAACCTCCTAAGCAATACCATTGGGAGACTGTGCAACATAACCCTCTAGTAACCCAGCGATATATTGCTGGTATCATTAACAACCATAGAAGGACCTCACTTTGTTTATTATCAACTAAAGGAATAAAGACTGCAGAAGTACCATAGAAAAGACGCTTTATGTTCACCTAAATAATCGACACAAGTGTATACATTCTCAAAATCTGTCCACCAAACAGATTGGACACTACTTTTTATATATTTTTATATATTTGTATTTTTTCGTATCTTATATATTTTTTATATTTATCATTTACCTATATATTTTTTAAACATAATAATTATTGCACTTATTTGTGCTTTTTTGCACCATCGTTTGTACTATTCTGTACCTTATGCTGAATTGGGGGAAGATTTATGTGCCCCTGGTTATATGGGAAATATAATCATCAATTGAATATCCAAAGATAACGCCATTTGATCACGTGATCTATCTATTTATATGTAATTTATATATGTGTACCTATATTTCTACTATTTTTAGTATAAAAATATATTTTTATAACCCTTTTTAACTAAATAAATACTGTGCTCTATACAGTTATACTACATTTAGGAGCCAGTTCTATGTTTGTAGGATGAATATGTTCCCATGAATGGGCCCCCGCCAGACGGGGGCAACCCGAAAAATAAACTTATACACCTCTGACAGCAGCATGTTCTTTGTTGGCAGCATGAATGTGTTCCCATAAATACAAATTTCAATATATTCCCTTGCCAATTTTTATTTTAAAGCATTTTTCAGATTTTAAAGCCCAAAATAATTTTTTTTAAAATTAAATAAAATATATACAAAAATGTGC
This sequence comes from Bufo bufo, assembly GCF_905171765.1. NCBI lineage: Eukaryota > Metazoa > Chordata > Amphibia > Anura > Bufonidae > Bufo > Bufo bufo. Next base: position 219,761,455 of record NC_053393.1, read on the forward strand.
GTTTATTAAACCAAAAGCGACGTTGCAGTCCACACAATGGGACCTTTCTCAAGCAGTGATAAAAGTGAATGGTGGCAAGTACAAATACAAACTCAGGTGATTATTTAATGCAAACTATTAATAATAGAATTAGATTTAATGTGTTTCGTATTGTGTCTAAAATTAAAAATTTATGTTAAAAAATGCATTAATGTACTAGTATCCATACTGTGGAGAGATTACCGTAATAACTTCCATTAACGTACGTGAATTCTTATTATCTGCTTAATTCATAAAATTTCAATTTAAAAAAAATATATCAAAAATAAATTGTCACAAAAATATCAGGTGTATTGAATAAAAACATAATGGAGGGGGCCAAAAACCAACCAGCATGGATCCAATATAGCGTCCCCTTAGGTTAACTGCGCATGTTGGCGCATAGCTTCTGCATTACATAAAGAAAAATGTGATGCAATAATGTGATCGCATCGAAGGAGGAACACACACAGGGCACGAGTGTCCATAGACAGGGCGTTCAAATGATAACAGATCACATGTTCGCACCAGAAAGTGAACACAAGCTGAGCCACAAACACATCCAGTCTATGCGGTCACAGGATAGCAAACCTTGGAAATTATAAGAATAACTCCCAAAATGTTGACATGGCTGGAAGAATATTATATATACACATTTTATATTGTAAAGTGAAAAGCTTTGATTCTATAAAAATCACATGTGCACATTATCATTACATAGTTGTCAAGAAGTAACATCAAATAAAAAATTTATATATAGATATATACATGTGGCAATAATGCTCCATTCCCAAAACAGGATTACCACAAGGATGAGTATAACGCCAGTAACACCCAACCTTGTGGAGAGGTCAACATGGAAGTTAGGCATCCTGGTCAGGACATATATTCCACTGGACTGTCATGTATCCCCACAAGGCTGATAAGCACTTATCGGGTACCAGGTCCGTGCTGTGACACACAAACATCCAATGTGAACCAAAGAGGTGTATAGTATAAAGTATACACACCCCAGTGGGAAATTACATAATATACTGCAATTGCCTCAAGAAAAATTCATGGATGTTAGTTGCCATGGACATAGGCTGTGGATCGCACTATCAGCAACATAGATATACAGTACAGACCAAAAGTTTGGACACACCTTCTCATTCAAAGAGTTTTCTTTATTTTCATGACTATGAAGGCATCAAAACTATGAATTAACACATGTGGAATTATATACATAACAAACAAGTGTGAAACAACTGAAAATATGTCATATTCTAGGTTCTTCAAAGTAGCCACCTTTTGCTTTAATTACTGCTTTGCACACTCTTGGCATTCTCTTGATGAGCTTCAAGAGGTAATCCCCTGAAATGGTCTTCCAACAGTCTTGAAGGAGTTCCCAGAGATGCTTAGCACTTGTTGGCCCTTTTGCCTTCACTCTGCGGTCCAGCTCACCCCAAACCATCTCGATTGGGTTCAGGTCGGTGACTGTGGAGGCCAGGTCATCTGGCGCAGCACCCCATCACTCTCCTTCATGGTCAAATAGCCCTTACTTTCAAAGTTTTCCCAATTTTTCGGCTGACTGACTGACGTTCATTTCTTAAAGTAATGATGGCCACTTGTTTTTCTTTACTTAGCTGCTTTTTTCTTGCCATAATACAAATTCTAACAGTCTATTCAGTAGGACTATCAGCTGTGTATCCACCTGACTTCTCCTAAACGCCACTGATGGTCCCAACCCCATTTATAAGGCAAGAAATCCCACTTATTAAACCTGACAGGGCACACCTGTGAAGTGAAAACCATTTCAGGGGACTACCTCTTGAAGCTCATCAAGAGAATGCCAAGAGTGTGCAAAGCAGTAATCAAAGCAAAAGGTGGCTACTTTGAAGAACCTAGAATATGACATATTTTCAGTTGTTTCACACTTGTTTGTTATGTATATAATTCCACATGTGTTAATTCATAGTTTTGATGCCTTCAGTGTGAATCTACAATTTTCATAGTGATGAAAATAAAGAAAACTCTTTGAATGAGAAGGTGTGTCCAAACTTTTGGTCTGTACTGTATATAATGCCTGGTACCAAAATATCCACAGCCTAATCTACACACAGCACACAATAGTATGTCTGTATAGCCTAATCAATAACATAGGCCTAATATGGAAGCTGTATATGGCAGTGTCTATAATGGTGTCTCAATAGACACTTAAGTCCTGGGACGTACCTGAAGACATGACCAAGCCCAGATGGATGTGATGACCCTAAGCGCAAGACCTCCAGATGGATGTAATGACCCTAAGCGCAAGACCTCGACGCACGTTTCACCTCAGCGACCTCGACGCTGCTAAACCACGCCAGTCTTGCTGCCCTCTGGCTTGGAGGAATCAGCATATGTTGCAGCAGGCTGAGTTACCACAGTGTTCTTCTCCAGACTCGATGTGCCCGATATGGAAGCTGAGAGCAGACCGGTGCAGGCAGCGTGTGGAGCACTGTGTGCCAATTGGTATCTGAGAGGTCTCTTTTCCAATATGGTTTATGTATGGAGGGCAGTGTCTAGAGATCACACAGAGGAATAAGGGTTACACTATGCTAGGGCTGAAACAATTAATCAATTAAATCGAGTTATTAAAAACAAAAAGCCAAAGTGGTAAAGTTCCTTTGACATTTAAGATATAATGTTGCCACTAATGTTTATGCACTACTGTTCTAGCGTCCATTATTCAAACAGGCTTAATGTTTATTTTATATATATATATATATATATATATATAAATATTTCAACAATTAGTTAAATTAATGAATAAATAAATTATATATATAATCATTTCAACAATAGAGAGAAATATATAAATAAAGTTATCAATAAATAAATACATAAATAAATTCATCAATAAATACATAAATAAATTCATCAATACAGAACTATGTAAATAAAGTTATCAATGAATAAATAAATAAATATATTAACCCTTTCATGACCAAAGATCATTGATGCCCCAGTGTCCAGGTCAAAATTTACGAATCTGACATGCGTCACTTTATGTGGTAATAGCTTTGGAACGCTTTTACTTATCCAAGCCATTCTGAGAATGTTTTCTCATGACACATTGTACTTCATGACAGTCATAAATTTGAGTCAATATATTTCACCTTTATTTATGAACAAATCCCAAATTTACCAAAAATTTTGAAAAATTAGATTTCAATATTTCGATTTCTCTGCTTCTAAAACAGAAAGTGATACCTCATAAAATATTTATTACTTAACATTCCCCATATGTATACTTTATGTTGGCATCATTTTGGATATGTCATTTTATTTTTTTAGGATGTTACAAGGCTTAGAAGTTTAGAAGCAATTCTCAAAATGTTTAAGAAAATTTCCAAAACCCAGTTTTTAAGGACCAGTTCAGGTCTGAAGTCACTTTGTGGGGCTTACATAGGGTATACCCCCCATAAATGACCCCATTGTAGAAACTACACCCCTCAAGTTACTCAAAACTGATTTTACAAACTTTGTTAACCCTTTAAGTGTTCCACAAGAATTAAAGGAAAATGGAGATGAAATTTCTAAATTTCACTTTTTTGGCAGATTTTCCATTTTATTACATTTTTTTCTTTAACACATTGAGGGTTAACAGCAAAACAATACTCAATATTTATTACCCTGATTCTGCGGTTTACAGAAACACCCCACATGTGGTCGTAAACTGATGTAAGGGCACACGGCAGGGCGCAGAAGGAAAAGAACTCCACATGGTTTTTGGAAGGCAGATTTTGCTGGACTGGTTTTAGATGCCATGTCCCATTTAAAGCCCCCCTGATGCACCCCTACAGTAGAAACTCCCAAAAAGTGACCCTATTTTGGAAACTAGGGGATAAGGTGACAGTTTTATTGGTACTATTTTGGGGTACATATGATTTTTAATTGCTCAATTTAAAGTTTTTTGTGAGGCAAGGTAACAAAAAATTTTATGTTTTGGCACCGTTTTGTCATCTTAAATTTTTTACGAGATTCATCCGACCTGGTAGATAATGTGCTATTTTTATAGAGCAGGTTATTACGGACGCAGTAATATCAAATATGTCTACTTTTATACATAATAAGGCGTTTTTGAAAAAGAAATTATGTTTTTGTGTGTCTATTTTCTGAACGCCGTATGTTTTTTATTTTTCTACCGATCGTCTTGTGCAGGGGCTTGTTTTTTGCAGAGAGAGTTGAGGTTTTTATTGGTACCATTTTTGGGTACATATGATTTTTTGATCATTCATTATTAAACTTTATTGGGCATGGTGACCAAAAAATTGGCTGTTTTGGAACAGTTTTTTTTTTTTTACAGCGTTCATCTGAGGGGTTAGGTCATGTGACAGTTTTATAGAGCAGATCGTTACGGACGTGGCAATACCCAATATGTATACTTTTTCTTATTTATTTAAGTTTTACACAATAATAGCATTTCTGAAACCAAAATAATTATGTTTTAGTGTCTCCATAGTCTGAGAGCCATAGCTTTTTAATTTTTTTGGCGATTGTCTTAAATAGGGGCTCGTTTTTTGCGGGATGAGGTAACGGTTTGATTGGTACTATTTTGGGGTGTATACGCCTTTTTGATCGCTTGGTGTTGCACTTTTTGTGATGTAAGGTGACAAAATTTTTATTTTTTTACAGTTTTTATTTTTTATTTTTTATGGTGTTTATTGGACGGGGTTGATCATGTGATATGTGATATTTATAGAGATGGTCGTTATGGATGCGGTCTTATCTACCAGTGTGGTTTTTGTTTTGTTTTTTTAATTTTTTTATAGGAAAAGGCAATTTATTTTTTTAATTTTCATTTTTTTTATTTTTTTATTTTTACTTTTATTATTTTCACATTTTTTCTATCAGTTCCCTCTTGGATCTTGAAGATCCAGTGGGGCTGATGGTTTTACTATACTTTGCAACGCTCTTGCATTGCAAAGTATAATACTACCAGATTTCCTGTAGGTGGCAACACCGGAAGCCTTTGCAAAGCGTGGCAACCATCGGGCACTACAATCGCAGCGCAGCAGCCCTGATGGTTGAGAGAGGCCACGGCATCTATGGAGTTACAGCAGAGCTGATGGCAGTGGCTCAGGAACAGAGCCACGGCCATCACACACAGGGGGACCGCATCGGGGGCAGGGGGCAGCGCTGGAAAAAGGAGGGGGGATACGGCCAGCATTGAGAAAGAACATATCGGGGCAGGATGAAGGTAGGGGAGGGGATGGAACAAATCAGGGGCATGCTACATGGATGGGGGGCCGATGGCAGAGGCAGGGCTCACAGTGGTGGTCGGGGGTTGGAGGCGCACAGGAAGGGGGCACAGATCGGGGACACCAGGACACATTACCTGATTTCAGGCTCTGATCTGCAGAGTGAAGATCAGAGCCTGAAACCGGCATTTTAACACTGCCACGATCCGATTGGTTAGTCTGTACAGACTAACCAATCGGATTGATTGCCGGCAAGGGACCACTCTGATTGGTCCCTTGCCGGCATTACTAGACTGTATGCTGTCCGTGACAGCACCAGGACAGGGGCAGAAACTTTAATCCAAGTGCGTTGCAGCGCTTGGATTAAAGAACTGCCATGACGTCTATACATGTGGTAGCTGCACGGGGTATGTGCAGCTATCACGTATATAGACGGATTGCTGTTGTTAAGGGGTTAAAAAAGTCATCCATAAATAAATAATTACATAAATAAAATCATCAATAAATACATAAATAAATGAATCAATACATAAATATATAAATAAAGTTATCAATAAATATATTAAAAATGTAATCTATTAAATAAATAAATAATTAAAATCATCAAGAAATATATACAGAAGTTAAAAAACAAAAAAGCTTGGGAGGGAGAGCCAAGGAGAGGGACTGACAAGGGACCCTTCAGCGCCTGGAACCGACGGCAGCGCCAAGAAATCGCTGCCGATCCAGGACTCGTTCATTTTGATAAATGTCAGTCTGTCCACTGAGTCAGTGGACAGACGGGTCCTTTTGTCAGTGACCACCTCACCTGCCGTGCTGAATGTCTGCTCAGACAATACACTGGAGGGGGGGCAAGACAGTACTTCCAGCGCATACTAGAAGTACCGCGGGCTCACGGCAGGTGTCCAGCCTGGCAACCCAGTACTCAATGGGGTCATCGGTGCACATGCTGTCGGAAGCACCGACGGACCCCATGTAGTCTGCTACCATGCGGGCCAGCCACTGGTGGTGACTGCTGCTGCTGCTACTGGATCGCGCACACTGGCCTCATCTCACCCATAAGATCACCTGCTTGGCTGGAGGTGCTTGGGCCAGCCACCTGCTGGGTGAGATGGGCAGGGAGAACTGGAGTGTGAGGCGGAGGGTTTGCCTGCTCCAGCCTGAGGAGCAGACAGGCCCACAGGTTTTGCATACGGGCCTCCCTCCGGCTGACTGGGATGAACTGCTCCAGTTTCCCCTTGCAGCGAGGGTCTAAAAGGGTGGACAACCAAAACTCATCCCTCTCCTTAATTTTCCTGATCCGGGGGTCCCTCCTGAGGCATCGCAGCATGTGGGCAGCCATGGGGACAGCCCGCTGTGACTCTTCTTGGCTGCCCGGGACCATGACATCTTGGTCCTCCTGCTGCGGCTCCCTGTGGGAGCCACCCACCCCCGGACTAACTGTGCCCCCCGCATCGGCTCTCCCTCCTGACCAGGCCCAGACTCCTGGACGTCGGCAAACGCCTCAACAAATTCTTCCTCCTCCTCCTCGTCCTGGGCCTGGTCTTGGTGGAGCATTGTTGCCTCTTCTTGCTCCACCAAGGCACTCTCCCCAGCCTCAAGCAGGTGATCTAGTGTCCTGTCTAGCAGGAACACTATGGGGAGCACGTCATTGAGGCCGACATGCTGACCATCTTGGTTGCCTGCTCGAATGGGGCCAACACGTGGCAAACCTGGTGTATTTTCCCCCACTCCGCATTGGTGATGTAGGGGAGTGGGTGTGATGGCCCGGAAGTGCCTTGGTCTAGCAGGTATTCTTTCACCGCCCGTCGCTGCTCCCACAACCTCTCCAGTATCTGGAGGGTGGAGTTCCACCGCGTCACGCTGTCCAAAATCAGCCTGTGAGTTGGCAGACTGTTGTCCTGCTGCAGTTTGGACAGGGACGCAGTGGCGGTTGGGGAGCGTGAGAAGAAGCTGGCAATCCTACGTACCCTTGGCATGATGTCACTCAACCTTGGGTATGTGCGTAGGAACTTCTGTACCACAAGGTTGAGGACATGTGCCATGCAGGGCACGTGTGTGAGACTGCCAGCATGGAGGGCAGCGAGGAGGTTGCTGCCATTGTCACAGACAACCATACCTGCCTGGAGCCTTCAGGGTGTCAGCCACTTGTCGACCTGAGCCTGGAGGGCGGCCAGAACATCAGGTCCACTGTGTCTCCGTTTCTCGAAGCTCACAAGCTGGAGCATGGCCTGGCAGCAGACGTGCCCCACACTTGCATAGCTACGGGGACACTTGCTCGGCGGCTTAGCAGCGGTGGAGACAATGGCTTAAGGGAGAGCAGCAGTTCTCCCCTGGACACCCCGGGGCGGCACCACAAACTGAGTTGCCGCCACATCTAATGATACCTCCGCCTCGGTGGGACACCCAATGGGCAGTAAAGCTTATGTACCGTCCCTGCCCATGTCCGTTGGTCCAGGCATCCATTGTCAGATGTACCCTGTCGCTGACAGCGTGACCAAGCGACATGGATACATTCTGCACAATGCGCTGGTGTAGGGCAGGGACACCGGTCCTGGCAAAGAAATGGCGGCTCAGGACACGCCATCTGGGTTGGGCCTGCTCCAACATCTGCTGGAATGGATTGCAGTCCACAATATTGAAGGGCAGCAGATGTTGGGCGATAACCCTTGCCAAGGAGCCTATTGAGTAAACGCACGAGTCAGCCCCCGGGAGCATAGGGCGCGGTGCGTTCAAATGCGTCAGCAACCGACAGATGGCGCCTGACGGCAGTGGAGGCGATAGAGGAGGGTGCAGAGGAGGCAGAGGTCTGGCTGCCAGTACCTCTAGGAGAGGGAGTGGAGGAGTGGGAATGCATTGTTGGAAGGGGTTGGGGTGGCTGCAGGACAGTGGCAGGAGCTTCTATCCCCTGCGCACTGTTGCTGGCGTTGCTACGACCACCCTGCATCTGTTCCCACTCCCGCCAATGGTTGACTCTCAGGTGCTGAGAAAGGGCAGTGGTACCCAGCCGAGCAACAGACCTCTCTCTCCTCACCCTGGCATGGCATAGCTGACAGATAGCAATTGTCACATCGTCTGCTGCCAGGTTGAAGCAAGCCCAAACAGGCGACTTACGCACTGACCTCTTGTCAGATGGGGTGGTGCTGGCTTACACCTGTTCGGGCTTGGTGCGCACAGGTGGAGCCGGCACCTGCTGCTGCTGCCGCCTCCTGCTGCCATTATCAGTGGAGCCCCTGCCACTGGGCTCCCTGGTGACCTGGTGCACCATTTGCCTCGGGTGCCTACCTTCCTTATCAGTGCTGATGTCACCTGACAAGGGAGGTGGCGCCCATTCAAAATAACCCTCCTCTTCATCGCTTGTAATGTCAGACCCAAGGTCGACCAGTGGTTGACTGAGGGGAACAGCAGATGTGTAGCCCCTGACCTGGCTCCGCTGTCCCCTTGCTGATGCCTGGGTCTGACTAGGTGCGGGGGTTCTGTGGCTGAAACCACCCGCACTAGTTGGAAGGGACGTCACTGGGGTACTGATGGGCAGTACCCCGTCCTCCTCTTCATCCATCCCTACCAAAAGGTCCTGACTAGGAATGAACGAACCCGAACTGTATTTTGGGGTGTCCGTGACACGGACCCGAACCCGAACATTTTCGTAAAAGTCTGGGTTCGGTGTTCGGCGCTTTCTTGGCGCTTTTTGAAAGGCTGCAAAGCAGCCAATCAACAAGCGTCATACTACTTGCCCCAAGAGGCCATCACAGCCTTGCCTACTATTGGCATGGCTGTGATTGGCCAGTGCAGCATCTGACCCAGCCTCTATATAAGTTTGGGTCACGTAGCGCTGCACGTCACTCTGCTGATTCAAGCATAGGGAGAGGTTGCTGCTGCGACGTTAGGGCGAGATTAGGCAGATTAACTCCTCCAAAAGACTTAATTCAGTGATCGATCTCCAGCTGTGGATCATTGAAGTGCTAATATTGAATTGCTCACTTTTTTTAGGCTGCCCAGAGCGTTTTTATATCACTTTTTTCTGGGGTGATCGGCGGCCATTTTGTGGCTTGTGGTGCGCCAGCACAAGCTACCACCAAGTGCTTTTAACCATCAATAGTGTGGTTATTTTTTGCTATATCCTACATCAGCTGCAGGCTGAGCCTGTGTCACCCAAGTGCATTTAACCATCAACAGTGTGGTTATTTTTTGGCCATATACTACATCAGGGGCAAGTTGAGCCTGTCACCCAGCGCCAAAAAAATAGACCTGACATTTCTATTCAACCAAATCTGTACTGTTTTAGCTGGTCAAGTTATTTGTAGTGACCGTAAAAGCACACTTTTTGTTCTGGGTTGAAAAACTATTCCCAAATTTGCCATTCTCAAAATAACTAGTTTCTGGTATATGAGACCTACTTGAAATCTATCCCAAAAAGGATATCTTACATTGAAGGTACTGATAGTGTCATTCAGAAAAACCTAAGACACACGCTACCGTGCAGATAGAAGTCTGATTCTGAGATTAAACCTTAACCTGTCACACAGTGCAAAAGAAAACAAGTCTCACATTTCTATTCAAGCAAATCTGTATTGTTTTAGCTGGTCAAGTTATTTGTAGCGACCGTAAAAGCCCTTTTTTTTTTCTGGGTTGAAAAACTATTCCCAAATTTGCCATTCTCAAAATAACTAGTTTCTGGTATTTGAGGCCTACTTGAAATCTATCCCAAAAAGGATATCTTACATTGAAGGTACTGATAGTGTCTTTCAGAAAAACCTAAGACACACGCTACCGTGCAGATAGAAGTCTGATTCTGAGATTAAACCTTAACCTGTCACACAGTGCAAAAAAAACAGGTCTCACATTTCTATTCAAGCAAATCTGTACTGTTTTAGCTGGTCAAGTTATTTGTAGTGACCGTAAAAGCACATTTTTTTCTGGGTTGAAAAACTATTCCCAAATTTGCCATTCTCCAAATAACTAGTTTCTGGTATTTGAGGCCTACTTGAAATCTATCCCAAAAAGGATATCTTACATTGAAGGTACTGATAGTGTCATTCAGAAAAACCTAAGACACACGCTACCGTGCAGATAGAAGTCTGATTCTGAGATTAAACCTTAACCTGTCACACAGTGCAAAAAAAAACAGGTCTCACATTTCTATTCAAGCAAATCTGTACTGTTTTAGCTGGTCAAGTTATTTTTAGTGACCGTAAAAGCCCTTTTTTTTTCTGGGTTGAAAAACTATTCCCAAATTTGCCATTCTCAAAATAACTAGTTTCTGGTATTTGAGGCCTACTTGAAATCTATCCCAAAAAGGATATCTTACATTGAAGGTACTGATAGTGTCATTCAGAAAAACCTAAGACACACGCTACCGTGCAGATAGAAGTCTGATTCTGAGATTAAACCTTAACCTGTCACACAGTGCAAAAAAAAACAGGTCTCACATTTCTATTCAAGCAAATCTGTACTGTTTTAGCTGGTCAAGTTATTTGTAGTGACCGTAAAAGCACACTTTTTTTTCTGGGTTGAAAAACTATTCCCAAATTTGCCATTCTCAAAATAACTAGTTTCTGGTATTTGAGGCCTACTTGAAATCTATTCCAAAAAGGATATCTTACATTGAAGGTACTGATTGTGTCATTCAGAAAAACCTAAGACACACGCTACCGTGCAGATAGAAGTCTGATTCTGAGATTAAACCTTAACCTGTCACACAGTGCAAAAAAAAACAGGTCTCACATTTCTATTCAAGCAAATCTGTACTGTTTTAGCTGGTCAAGTTATTTGTAGCGACCGTAAAAGCCCTTTTTTTTTTCTGGGTTGAAAAACTATTCCCAAATTTGCCATTCTCAAAATTGTGGGGAACGGGAACAATGAGGAAAACATCTAATAAGGGACGCGGACGTGGACATGGTCGTGGTGGTGTTAGTGGACCCTCTGGTGCTGGGAGAGGACGTGGCTGTTCTGCCACAGCCACACGTCCTAGTGTACCAACTACCTCAGGTCCCAGTAGCTGCCAGAATTTACAGGGATATTTGGTGGGGCCCAATGCCGTTCTAAGGATGGTAAGGCCTGAGCAGGTACAGGCATTAGTCAATTGGGTGGCCGACAGTGCATCCAGCACGTTCACATTATCTCCCACCCAGTCTTCTGCAGAAAGCGCACAGATGGCGCATGAAAACCAAGCCCATCAGTCTGTCACATCACCCCCATGCATATCAGGGAAACTGTCTGAGCCTCAAGTTATGCAGCAGTCTCTTATGCTGTTTGAAGACTTTGCTGCCAGGGTTTCCCAAGGGCATCCACCTAGCTCTTCACCAGGGGTGGAAGAGATAGAATGCCCTAACGCACAACCACTTATGTTTCCTGATGATGAGGACATGGGAATACCACCTCAGCATGTCTCTGATGATGACGAAACACAGGTGCCAACTGCTGCGTCTTTCTGCAGTGTGCAGACTGAACAGGAGGTCAGGGATCAAGACTGGGTGGAAGACGATGCAGGGGACGATGAGGTCCTAGACCCCACATGGAATGAAGGTCGTGCCACTGACTTTCACAGTTCGGAGGAAGAGGCAGTGGTGAGACCGAGCCAACAGCGTAGCAAAAGAGGGAGCAGTGGGCAAAATCAGAACACCCGCCGCCAAGAGACTCCGCCTGCTACTGACCGCCACCATCTGGGACTGAGCACCCCAAAGGCAGCTTCAAGGAGTTCCCTGGCATGGCACTTCATCAAACAATGTGCTGACGACAAGACCCGAGGGGTTTGCACGCTGTGCCATCAGAGCCTGAAGCGAGGCATTAACGTTCTGAACCTTAGCACAACCTGCATGACCAGGCACCTGCATGCAAAGCATGAATTGCAGTGGAGTAAACACCTTAAAAACAAGGAAGTCACTCAGGCTCCCCCTGCTGCCTCTTCTGTTGCCGCCGCCTCGGCCTCTTCTGCTGCTGCTGCCGCCGCCTCGGCCTCTTCTGCTGCTGCTGCCGCCGCATCAGCCTCTTCCTCTGCCTCTGGAGGAACGTTGGCACCTGCCGCCCAGCAAACATGGGATGTACCACCAACACCACCACCTGCGTCACCAAGCATCTCAACCATGTCACACGGCAGCGTTCAGCTCTCCATCTCACAAACATTTGAGAGAAAGCGTAAATTCCCACCTAGCCACCCTCGATCCCTGGCCCTGAATGCCAGCATTTCTAAACTACTGGCCTATGAAATGCTGTCATTTAGGCTGGTGGACACACACAGCTTCAAACAGCTCATGTCGCTTGCTGTCCCACAGTATGTTGTTCCCAGCCGCCACTACTTCTCCAAGAGAGCCGTGCCTTCCCCGCACAAACAAGTGTCCGATAAAATCAAGTGTGCACTGCGCAACGCCATCTGTGGCAAGGTCCACCTAACCACAGATACGTGGACCAGTAAGCACGGCCAGGGACGCTATATCTCCCTAACTGCACACTGGGTAAATGTAGTGGCGGCTGGGCCCCAGGCGGAGAGCTGTTTGGCGCACGTCCTTCCGCCGCCAAGGATCGCAGGGCAACATTCTTTGCCTCCTGTCTCCTCCTCCTCCTACTCAGCTTCCTCCTCCTCTTCTTCCACCTGCTCATCCAGTCAGCCACACACCTTCACCACCAACTTCAGCACAGCCCGGGGTAAACGTCAGCAGGCCATTCTGAAACTCATATGTTTGGGGGACAGGCCCCACACCGCACAGGAGTTGTGGCGGGGTATAGAACAACAGACCGACGAGTGGTTGCTGCCGGTGAGCCTCAAGCCCGGCCTGGTGGTGTGCCATAATGGGCGAAATCTCGTTGCAGCTCTGGGACTAGCCGGTTTGACGCACATCCCTTGCCTGGCGCATGTGCTGAATTTGGTGGTGCAGAAGTTCATTCGCAACTACCCCGACATGTCAGAGCTGCTGCATAAAGTGCGGGCCGTCTGTTCGCGCTTCCGGCGTTCACACCCTGCCGCTGCTCGCCTGTCTGCGCTACAGCGTAACTTCGGCCTTCCCGCTCACCGCCTCATATGCGACGTACCCATCAGGTGGAACTCCACCTTGCATTTGCTGGACAGACTGTGCGAGCAGCAGCAGGCCATAGTGGAGTTTCAGCTGCAGCACGCACGGGTCAGTCGCACTGTGGATCAGACACACTTCACCACCAATGACTGGGCCTCCATGCGAGACCTGTGGGCCCTGTTGCGCTGTTTCGAGTACTCCACCAACATGGCCAGTGGCGATGAACCCGTTATCAGCGTTACAATACCACTTCTATGTCTCCTTGAGAAAACACTTAGGGCGATGATGGAAGAGGAGGTGGCCCAGGAGGAAGAGGAGGAAGAGGGGTCATTTTTAGCACTTTCAGGCCAGTCTCTTCGAAGTGACTCAGAGGGAGGTTTTTTGCAACAGCAGAGGCAAGGTACAAATGTGGCCAGACAGGGCCCACTACTGGAGGACGAGGAGGACGAGGATGAGGAGGAGGTGGAGGAGGATGAGGATGAAGCATGTTCACAGCGGGGTGGCACCCAAAGCAGCTCGGGCCCATCACTGGTGCGTGGCTGGGGGGAAACACAGGACGATGACGATACGCCTCCCACAGAGGACAGCTTGTCCTTACCTCTGGGCAGCCTGGCACACATGAGCGACTACATGCTGCAGTGCCTGCGCAACGACAGCAGAGTTGCCCACATTTTAACGTGTGCGGACTACTGGGTTACCACCCTGCTGGATCCCCGGTACAAAGACAATGTGCCCACCTTACTTCCTACACTGGAGCGTGATAGGAAGATGCGCGAGTACAAGCGCACGTTGGTAGACGCGCTACTGAGAGCATTCCAAAATGTCACAGGGGAACCAGTGGAAGCCCAAGGCGAAGGCAGAGGAGGAGCAAGAGGTCGCCAACGCAGCTGTGTCACGGCCAGCTCCTCTGAGGGCAGGGTTAGCATGGCAGAGATGTGAAAAAGTTTTGTCACCACGCCACAGCTAACTGCACCACCACCTGATACGGAACGTGTTAGCAGGAGGCAACATTTCACTAACATGGTGGAACAGTACCTGTGCACACCCCTCCACGTACTGACTGATGGTTCGGCCCCATTCAACTTCTGGGTCTCCAAATTGTCCACGTGGCCAGAGCTAGCCTTTTATGCCTTGGAGGTGCTGGCCTGCTCGGCGGCCAGCGTTTTGTCTGAACGTGTATTCAGCACGGCAGGGGGCGTCATTACAGACAAACGCAGCCGCCTGTCTACAGCCAATGTGGACAAGCTGACGTTCATAAAAATGAACCAGGCATGGATCCCACAGGACCTGTCCATCCCTTGTGCAGATTAGATATTAACTACCTCCCCTTAACAATATATTATTGTACTCCAGGGCACTTCCTCATTCAATACTACACTGCGTGCAGAATTATTAGGCAAATGAGTATTTTGACCACATCATCCTCTTTATGCATGTTGTCTTACTCCAAGCTGTATAGGCTCGAAAGCCTACTACCAATTAAGCATATTAGGTGATGTGCATCTCTGTAATGAGAAGGGGTGTGGTCTAATGACATCAACACCCTATATTAGGTGTGCATAATTATTAGGCAACTTCCTTTCCTTTGGCAAAATGGGTCAAAAGAAGGACTTGACAGGCTCAGAAAAGTAAAAAATAGTGAGATATCTTGCAGAGGGATGCAGCACTCTTAAAATTGCAAAGCTTCTGAAGCGTGATCATTGAACAATCAAGCGTTTCATTCAAAATAGTCAACAGGGTCGCAAGAAGCGTGTGGAAAAACCAAGGCGCAAAATAACTGCCCATGAACTGAGAAAAGTCAAGCGTGCAGCTGCCAAGATGCCACTTGCCACCAGTTTGGCCATATTTCAGAGCTGCAACATCACTGGAGTGCCCAAAAGCACAAGGTGTGCAATACTCAGAGACATGGCCAAGGTAAGAAAGGCTGAAAGACGACCACCACTGAACAAGACACACAAGCTGAAACGTCAAGACTGGGCCAAGAAATATCTCAAGACTGATTTTTCTAAGGTTTTATGGACTGATGAAATGAGAGTGAGTCTTGATGGGCCAGATGGATGGGCCCGTGGCTGGATTGGTAAAGGGCAGAGAGCTCCAGTCCGACTCAGACGCCAGCAAGGTGGAGGTGGAGTACTGGTTTGGGCTGGTATCATCAAAGATGAGCTTGTGGGGCATTTTCGGGTTGAGGATGGAGTCAAGCTCAACTCCCAGTCCTACTGCCAGTTTCTGGAAGACACCTTCTTCAAGCAGTGGTACAGGAAGAAGTCTGCATCCTTCAAGAAAAACATGATTTTCATGCAGGACAATGCTCCATCACATGCGTCCAAGTACTCCACAGCGTGGCTGGCAAGAAAGGGTGTAAAAGAAGAAAATCTAATGACATTGCCTCCTTGTTCACCTGATCTGAACCCCATTGAGAACCTGTGGTCCATCATCAAATGTGAGATTTACAAGGAGGGAAAACAGTACACCTCTCTGAACAGTGTCTGGGAGGCTGTGGTTGCTGCTGCACGCAATGTTGATGGTGAACAGATCAAAACACTGACAGAATCCATGGATGGCAGGCTTTTGAGTGTCCTTGCAAAGAAAGGTGGCTATATTGGTCACTGATTTGTTTTTGTTTTGTTTTTGAATGTCAGAAATGTATATTTGTGAATGTTGAGATGTTATATTGGTTTCACTGGTAAAAATAAATAATTGAAATGGGTATATATTTGTTTTTTGTTAAGTTGCCTAATAATTATGCACAGTAATAGTCACCTGCACACACAGATATCCCCCTAAAATAGCTAAAACTAAAAACAAACTAAAAACTACTTCCAAAAATATTCAGCTTTGATATTAATGAGTTTTTTGGGTTCATTGAGAACATGGTTGTTGTTCAATAATAAAATTAATCCTCAAAAATACAACTTGCCTAATAATTCTGCACTCCCTGTATTTTTAATTTAATTTTACCATTATATTGCGGGGCAACCCAAAGTTGAATGAACCTCTCCCCTGTCTGGCTGCCGGGGCCTAAATGTGTGACAGTGGCCTGTTACAGTGGTGGGTGACGTGAAGCCTGATTCTCTGCTATGACATGAAGACTTATTCTGTGCTGACATGAAGCCAGATTCTCTGTTACGCGACCTCTCTCCTCTGCCTGGGTGCCTGGGCCTAAATATGTGACAGTGGCCTGTTCCAGTGGTAGGTGACGTGAAGCCTGATTCTCTGCTATGACATGAAGACAGATTCTGCGCTGACATAAGGCCAGATTCTCTGTTACGGGACCGCTCTCCTCTGTCTGGGTGCCGGGGCCTAAATGTGTGACAGTGGCCTGTTTCAGTGGTGGGTGACGTGAAGCCTGATTCTCTGCTATGACATGAAGACAGATTCTACGCTGACATAAGGCCAGATTCTCTGTTACGGGACCGCTCTCCTCTGTCTGGGTGCCGGGGCCTAAATGTGTGACAGTGGCCTGTTCCAGTGGTGGGTGACGTGAAGCCTGATTCTCTGCTATGACATGAAGACAGATTCTACGCTGACATTAGGCCAGATTTTCTGTTACGGGACCGCTCTCCTCTGTCTGGGTGCCGCGGCCTAAATGTGTGACAGTAGCCTGTTTCAGTGGTGGGTGACGTGAAGCCTGATTCTCTGCTATGACATGAAGACAGATTCTGTGCTGACATAAGGCCAGATTCTCTGTTACGGGACCGCTCTCCTCTGTCTGGGTGCCGGGGCCTAAATGTGTGACAGTGGCCTGTTCCAGTGGTGGATGACGTGAAGCCTGATTCTCTGCTATGACATGAAGACTGATTCTGTGCTGACATGAAGCCAGATTCTCTGCTATGGCATGAAGAGACTGATTCTCTGCTGACATGAAGCCAGATTCTTTGCTATGGCATGAAGAGACTGATTCTCTGCTGACGTGAAGCCAGATTCTCTGCTATGGGACCTCTGTCCAATTGATATTGGTTCATTTTTATTTTTTTTATTTTTATTTTAATTCATTTCCCTATCCACATTTGTTTGCAGGGGATTTACCTACATGTTGCTGCCTTTTGCAGCCCTCTAGCTCTTTCCTGGGCTGTTTTACAGCCTTTTTAGTGCCCAAAAGTTCGGGTCCCCGTTGACTTCAATGGGGTTCGGGTTCGGGACGAAGTTCGGTTCGGGTTTGGACCCCGAGCCCGAACATTTCCAAGAAGTTCGGCCGAACTTCTCGAACCCGAACATCCAGGTGTTCGCTCAACTCTAGTTCTGAACGTTAGCACAACCTGCATGACCAGGCACCTGCATGCAAAGCATGAACTGCAGTGGAGTAAACACCTTAAAAACAAAGAAGTCACTCAGGCTCCCCCTGCTACCTCTTCTGCTGCTGCCACCTCGGCCTCTTCTGCGGCTGCCGCCGCCTCCGCCTCTTCCTCCGCCTCTGGAGGAACGTTGGCACCTGCCGCCCAGCAAACATGGGATGTACCACCAACACCACCACCTGCGTCACCAAGCATCTCAACCATGTCACACGGCAGCGTTCAGCTCTCCATCTCACAAACATTTGAGAGAAAGCGTAAATTCCCACCTAGCCACCCTCGATCCCTGGCCCTGAATGCCAGCATTTCTAAACTACTGGCCTATGAAATGCTGTCATTTAGGCTGGTGGACACACACAGCTTCAAACAGCTCATGTCGCTTGCTGTCCCACAGTATGTTGTTCCCAGCCGCCACTACTTCTCCAAGAGAGCCGTGCCTTCCCTGCACAACCAAGTGTCCGATAAAATCAAGTGTGCACTGCGCAACGCCATCTGTGGCAAGGTCCACCTAACCACAGATACGTGGACCAGTAAGCACGGCCAGGGACGCTATATCTCCCTAACTGCACACTGGGTAAATGTAGTGGCGGCTGGGCCCCAGGCGGAGAGCTGTTTGGCGCACGTCCTTCCGCCGCCAAGGATCGCAGGGCAACATTCTTTGCCTCCTGTCTCCTCCTCCTCCTCCTACTCAGCTTCCTCCTCCTCTTCTTCAACCTGCTAATCCAGTCAGCCACACACCTTCACCACCAACTTCAGCACAGCCCGGGGTAAACGTCAGCAGGCCGTTCTGAAACTCATATGTTTGGGGGACAGGCCCCACACCACACAGGAGTTGTGGCGGGGTATAGAACAACTGACCGACGAGTGGTTGCTGCCGGTGAGCCTCAAGCCCGGCCTGGTGGTGTGCCATAATGGGCGAAATCTCGTTGCAGCTCTGGGACTAGCCGGTTTGACGCACATCCCTTGCCTGGCGCATGTGCTGAATTTGGTGGTGCAGAAGTTCATTCGCAACTACCCCGACATGTCAGAGCTGCTGCATAAAGTGCGGGCCGTCTGTTCGCGCTTCCGGCGTTCACACCCTGCTGCTGCACGCCTGTCTGCGCTACAGCGTAACTTCGGCCTTCCCGCTCACCGCCTCATATGCGATGTGCCCACCAGGTGGAACTCCACCTTGCACATGCTGGACAGACTGTGCGAGCAGCAGCCCG
Organism: Bufo bufo; assembly: GCF_905171765.1. Taxonomy (NCBI): domain Eukaryota; kingdom Metazoa; phylum Chordata; class Amphibia; order Anura; family Bufonidae; genus Bufo; species Bufo bufo. Next base: position 219,780,201 of record NC_053393.1, read on the forward strand.
CCATAGTGGAGTTTCAGCTGTAGCACGCACGGGTCAGTCGCACTGCGGAACAGCACCACTTCACCACCAATGACTGGGCCTCCATGCGAGACCTGTGTGCCCTGTTGCGCTGTTTCGAGTACTCCACCAACATGGCCAGTGGCGATGACGCCGTTATCAGCGTTAGAATACCACTTCTATGTCTCTTTGAGAAAACACTTAGAGCGATGATGGAAGAGGAGGTGGCCCAGGAGGAAGAGGGGTCATTTTTAGCACTTTCAGGCCAGTCTCTTTGAAGTGACTCAGAGGGAGTTTTTTTGCAACAGCAGAGGCCAGGTACAAATGTGGCCAGACAGGGCCCACTACTGGAGGACGAGGAGGACGAGGATGAGGAGGAGGTGGAGGAGGATGAGGATGAAGCATGTTCACAGCGGGGTGGCACCCAAAGCAGCTCGGGCCCATCACTGGTGCGTGGCTGGGGGGAAACACAGGACGATGACGATACGCCTCCCACAGAGGACAGCTTGTCCTTACCTCTGGGCAGCCTGGCACACATGAGCGACTACATGCTGCAGTGCCTGCGCAACGACAGCAGAGTTGCCCACATTTTAACGTGTGCGGACTACTGGGTTGCCACCCTGCTGGATCCCCGGTACAAAGACAATGTGCCCACCTTACTTCCTACACTGGAGCGTGATAGGAAGATGCGCGAGTACAAGCGCACGTTGGTAGACACGCTACTGAGAGCATTCCCAAATGTCACAGGGGAACCAGTGGAAGCCCAAGGCGAAGGCAGAGGAGGAGCAAGAGGTCGCCAACGCAGCTGTGTCACGGCCAGCTCCTCTGAGGGCAGGGTTAGCATGGCAGAGATGTGGAAAAGATTTGTCACCACGCCACAGCTAACTGCACCACCACCTGATACGGAACGTGTTAGAAGGAGGCAACATTTCACTAACATGGTGGAACAGTACCTGTGCACACCCCTCCACGTACTGACTGATGGTTCGGCCCCATTCAACTTCTGGGTCTCCAAATTGTCCACGTGGCCAGAGCTAGCCTTTTATGCCTTGGAGGTGCTGGCCTGCCCGGCGGCCAGCGTTTTGTCTGAACGTGTATTCAGCACGGCAGGGGGCGTCATTACAGACAAACGCAGCCGCCTGTCTACAGCCAATGTGGACAAGCTGACGTTCATAAAAATGAACCAGGCATGGATCCCACAGGACCTGTCCATCCCTTGTGCAGATTAGATATTAACTACCTCCCCTTAACAATATATTATTCTACTCCAGGGCACTTCCTCATTCAATACTACACTGCGTGCAGAATTATTAGGCAAATGAGTATTTTGACCACATCATCCTCTTTATGCATGTTGTCTTACTCCAAGCTGTATAGGCTCGAAAGCCTACTACCAATTAAGCATATTAGGTGATGTGCATCTCTGTAATGAGAAGGGGTGTGGTCTAATGACATCAACACCCTATATTAGGTGTGCATAATTATTAGGCAACTTCCTTTCCTTTGGCAAAATGGGTCAAAAGAAGGACTTGACAGGCTCAGAAAAGTAAAAAATAGTGAGATATCTTGCAGAGGGATGCAGCACTCTTAAAATTGCAAAGCTTCTGAAGCGTGATCATTGAACAATCAAGCGTTTCATTCAAAATAGTCAACAGGGTCGCAAGAAGCGTGTGGAAAAACCAAGGCGCAAAATAACTGCCCATGAACTGAGAAAAGTCAAGCGTGCAGCTGCCAAGATGCCACTTGCCACCAGTTTGGCCATATTTCAGAGCTGCAACATCACTGGAGTGCCCAAAAGCACAAGGTGTGCAATACTCAGAGACATGGCCAAGGTAAGAAAGGCTGAAAGACGACCACCACTGAACAAGACACACAAGCTGAAACGTCAAGACTGGGCCAAGAAATATCTCAAGACTGATTTTTCTAGGGTTTTATGGACTGATGAAATGAGAGTGAGTCCTGATGGGCCAGATGGATGGGCCCGTGGCTGGATTGGTAAAGGGCAGAGAGCTCCAGTCCGACTCAGACGCCAGCAAGGTGGAGGTGGAGTACTGGTTTGGGCTGGTATCATCAAAGATGAGCTTGTGGGGCATTTTCGGGTTGAGGATGGAGTCAAGCTCAACTCCCAGTCCTACTGCCAGTTTCTGGAAGACACCTTCTTCAAGCAGTGGTACAGGAAGAAGTCTGCATCCTTCAAGAAAAACATGATTTTCATGCAGGACAATGCTCCATCACATGCGTCCAAGTACTCCACAGCGTGGCTGGCAAGAAAGGGTGTAAAAGAAGAAAATCTAATGACATTGCCTCCTTGTTCACCTGATCTGAACCCCATTGAGAACCTGTGGTCCATCATCAAATGTGAGATTTACAAGGAGGGAAAACAGTACACCTCTCTGAACAGTGTCTGGGAGGCTGTGGTTGCTGCTGCACGCAATGTTGATGGTGAACAGATCAAAACACTGACAGAATCCATGGATGGCAGGCTTTTGAGTGTCCTTGCAAAGAAAGGTGGCTATATTGGTCACTGATTTGTTTTTGTTTTGTTTTTGAATGTCAGAAATGTATATTTGTGAATGTTGAGATGTTATATTGGTTTCACTGGTAAAAATAAATAATTGAAATGGGTATATATTTGTTTTTTGTTAAGTTGCCTAATAATTATGCACAGTAATAGTCACCTGCACACACAGATATTCCCCTAAAATAGTTAAAACTAAAAACAAACTAAAAACTACTTCCAAAAATATTCAGCTTTGATATTAATGAGTTTTTTGGGTTCATTGAGAACATGGTTGTTGTTCAATAATAAAATGAATCCTCAAAAATACAACTTGCCTAATAATTCTGCACTCCCTGTATTTTTAATTTCATTTTACCATTATATTGCGGGGCAACCCAAAGTTGAATGAACCTCTCCTCTGTCTGGCTGCCGGGGCCTAAATGTGTGACAGTGGCCTGTTCCAGTGGTGGGTGACGTGAAGCCTGATTCTCTGCTATGACTTGAAGACTGATTCTCTGCTATGACATGAAGACTAATTCTCTGCTGACATGAAGCCTGAATCTCTGTTATGTGACCTCTCTCCTCTGTCTGGGTGCCGGGGCCTAAATATGTGACAGTGGCCTGTTCCAGTGGTGGGTGACGTGAAGCCTGATTCTCTGCTATGACATGAAGACTGATTCTCTGCTGACATGAAGCCTGAATCTCTGTTACGGGACCTCTCTCCTCTGCCTGGGTGCCTGGGGCTAAATATGTGACAGTGGCCTGTTCCAGTGGTGGGTGACGTGAAGCCTGATTCTCTGCTATGACATGAAGACTGATTCTCTGCTGACATGAAGCCTGAATCTCTGTTACGGAACCTCTCTCCTCTGTCTGGGTGCCGGGGCCTAAATATGTGACAGTGACCTGTTCCAGTGGTGGGTGACGTGAAGCCTGATTCTCTGCTATGACATGAAGACTGATTCTCTGCTGACATGAAGCCTGAATCTCTGTTATAGGACCTCTCTCCTCTGCCTGGGTGCCTGGGCCTAAATATGTGACAGTGGCCTGTTCCAGTGGTGGGTGACGTGAAGCCTGATTCTCTGCTATGACATGAAGACTGATTCTCTGCTGACATGAAGCCTAAATCTCTGTTACGGGACCTCTCTCCTCTGCCTGGGTGCCTGGGCCTAAATATGTGACAGTGGCCTGTTCCAGTGGTGGGTGACGTGAAGCCTGATTCTCTGCTATGACATGAAGACTGATTCTGTGCTGACATGAAGCCAGATTCTCTGTTACGGGACCTCTCTCCTCTGTCTGGGTGCCGGGGCCTAAATATGTGACAGTGGCCTGTTCCAGTGGTGGGTGACGTGAAGCCTGATTCTCTGCTATGACTTGAAGACTGATTCTCTGCTATGACATGAAGACTAATTCTCTGCTGACATGAAGCCTGAATCTCTGTTATGTGACCTCTCTCCTCTGTCTGGGTGCCGGGGCCTAAATATGTGACAGTGGCCTGTTCCAGTGGTGGGTGACGTGAAGCCTGATTCTCTGCTATGACATGAAGACTGATTCTCTGCTGACATGAAGCCTGAATCTCTGTTACGGGACCTCTCTCCTCTGCCTGGGTGCCTGGGGCTAAATATGTGACAGTGGCCTGTTCCAGTGGTGGGTGACGTGAAGCCTGATTCTCTGCTATGACATGAAGACTGATTCTCTGCTGACATGAAGCCTGAATCTCTGTTACGGGACCTCTCTCCTCTGTCTGGGTGCCGGGGCCTAAATATGTGACAGTGACCTGTTCCAGTGGTGGGTGACGTGAAGCCTGATTCTCTGCTATGACATGAAGACTGATTCTCTGCTGACATGAAGCCTGAATCTCTGTTATGGGACCTCTCTCCTCTGCCTGGGTGCCTGGGCCTAAATATGTGACAGTGGCCTGTTCCAGTGGTGGGTGACGTGAAGCCTGATTCTCTGCTATGACATGAAGACTGATTCTCTGCTGACATGAAGCCTAAATCTCTGTTACGGGACCTCTCTCCTCTGCCTGGGTGCCTGGGCCTAAATATGTGACAGTGGCCTGTTCCAGTGGTGGGTGACGTGAAGCCTGATTCTCTGCTATGACATGAAGACTGATTCTCTGCTATGACATGAAGACTGATTCTCTGCTGAAATGAAGCCCGAATCTCTGTTATGGGACCTCTCTCCTCTGTCTGGGTGCCGGGGCCTAAATATGTGACAGTGGCCTGTTCCAGTGGTGGGTGACGTGAAGCCTGATTCTCTGCTATGACATGAAGACTGATTCTCTGCTGACATGAAGCCTGAATCTCTGTTACGGGACCTCTCTCCTCTGCCTGGGTGCCTGTTCCAGTGGTGGGTGACGTGAAGCCTGATTCTCTGCTATGACATGAAGACTGATTCTCTGCTGACATGAAGCCTGAATCTCTGTTACGGGACCTCTCTCCTCTGCCTGGGTGCCTGGGCCTAAATATGTGACAGTGGCCTGTTCCAGTGGTGGGTGACGTGAAGCCTGATTCTCTGCTATGACATGAAGCCTGATTCTCTGCTATGACATGAAGACTGATTCTCTGCTGACATGAAGCCTGAATCTCTGTTATGGGACCTCTCTCCTCTGTCTGGGTGCCGGGGCCTAAATATGTGACAGTGGCCTGTTCCAGTGGTGGGTGACGTAAAGCCTGATTCTCTGCTATGACATGAAGACTGATTCTCTGCTGACATGAAGCCTGAATCTCTGTTACGGGACCTCTCTCCTCTGTCTGGGTGCCTGGGCCTAAATATGTGACAGTGGCCTGTTCCAGTGGTGGGTGACATGAAGCCTGATTCTCTGCTATGACATGAAGACTGATTCTCTGCTGACATGAAGCCTGAATCTCTGTTATGGGACCTCTCTCCTCTGCCTGGGTGCCTGGGCCTAAATATGTGACAGTGGCCTGTTCCAGTGGTGGGTAACGTGAAGCCTGATTCTCTGCTATGACATGAAAACTGATTCTCTGCTGACATGAAGCCTGAATCTCTGTTACGGGACCTCTCTCCTCTGCCTGGGTGCCTGGGCCTAAATATGTGACAGTGGCCTGTTCCAGTGGTGGGTGACGTGAAGCCTGATTCTCTGCTATGACATGAAGACTGATTCTCTGCTGACATGAAGCCTGAATCTCTGTTACGGGACCTCTCTCCTCTGTCTGGGTGCCTGGGCCTAAATATGTGACAGTGACCTGTTCCAGTTGTGGGTGACGTGATGCCTGATTCTCTGCTATGACATGAAGACTGATTCTCTGCTGACATGAAGCCTGAATCTCTATTACGGGACCTCTCTCCTCTGCCTGGTTGCCTGGGCCTAAATGTGTGACAGTGGCCTCTTCCAGTGGTGGGTGACGTGAAGCCTTATTCTCTGCTATGACATGAAGACTGATTCTGTGCTGACATGAAGCCAGATTCTCTGTTACGGGACCTCTCTCCTCTGTCTGGGTGCCAAGGCCTAAATATGTGACAGTGGCCTGTTCCAGTTGCTGGTGACGTGAAGCCTGATTCTCTGCTATGACATGAAGACTGATTCTCTGCTGACATGAAGCCAGATTCTCTGCTATGGCATGAAGAGACTGATTCTCTGCTGACATGAAGCCAGATTCTCTGCTATGGCATGAAGAGACTGATTCTCTGCTGACGTGAAGCCCGATTCTCTGCTATGGGACCTCTGTCCAATTGATATTGGTTAATTTTTTTTAATTTTTTGTTTATTTTAATTCATTTCCCTATCCACATTTGTTTGCAGGGGATTTACCTACATGTTGCTGCCTTTTGAAGCCCTCTAGCTCTTTCCTGGGCTGTTTTACAGCCTTTTTAGTGCCGAAAAGTTCGGGTCCCCATTGACTTCAATGGGGTTCGGGTTCGGGATGAAGTTCGGGTCGGGTTCGGATCTCGAACCCGAACATTTCCGGGAAGTTCGGCCGAACTTCTCGAACCTGAACATCCAGGTGTTCGCTCAACTCTAGTCCTGACCATCCGGACCAAGCTCTAGCTCACTCTCCTGCATTACCTCCCCCAAGACGTCCCTCTCACTGTCGCTGTCAAACAGCTTTAGGGTCACTTCTTGGGGGCTGGGGGCTGGTCCTGCAGGAGGTGGAGAGCTGCTACTGCTCAGAGCCGGGGCAGAGGACTCCGTGTCACGAATGACACCACTGCCCCAGCGTCCTGAGATAAAATGGGGCTGCTGCCATGACCCAAAGAAATCACGGATCAGGCGGACACCTCTGCCACCTGCGCCCGCCCCTACTTGGGTAGATGAGCGGCTTCGTGCTGGCAGCGGTCCAGCACTGGAACCAACTCCCCTACCACAACCACGGCTGCCGGCACGACCACATCCACTCATTATTTCACCAAATGAGTAAATAACCACAACAGAAAAAAAATGTAGAAAGAAAATAATAAGGGAGTGGGCAAACTTTATTGGGTTGGGGACAATGGAGCAAAAAAGAAAAAATATAGACACGAAACCCTAAAACAATAACACTAATACAGAGGCAAAGACTTCATTTTTTCTTTTTTTTTTCACAGACAAAAGACACAGACAATAATCCCTCCCTAGCAAACGAAACCCTAAAACAGTAACATTAAAACACAGGCAAAGACTTTTTTCTTTTTGTTTTCTTCACAGACAAAAGACACAGATAATAATCCCTCCCTAACAAACGAAACCCTAAAACTGTTACACTAAAACACAGGAAAATACTTTTTTTTTTTTTTCACAGACAAAAGATGCAGACAATCCTAGCACACAAAAACCTAAAACACAGACTAAGGGTCAATTCCCACGTCCGTAGTGTATTGCGGATCCGCAGTACACCCGGCCGGCACCCCCATAGAACTGCCTATTCTTGTCCGCAATTAGCACACTTCTTTCTCTCTCTCTCACAACTGTATGAAACAGCACAAAATGGCTGCTGGAAATTTTCTTATATAGTAAGGGGTAGGCAACTTTCCTATTAGTTGCTAGGGATGTTGCTAAGCTATGACAGAGATATTGCAGCCTTCTCATTGGCCCTCAAGCTAGAAGCAGGGAGGGATCATGTGTACTGTGGGGGAAAAAAATCTAGAATATTCAAAATTATGAATATATATCACTATATTTTAAATATTCGCGAATTCTTGAAGTGCCGATATTCACGATTAATATTCGCGATTCGAATATTCGTGCTCAACACTAATTTTTACATTGCATTCCGCTATTTGACAGGTGCTTTCTTTTACATGAGAAACTGCAATGAATACAGCTACATGTTTGGGATAAAAAGACTATTGAGCACGTCTGCTTTTGACCTTGAGGGTTCGGTGTGCAAGTGGGACCAATTTACACTTTCTAAAAACTGCATATGCATGTTTAACTACATAAGAATTCCTTTTGTGCGCTTAGATTTCAGAATGTATTTAAAATTACTATAAAAGATGTTTAGGTGAATTATTTTCATTTTCAGGAGAATGGCAGCCTGTTCTGATTGTGAATAATGAGAACATTTACACTCAAAAAAGTTTATTATAACTCCAGTTAAAGTAATGGAAGGGGTTGGTCCATATAGGACATTGATGGTATATCGCTAGAATATGCCATTAATGCCAGTTAGATGCAGGTCTGGAACTCACTATCTCCAGAATGGGACCCCCGCCCTAAGTGAAGGAAGTGAAGGAAGTCCTGGAAAATCAGAGGTGTGCTGATGTCATCAGTCATGTGATGCTGGACAGGTCGAATGACCAGGAACTGCTGTCTTTTTAAACAGGCAGCTGATGGCCACAGGTTGCCTGTGATTAGTTTCATTCGATTGCCACACTAGCATTCCTGTTAAAGGAAACCTGTCACCTGGATTTTGGGTATAGAGTTGAGGACATGGGTTGCTAAATGGCCGCTAGAACATCCGCAATACCCAGTCCCCATAGCTCTGTGTGCTTTTATTGTCCGGGACAGGACTCATCTCAGGTTAATTTGCATATATATCAAATCATTTTTTTTTTTAAATGTCCTCAGCAACCCATGTCCTCAGCTCTGTACACAAAATCCTGGTGACAGGTTCCCTTTAAGTTGCTATTGGATTCCTGACCCTGGCTTGTACCCTGACACTGACTTGTGTTTGACCTCTTTGATTTGATGTAATCTTCTGTGATGTGATTTTGTTTGGTTAGAGAGAGAGAGAGAGAGAGAGAGGAAGGGACTGCCGTCCAGTTGCAGTTTGCTGGTTAGGGCAGATTGTGCAAGTAGGTAGACATAGTGCTAGGCATGCGTTCAGGGCTCACTGTTCTGAGGGTATATCCCTGCAAGAAATGGTGAATAGTCCTCAATATCATTCATAAGAGATTTTAAAAAATACTCTAAAATATCAGCGATTTACTAAACCTTCTGGGGGGTTTTCAAGAAAAGGGTAAAATCATATAAAAGTGGACAGATGTCTCACAGACAATGGGTTACAGTAGGTCTCCTGGCTGTATTAAGCTGGTGACACACATTACATTAGACAGAACTTAAAGGGGGTTGCCTAGGATTAGGAAAAAGCATCTTGGTTATTCTCTGAAACAGGTCCACATCTATGCATCAACAGTGTCTGGTAGAGCAGTTTTTTCCCGATTAATTTGAATAGGGATGATCTGCAATAATCCTTGACAACTTTAAGTATAAAAAGGCACATTTATTAAGATGCCGGTCTTAATAAGGCCCTGTGCTGGCGGTGGATCTGCCGGAGTTATGTAGAGGTGCCGGCCTCTACATAACTTCGGCAGATTTACCGCCACTTCAAAATGTAAGACAGCTTGCTAAAACAGGGGTAGAAAATGGTAAATGAGTGGGGCCTTCTGGCCCGCCAATGCCACACCCACTTTTTTAAATCTGAAGTGAGCGGGGAAAAGTTGCAGATTGCAGAGCAGATGACCTTTGTGTCGCAATCTGCAAAATAAATACGCCAAATATATGTGTATTTCTGTTTAATAAATGACTCCCAAAATGTATTTGAAAAATTATTTAAAACTCCGGATTTTCTCTTCCTTTTTATGATCCTATTTTGTCTCATGTTGCAAGGAAAAATTAAAAAATATACACAGTCAAGTCACATTATTATGACCACTTTCTACTTTAGACAGCTTTGGACATGTTTCCAAATGGCACCATTGTGAATGAAAAAAAAATATTGAAGGAACAGCACCACCAATCCCAATCTGGGAGTAAGTGTGCCAATTGTTGAAAGGTGCACGCGGGTAGAGATTCAGGCTAGGGGTCCCATTAAAAATCACACTGCTTGAGAAAGACTAACCCCAGTCGAAATGTCGCTGTGACTACGCTGCTTGAATAAATGAACAGAATTTTTCTTCACCTTATTGGTGAGTGCTGCAGATTTTTTGACCATTGTGAATGAGCAATGTGGAAACTGCGGAGCACCACGTGCTGTGAACTGATGGTTGCTAGGATTTGTAGTTTGTAATTCTTCAGTTTTTTCTCATGCGAGTGAAAAACGCATCAAAAACTAATTGCACCTCCAAGGAAAAAAACTGAAACACTGAACGCAATCATAGACAAAACTGACTGAACTTGCGTGCAAAACCATCAGTTTTTTCCTGAACAGTTCCTGACACAATCCGTATCACTCGTGTCAAAGATTTGGTTGACTTCTATACAATGTGTGAGGGCAACTGTAATTGTCATTTTGGTGTAAAGAGTCTTCCTTGCAAAGCTCTAACTGAGCATAGCCAAGGAAAGTCTTTCTTCAGTCTTCAGTGTTTTACTGAGAGCCTGTGTGTAACAAGTCAGATAGGCAGGGTGGTGGGCAGTGATAGTTAGGGCACATACACAGATGTAGTAGAGTTAACATACATGCTTAACTAGAAGCATTGGCTAAAATAGTTGTGTTAAAGGGGTTATCCAATTTCACAAACAGCCCCCCCCCCCCCCATGTTCCGGGCCCCTCACAGGTAATATACTTACCCTGCTCACTGCGCCGTTCCTGGTCCCCGCACCGCCACTGCTGCTTCTCCCTGTACATGGATGAAAATATCCGGTGTCAGGGGGGAAACAGCCAATGGCAGGCGGGGACGGGGACGAGCCTCCCTAGCATTGTGGGTGACGCTAGGGAGGCTTGTCCCCGTCCCCGCCTGCCATTGGCTGCTCCCCCAGTGTACAGGAAGAAGCAACATCGGCGGTGCAGGGAGGAACGGCGCGGGGAGTGGGGTAAGTATATTACCTGTGAGACGCCTGGCACATGGGGGGGTTGTTTGTGAAATTGGGCGACCCCTTTAAGCCCACAACTTTAATTGATTTTCAGTGGCTTTTGTTACAGGATTTCACAATGAGTTAAGAAATTTGAGTTAAGAGTTTGTGTGTTAACTCTACTACGTCTGTACATTGTCAGAGACCGGGGTAGAGACAAGAGGCGGCTGGAAGCCTCTATATGTTGCACACAGGTATCTTTAGCGCTCAGTAAAACACTGAAGACTGAATACAGTAGATTCTCCTTAACAATGCTGTTAAAGCTTTGCTAAGAAAACTCTTTGCACAGTTTTGTAGAACAAAAAAAATCTTTCCCAAATGAAGTATATTACAAAAATCTTTAACATCCTTGTCTCTACACTGTATTAAACATAAAATGAAATGACAGTTACACTTTAAGGGGCATCGTTAAATGCTTCATTACCAGGGTGTTTAGCCCCCCCCCCTCCCCCCTCCTTACCAGGCTAATTTTTCAATCTTAGCAATGGGACTAACTGCAAATAATTATTTAATTTCTGAGCTACATGCATTTGATATTATTTTTCACAGGACACATTAGAGCTTTTGTGTCATTAGATGACATATATATTTAAAAAATAATATTGAAGAAAAACTGAAAATTATGAAAAGAAATAAGATTTTTCCTTTATTACCAATTTTTCTTCTAAGTGGTACAAAAGATTTCAAGATAAAACATTTCTAAAACCATTACCGTATGTTTGTACTGTGAAAATGGATGCTACTTGTGTAATTTATCTGGACTGGAGCGCATTTTGGGTTTTGGCAGCCTATTCTTCTATTGCTTGTTCTATGACACCAAACAGCCAGAACAGATGTTGTACAGTGCCAAAATATTAAGAAAAGCCTTCAAAGTGACTATATTTTTTTAAGACATTCATTTTTTTTTATAAGTGAATAAATGTGTGTGCTTTTTTATATTGTAACCACAAAAAATTATAAAACTATACTAAATATAGCTAAAACAAATTCCTATTTTGTTATATTTTTGTAAAGAATAGAATTGGGGGAAAATGTGCATACATTTGTATATTTTACACACAAAGTCTGCTATACTAGTTCTTTTTTATTTCATTTTTAATTTATTTTTTCCTTTTTTTTTTTTTATGGAACAAAAGTGAATTAAAGAGGACCTTTCATCACACCAGACATGCCTGTTTTAATTGCTACATGCATTCCCCATATAATAACAATTCTGGAACATTTATTCTTATGGCTCTATGTTGTGCCATTCCTTTATTATTTCTACTAGAGATTATGAATGAATTGCTAGCAGTCTGCAGTAAGGGTACAGAGCAGTGGTAACCAGTTTGGGCTGTGTACCTACCAGACTAACTGTATCGAATCAGTGCTGCAATTTTCAGACTGTGCAGGTACACCCCCCCAACTTGTTACCACCGCTTTGTACCCTTACTGCAGACTGCTAGCAATTCATTCAAAACTTCTAGTAGAAATAATACATGAATTGCATAACATAGAGCCATAAGAATAGATGTTCTAGAATTGTTATTACATGGGGAATGCATGAAGCTATTAAAACAGCATGTCAGGAGTGGTGAAAAGTCCTCTTTAACCCCTTCCTGCCATAGTCAATGCACAGACAGCAGGATCACAGTAAACTTTACAACCAGCAGGGTTTGTGCTGTCATCAATGATCTTAGCTAAGTGCTCCCTTCTTTCCTGTAACAGCCTGTCACAGAGATTAGATGCCCAGAGACCACTTTGGCTGGTCTGCAGGATCTTCACTGTGAATGCAGCTGTCTAACAACAGTGTGGTCACAGTGATCTGCAGCACTACAGGGTGCCAGCAGATCATGTTACTTGCTGCTTTTGAAATAAACAGAAAGAAATACCGCATACAAGGCTGCACCTCTTATTATAAAAATATATATAATTTATTTGAAAACACAAAACTCAAAAGATAAAAACATTGTATACATTTAGAGCACTGTGTGTGGACTGAACAAGTGTCCAACACTCTACCCTACAACCATCAGTTTCTAAATGGAAACATATAAACACCGCCAGAGTAAAGCATAATACATGAATCAAAAATTGCGGATACTTATCATGATATACAAATCAGCGGGCATGGTGTGTAGGAAAAAATGCCCCACGTGTATCGCCAGGTCAGACTGGCTTCCTCAGGGGTCCATAGACTAGAGTAAGTGTGCACAATATATATACATACATACATAATTAATTGATGATAGACTTCACCTGTATAAGAGCAAATACACAGAAGACGAGGGGGAGGATCGTTGTAACACCCGATGCAGAACCCATGTCTTAACATCATGGCGCCGCCTAGTATGTCCCGGCGTCTCAGACAATCAATCCGAGCATGGGCAAGATGGCGCACGACAGGAAGTAAGTTGGCGATACGTTCCAAAGACCAGAAGCGCATCGCAAGAATCGATGTATACATACGCCGGAAGCAAACTGTGCATGTTATCATGTGTTCCAAGCACAAGTAGCGGAAACGACATAGAATTGTATTTTATATAGAATCAATAAATACACATCCAAAAGTGCCAAGATGGAAACAAACAAAGAAAAAGAGAAAAAACTAGACAATACAAGTGTGTCCTAAGAAAATCCTTATAGACATAAAAGGATAATTTTATAACATAGTCCAAATAACCACACCAATATATATGCGCATATATATAAATATATATATGGTTATGAAGAATTACAAATAAAATTAAAAAATATATAAATAATAATTCATAACTCAAATAACATCACCAAACATCACATATGGTTATATAAAAGTGAAAGTAAATAAAAATGTGAATACAATATAAAAGTTAATATACAATTGATTGAATAATATAAAAATGTGAATGAATAGATTAATTCATAATTCAAAAATATATAAAAAAATTCATAATCAGTGGTGCCCAATACAAAAAACATTTATAAATTATGAAAATGAAGCATATAAATATAAAAATATATACATATATATAATTCATTAAGCAATATTATCACCAACAAGACCCATATAATTGTTCAATAATAAGTAAAAATCACAGAAATATAATTATTCCCCTTAAAACTTTACTTTTATTGATTCTATAAAAAATCCCACAAATTCAAATATCAAAAAGACAAAAAGATAAATAACCTTGGGACTTATTAGACATGAAATTACAGATATTTATTTGTTGCCACTAAGTGGCTACTCACGATGCAGTTGACCATGAATCAGTTGACAATTGGTCTTAGAAGGTGGGACCAAAGCGATATCATGATCTCTCCTTGGTGATAAATCAATGAGGAATTCTGTTGCCTTAAATCCAGAAGGACCCAGAGATTCCGCTTTTGGGCAGTTGGGGAGCTGTCCCTAACCATCTACGCTCACCCTGCCTAAAAGCGGAGTTATCATCCCGAAAGGGGGCGGCCCCACTTATCGGTCGCTGTATCCTAATCTGTAATTCGTCCCAATGTATATAATGATTAGATATTCCAATAAAACATACTGATAAAGTGAATCCCAATAATCACAATAAATATGTCATGATTCCAAAAAAATATTATAATAATAAATAAGACATTAAGCAGAAAAAGACATGTGGATCTGCACTGGGGAACAAAGAGAAAAAGGGAAAGGACTTGCCGCTTTTAGAGTTACAGTTAACAGCTTACCACTAGAGTTGAGCGAACCCGAACTGTAAAGTTTGGGTTCGTACCAAACTTTAGGTTTTTCGGCACCCGGACTCGAACCCGAACATTTACGTAAAAGTTTGGGTTAGGTGTTCTGCGCTTTCTTGGCGCTTTGTGAAAGGCTGCACAGCAGCCAATCAACAAGCGTCATACTACTTGCCCCAAAAGGCCATCACAGCCATGCCTACTATTGGCATGGCTGTAATTGGCCAACTGCTGCATGTGACCCAGCCTCTATTTAAGCTTTAGTCATGTAGCGCCGCCCGTCACTCTGCTTGGATTAGTGTAGGGATAGGCTGCAGCTGCTGTGAGGGAGAGATCAGGGAGAAATCTTATGAAGAACTGCTTTTTTACTCAGCGATCTACAGCAAATGTGTTTTGTGGGTGTAGTGCCCTGAGCCAACTACTGCTGAAAACGAACTTTTTTTACTTCAGTTTGTCAATATCAATACATAATCGGAAGCCATTTTATGCAACGATAGTGCACCAGCACAGGATATCTGCACGTCTGCAAGTCCAGAAATACAGCTTTTTGCTTACTGGGGTTAAAAAAAACATCTGTTTCATATAGTGCACATCTAGGATTAGACGTGCATAAGTGAGTTTCACATTTAGGCCAGAAATACAGCTTTTTGCTTACTGGGGTGAAAAAAAACATCTGTTTCATATAGTGCACATCTAGGATTAGACGTGCATAAGTAAGTGTCAAATTTAGGCCAGAAATACAGCTTTTTGCTTACTAGGGTGAAAAAACCCTCTGATATACTGCACATCTGGGATTAAACATGCATAAGTGACTGTGAAATTTAGGCCACAAATACAGTTTTCTCATATTGGGGCATACTGGGGTGAAAAAAAAACATCTGTTTCATATAGTGCATATCTAGGATTAGACGTGCATAAGTGAGTGTCACATTTCGGCCACAAATACGGCTTTGTGCTTACTGGGGTGAAAAACCCTCTAATATACTGCACATCTGGGATTAGACATGCATAAGTGACTGTCACATTTAGGCCAGAAATACGGCTTTGTGCTTACTGGGGTGAAAAACCCCTCTGATATACTGCACATCTGGGATTAGACGTGCATAAGTGACTGAAATTTAGGCCACAAATATGGCTTTCTCATACTGGGGTGAAAAAACCCATCTGTTTTATATAGTGCACATCTAGGATTAGACGTGCATAAGTGAGTGTCACATTTAGGCCAGAAATGCAGCTTTTTGCTTACTGGGGTGAAAAAACCCTCTGATATACTGTACATCTGGGATTAGAGGTGCATAAGTGACTGTGAAATTTAGGCCACAAATACGGTTTTCTCATACTGGGGTGAAAAAAACCATCTGTTTCATATAGTGCACATCTAGGATTGGACGTGAATAAGTGAGTGTTAAATTTAGGCCAGAAATACAGCCTTTTGCTTACTGTGGTGAAAAAAAAACATCTGTTTTATATAGTGCACATCTAGTTTTAGACGTGCATAAGTGAGTGTCACATTTAGGCCAAAATACAGCTTTTTGCTTACTGGGTTGAAAAAACCCTGTGATATACTGCACATCTAGGATTAGACATGCATAAGTGACTGAAATTTTGGCCACAAATACGGCTTTCTCATACTGTGGCATACTGGGGTGAAAAAAAAACATCTGTTTCATATAGTGCACATCTAGGATTAGACATGCATAAGTGAGTGTCACATTTAGGCCAGAAATTAGGCTTTGTGCTTACTGGGGGGAAAAAACCCTCTAATATACTGCACATCTGGGATTAGACGTGCATAAGTGACTGTCACATTTAGGCCAGAAATACAGCTTTGTGCTTACTGGGGTGGAAAAACCCTCTAATATACTGCACGTCTGGGATTAGACGTGCATAAGGGAGTGTCACATTTAGGCCACAAATACGGCTTTGTGCTTACTGGGGAGAAAAACCCCTCTGATACACTGCACATCTGGGATTAGACGTGCATAAGTTACTGTGAAATGTAGGCCACAAATACCGCTGTCATATAGAGTTAAAAAAAAAAAAATTGTGCAATACCCTACATCAGGGTTTTTATTGGCGGTTAATTATTTTTAACAGACTTAACCACTTTTTGCTTTGCTTTGTGAACGCTAACTATGAGGCAAACATCTAATATGGGACGCAGTCGTGGTGGTGGTGTTGGTGGAGCCTCTGGTGCAGGGAGAGGACGTGGCCGTTCTGCCACAGCTACACGTCCTACTGAACCTACTACCTCAGGTCCCAGTAGCCGCCAGAATCTACAGCGATATTTGGTCGGGCCTAATGCCGTTCTAAGGATGGTAAGGCCTGAGCAAGTACAGGCGCTAGTTAATTGGGTGGCCGACAGTGGATCCAGCACGTTCACATTATCTCCCACCCAGTCTTCTGCAGAAACCGCACAGGTGGCGCCTGAAACCCATGCCCATCAGTCTGTCACATCACCCCCGTGCATATCCGGGAACCTGTCTGAGCCTCAAGTCATGCAGCAGTCTCTTATGCTGTTTGAAGACTCTGCTGGCAGGGTTTCCCAAGGGCATCCACCTAGCCCTTCCCCAGGGGTGGAAGACATAGAATGCACTGACGCACAACCACTTATGTTTCCTGATGAGGACATGAGAATACCACCTCAGCACGTCTCTGATGATGACGAAACACAGGTGCCAACTGCTGCGTCTTTCTGCAGTGTGCAAACCGAAAAGGAGGTCAGGGAGGAAGACTGGGTGGAAGATGATGCAGGGGACGATGAGGTCCTAGACACCACATGGAATGAAGGTCGTGCCACTGACTTTCACAGTTCGGAGGAAGAGGCAGTGGTGAGACCGAGCCAACAGCGTAGCAAAAGCGGGAGCAGGGTGCAAAAGCAGAGCAGCCGTCGCCAAAACAGTTCGCCTGCTACTGGCCACCGTCACCAGGGACCGAGCACACCAAAGGCAGCTTCAAGGAGTTCCCTGGCATGGCACTTCTTCACACAATGTGCTGACGACAAGACCTGAGTGGTTTGCACGCTGTGCCATCAGAGGCTGAAGTGAGGCATTAACGTTCTGAACCTTTGCACAACCTGCATGACCAGGCATCTACATGCGACACACAGGCTGCAGTGGAGTAAGCACCTTCAAAACCAAGAAAAGGCTCAGGCCCCTCCTGCTCCCTCTTTTGATGCTGCCTCGGCCTCTTCCTCCGCCTCTGGAGGAACGTTGGCACCTGCCGCCCAGCAAACAGAGGATGTGCCACCAACAACATCGGCTCTGTCACCAAGCATCTCTACCATGTCACACGGAAGCGTTCAGCTCTCCAGCTCACAAACCTTTGATAGAAAGCGTAAAATCCCACCTAGCCACCCTCGATCCCTGGCCCTGAATGCCAGCATTTCTAAACTACTGGCCTTTGAAATGCTGTCTTTCAGGCTGGTGGAGACAGACAGCTTCAAACAGCTCATGTCGCTTGCTGTCCCACAGTACAATGTGCCGTCCTTAATTCCCTCACTGGAGCGTGATCGGAAGATGCGCGACTACAGGCGCACGCTGGTAGACGCGCTTCTGAGAGCATTCCCGACTGATGCTGGGGGACAAGTGGAAGCACAAGGCGAAGGCAGGGGAGGAGGAAGAGGTCGCCAACGCAGCTGTGTCAGCGCCAGCACCTCAGAAGGCAGGGTTAGCATGGCTGACATTGGAAAAGCTTTGTCACGTCGCCGCAACAACCGGCCCCAACTGCTGATATGGAGTGTGTTAGCAGGAGGCAGCATTTGAACAACATGGTGGAACAGTACCTGTGCACACGCCTACACGTACTGACTGATGGTTCTGGCCCCTTTCAACTGCTGGGTATCCAAATTGTCCACATGGCCAGAACTTGCCCTGTATGCCTTAGAGGTGCTGGCCTGCCCTGCAGCCAGTGTACTCTCTGAGCGTGTATTTAGCACGGCAGGAGGCGTCATTACAGACAGACGCAGCCGCCTGTCCACAGCCAACGTAGACAAGCTCATGTTCATTAAAATGAACTAGGCTTGGATCCCTCAGGACTTGTCTGTACCTTGTGCAGAATAGACAGTTCTAACAGCCTCAACCATCCATCCTTGTACTCAAGTGCACTTATTCTTTTTTTTCTTTTTATATACACTCACCTAAAGAATTATTAGGAACACCTGTTCTATTTCTCATTAATGCAATTATCTAGTCAACCAATCACATGGCAGTTGCTTCAATGCATTTAGGGGTGTGGTCCTGGTCAAGACAATCTCCTGAACTCCAAACCGAATGTCAGGATGGGAAAGAAAGGTGATTTAAGCCATTTTGAGCGTGGCATGGTTGTTGGTGCCAGACGGGCCGGTCTGAGTATTTCACAATCTGCTCAGTTACTGGGATTTTCACCCACAACCATTTCTAGGGTTTACAAAGAATAGTGTGAAAAGGGAAAAACATCCAGTATGCGGCAGTCCTGTGGGCGAAAATGCCTTGTTGATGCTAGAGGTCAGAGGAGAATGGGCCGACTGATTCAAGCTGATAGAAGAGCAACGTTGACTGAAATAACCACTCGTTACAACCGAGGTATGCAGCAAAGCATTTGTGAAGCCACAACACGCACAACCTTGAGGCGGATGGGCTACAACAGCAGAAGACCCCACCGGGTACTAGTGTTGAGCGCGAATATTCGAATTGCAAATTTTTATCGCGAATATCGCAACTTCGAGAATTCGCGAAGAATAAGAATATTTGCCTCTATATTCGTTAAAACGAAATTTCGTTTCCTTTTAAGCTAATAAAATAATAGAAATATAATTTATTAGGCACAATGCATTTAGAACAACTCACATATTATAAATCGCACACAAGCTGTAAGCAAAAGCAGCTAACAGTAGTTTGGATGAGCCAGCTAACGATTACACGAACAGAATTTTTTTACGAATTTAATGGTAGCGAATTTTCGCATACAATATAAGAAAGAGTCAAAATTATATGAGTAACTGAACGCTTTTTACATGTCAAGTGAATTCTCGGCACGGTTGCTTGTCATGGAACATAACCTAGCCTTTGCGAAAAAAAAAACGTCTTTACAACATGCGATCCGCACACAAGCTTTAAGCATTAGCAATAAGCATAGTAATACTTGACTGATGAAATGACTCGAAATTTTTCGAAAATAGTGACTGTATATACAAAAATCAAGAATATAGCACTATATTCGAAAAATACGGAATGCCGTATTTTTCGAATATAGTGCTATATTCTTGATTTTCGTATATAGCACTATTTTAGAAAAATTTCGAGTCATTAAAAAAACACATCGGATATAGTGCTTTAGTATTTTCTAAATCTTTAATTTAATTTTTACTAATATTGGCTAGGCTATATTTCAATAACATTGTGTTTTATAATATTAGTCTGATTTTATATTGCAATATAGAGAATATTCGAAAACCTTTATTGTATAAATTGAACAGTGAACACTGAACACTAAAGACATTTAGAAATTCGCAAATTCGCGAATAATAAATCGCATATTATTCACATTATATTGGCAAACTTACGAATATTCGATTTTGGCGAATATAATACGAATATTCTAACGAATATTCGCGAAATATCGCGAAATCGAATATGGCACCTCAAGCTCATCCCTACCGGGTACCACTCATCTCCACTACAAATAGGTAAAAGAGGCTACAATTTGCACGAGCTCACCAAAATTGGACTGTTGAAGACTGGAAAAATGGTTTGTTGAACATGACAATGAGTTCACTGTACTAAAATGGCCCCCACAGTCACCAGATCTCAACCCAATAGAGCATCTTTGGGATGTGGGGAACGGGAGCTCCGTGCCCTGGATGTGCATCCCTCAAATCTCCATTAACTGCAAGATGCTATCCTATCAATATGGGCCAACATTTCTAAAGAATGCTATCAGCACCTTGTTGAATCAATGCCACGTAGAATTAAGGCAGTTCTGAAGGCAAAAGGGGGTCCAACACCGTATTAGTATGGTGTTCCTAATAATTCTTTAGGTGAGTGTATGTCTCAATATTTTGGGGGATACCCCTATGTAAAAATGCAAAATAACACACATCTGTGTTCGCTACCTATTCCTCCTTCACCGCCGCTTCCACCTAGACCGCCACGTGAGCCTACACGGTCACATCCACCCATTCACCGCCTGCTCAACCTCTTCCTCCTACATCATTCCTAATTTTTTTTTTTTTAAGGTCTTTTATGTTTTTTTTATTCATTTCCCCATCCACATTTGTTTGCAGCGCATTTGCCATGCTCTTAAGCACATTTTGCTGCCTTTTGCAGCCCTCTAGCTCTTTCCATGACATTTTTACAGCCATTTTAGTGCTAAAAAGTTCAGGTCCCCATTGACTTCAATTTTTTTTTTCAAGTTTGGCCGAACCTGCCGAACCCGAACATCTACGTGTCCGCTTAACTCTGCTTACCACCCAGACATATAAGTCGTACAGTGTTAAGCAAATGGTTAAGTTGTTTTAGTCTATTTTTGTATACACTTGTTACATCTAATGAAACTTTGTGTGATTGTAAGTATGATGTATGTAAGTGATTACAATATTAGAGCAAGAAGATATGTTTATTGGTGAAAACTGTACAATTAAAAGGAGGTACTAGTACCCTGTTAATGCACACTTACAGATTTCCAAAGCTCTCATCCCAACTGGTCCCATAAATGCTTAATTGGCGAGAAATCTGGCAAAATGGAAGGTCACGGAAGTGTTGCAATCTAATTTGTGTTAATTGTGAATTATCACTATCCCAGGCAGAACTATTACCCATCACGGAATCACTATCCATCACAGAATCACGAGGTGAGAACACATATAAGGACACAATCCCACAGGGGAGAAGGAAGGTTAGAAGAGGAAGACACTGTAAAAAGAAGCAGGTACAACAAACAGAAAACGCATCGAGCATAGTGAATTTAAGTAGTACTAAACTCTCGGATGCACAGGTCACTTTATTAAACAAAGGTTTAAAATACACCCCTACTACTAAATTGGATAAATTTTCCACATACATATTTTATTAATAAAATATTTTATTAAAAACCCGATAATGGAGACCAATGGAAATCCAGGTAATAGTCAATATGTCCACACAGGGCTGAGGATGACTTCAAAAAAGTATCCGAAACAAGAAATAAGCCATCAAATGGCAACTTTTAAAAAGCGTGTTGAAGATGATTTGAGGAAATTGAAAGGAAATTATTTGAGATACAATTTTATCTAGAAAGGAAATAGAAGCAATTAAACAACTATCGTCCACTAATGAGGTAACAATAAGACCAGCTGTGGTCCTCAATACAATAAGACCAGCTGTGGTCCTCAATACAAATGACTACATAGAGGAATGTTTGAGAAAATTGAATGAGGAGACCACATACACAAAATTAAAACGAGATCCCACAGAGGAGTTTTTTAAACGATTAACACAATACTGTAAAAAGGGTACTAGCATCCTGTTCTGACAAAATCCCTGAGGTAAGTATATTATGAGTACAGAAAAGAGATTGCCAGTAATGTACTGTATTCCTAAGATACATAAGAGTTTGACAAAACCCCCAGGAAGACCTATAATATCGGGGATTAACTCCATCTCCTCCCATTTGTCGAGATATATTGATCAATTATTGCAACCTATTGTGAAGAACATACCCTCATATATTAAAGATACTACTGAGGTGATCAAGATATTGGAGGAGATGGAATATAAAGAGGGTTGGATATTGGGTACATTGGATGTTAATTCCCTGTACACAATAATCGACCATGAACAGGGTTTAGGGGCGCTTCAACAACAATTGGTCCTAAGTAACACTATGAAGGAGGAGCAAATACTCTATATAATAGAAGGGGTCAGATACATACTGACACACAACTACTTTACCTTCAATGGAGATTTCTATGTCCAGTGCAAGGGCACCGCCATGGGTACCAGATTCGCCCCCAGCTATGCTAACTTATTCATGGCAGAGTGGGAATCCACTGTCATTAAACCTAGGCTGGGGGCGGGCCTGGTACTATGGCGGCGCTACATAGATGACATTGTGTTTATATGGCAGGACACAATGATGGCCCTCACTGACTTTTTGGAAGAAATAAATGTGAACAATTTGAATTTAGGATTTACCTCCACCATTGACACAAAGAATATACAATTTTTGGATCTTGATGTCAAGGTGGATGGAAATAAATTAATATGTAGTACATACCACAAATTGGTGAGTAAAAATAGCTACATATTGTACACGAGTTGCCATCTGCCTAGGTGGCTCATCAATGTTCCCAAAAGTCAGTTCAGGAGATTAAAACAAAACTGCACTAAGGACCAACAATTCGAAATAGAGGCAGAGGCCCTAAAACAACAATTCATTGATAAACAATGCCCAGTCCATTATTTGGAAAAATCACTGGGGGAAGTTAAAATAATGAAAAGAGATGATTTTTTTTGTCCCCAGGCAAAAACATGCGAATGATGAGACAATAAGAATGATCCTACCATTTCATGCACAATATAAAAATATGGAAAGGATCATTGGAAAATATTGGCATCATTTGCTTACTAATACACCCCAGATCACTTATACTAGGGCCTCAAATTTGGGACTGAAGGTAGCGCCTTCCATAAAGAACAAAGAGCAAGGCACACATAAACAAAATTGGCTATCCTTCAAAGGCTTCTATAGATGTGGACGCTGCTCTAATTGTAGAATTACTACATTCCCCCAAAAAATTTTTAAGGTAACTTCAACTCAAAACTCATTCTCTCTGGATATTAAAAAGGGCTTGACATGTGATTCGACTAACGTGATTTATCTGATAGAATGCCCATGTGTGACGAGGGTGTCAAGAACCACGCCTGACTCCGTTATACCCGGGGTCAGGAAGTCGCAGCGGTTGGCTGCGCGCTCTATGTAAGATAGGGCTGTTTCCTTATGCTAGCTTTCTGGGTTTGCTTTGAAACCCTTTTGGCTCACTCAGGGATCCGTAGCTCCTTCTCCTCAGCTGTTCCTTGTCCAGCACTCCCAACCTCCTTATATTCCCCTCTCACACTTCTCTGGTTGCCAGATATAGAGCTTCCTGCCTGGACATCTATTATGACCCTCTGGAGCTGTGTTGCTTCGTTCTCGGTTGTTGGTCCAGAACGCTACCCTCCGGATCCCTGTTGGACCTTTGTGGTCTGCTGTGGTCGCCCACCTGGGTGTATGTGTTTGTCTGTATTGTCTGTCCTCTCCCTGGTGTTTCCCTCTTAGTGTCAGTGGTGCGGACTAGCGATCCCACCGGCCCGTTCACTATCTAGGGCTCATTTTAGGGAAAGCCAGGGTTTAGGCACGTGATCGCCGCACGGGTGAGGAACCTGTCTAGGGACGTCAGGGCAGTCAGGTGCCAGCCGCAAGGTGAGTCAGGGGTCACCACCTTTCTCTCTCCCTTGGGCAGGGCTTTCCCTTTTCCCTCCCTGTGCGTGACGCCGGTCATTACACCATGTCATAAACAATATATAGGGCGAACAAAGCGTACACTAAAAAAGAGGATATCGGAACACGTTAATAATATAAAAAAGGGATACGAATTGCACTCCCTATCTAAACATTATGGGGATTACCATAAAAGTGACCCATCCAGCCTTATACACTCACCTAAAGAATTATTAGGAACACCTGTTCTATTTCTCATTAATGCAATTATCTAGTCAACCAATCACATGGCAGTTGCTTCAATGCATTTAGGGGTGTGGTCCTGGTCAAGACAATCTCCTGAACTCCAAACTGAACGTCAGAATGGGAAGGAAAGGTGATTTAAGCAATTTTGAGCGTGGCATGGTTGTTGGTGCCAGACGGGCCGGTCTGAGTATTTCACAATCTGCTCAGTTACTGGGATTTTCACGCACAACCATTTCTAGGGTTTACAAAGAATGGTGTGAAAAGGGAAAAACCTCCAGTATGCGACAGTCCTGTGGGCAAAAATGCCTTGTGGATGCTAGAGGTCAGAGGAGAATGGGCCGACTGATTCAAGCTGATAGAAGAGCAACGTTGACTGAAATAACCACTCGTTACAACCGAGGTATGCAGCAAAGCATTTGTGAAGCCACAACACGCACAACCTTGAGGCGGATGGGCTACAACAGCAGAAGACCCCACCGGGTACCACTCATCTCCACTACAAATAGGAAAAAGAGGCTACAATTTGCACAAGCTCACCAAAATTGGACTGTTGAAGACTGGAAAAATGTTGCCTGGTCTGATAAGTCTCGATTTCTGTTGAGACATTCAAATGGTAGAGTCCGAATTTGGCGTAAACAGAATGAGAACATGTATCCATCATGCCTTGTTACCACTGTGCAGGCTGGTGGTTGTGGTGTAATGGTGTGGGGGATGTTTTCTGGGAACACTTTAGGCCCCTTAGTGCCAATTGGGCATCGTTTAAATGCCACGGGCTACCTGAGCATTGTTTCTGACCATGTCCATCCCTTCATGACCACCATGTACCCATCCTCTGATGGCTACTTCTAGCAGCATAATGCACCATGTCACAAAGCTCGAATCATTTCAAATTGGTTTCTTGAACATGACAATGAGTTCACTGTACTAAAATGGCCCCCACAGTCACCAGATCTGAACCCAATAGAGCATCTTTGGGATGTGGTGGAACGGAAGCTTCGTGCCCTGGATGTGCATCCCTCAAATCTCCATCAACTGCAAGATGCTATCCTATCAATATGGGCCAACATTTCTAATGAATGCTATCAGCACCTTGTTGAATCAATGCCACGTAGAAGTAAGGCAGTTCTGAAGGCAAAAGGGGGTCCAACACCATATTAGTATGGTGTTCCTAATAATTCTTTAGGTGAGTTTATATATGGCACTAGAGAAAGTTGAATACCCATGGAGAGGAGGGAATCATATTCTCCGAATGTCTAGAAACGAATCAAAGAGGATCTTTGAATTCGACTCCCTTATTCCAAGGGGTCTAAATGCAGATATGGAACTCTTTGGGTTTCTATAAAGGGGCGTTGGTCTATCACGAATGGGACATCTGTGTCAGGCTGTTGTTATCAGCACCCAGATCTCCCCTTCCTGGTAGGCCCGCGCCCCCACATACACTATACCCGCATTCCATCGTAGATACAATAGGATAGAAAAACAGCACATGGGGACGAATATAATACATGGGGATGAATATACAAACCCTACTCTAGAATAACACCTGTGGTCCACTACTGTAATTATCTTTAACCCTTATTTCCACTTTTGAAATTTTTTAGCAAAACGCACCGAAAACGCACCAAATCGTAGGTGCAGTTTTTTGGTTTTTGTTTGTTTTTTTGACATTATAATGATGCAATTTTTCAATTTAATAAACTTAATTTGCTTTTATTTGATGGCAATATATAGATCAGCCTCTGTATAGCATAAGGTTTGATGGAAATGTCGATGCTAAAAAGATGGAGCGGATTTCTACAGATAGACCTGATTCACAGGACCTTGCAGCTCACAATAGAGAGCTACACTGCAAATTCTTCGGAGTACAAGCGGTCCATAGGATCGGTAAAGTACCTTGCGAACATTATAATTAATATCGACTCTTTACCCTTGTGTGACGTATAGTCACTATGCAAATTTCTGATGATCACTACATATGCCTCTGAACTCAAACTGCTGAGGGCAATTGATAATAGTTAGGCTCACCAGGGCCTTAATGACTCAGTGCCATTCAAGTAGTTTTAGCAACATGATATTTTAGTATGTATTGTTTTCACTTTTACTGTATTGTTTTATGCAACATGTTGTAATATTTTATAGTGTGAAATAAATAATTTTCAGACATCATTTTATCCTATTCTGTCTAGTTGTTTGCCTGATATTGAGTGACGCCCAACCCTATTTAAAGTGTTGCAATCTGGTGGAGACATTTTTTGGAAACTATCAAGATGTCTGGATAAGCATTATCTTGCTAAAAATTGTCAGTTGGAAACACTGCCATGAGAGGAAAAACATGTGGCTGTAGAATATCCTGCACATATCACTGAGCTGTTCCTTTGTACCACTACTAGGGGTGACCATACCAGGAGTGGGGCAGTGTGTCACTGTCGTGGGATCCAAAAAAGAACCTGGATTTGTTGTTAAAGATGATAAGGTTCGATTCTGTAGCAGTCCAGCTCTGTCATTCATGACTCCACTGCAAATGAAGGCAACAGTTGCTGGCTGCCAATGGCAGGACACATAATGGGCTCTGTTGCACCAAATTTTTACTTTTCACTAAGTACTTGGAAATGATATAGGAAGAGATAGGAGTATGTAATAAGGTCTCATCTCGATCTGGATGTTGGACAACAAAATTGTGGGAGCTGCTTGTGCTCGTCAGGGGATCAAACAATCTTCTCTACTGGTGGTCCTTCTGGACCATCCAGAGCCTGTTTGCCATGTGTGCGTGCCCTCATGTAACCAATACTCCCAACACCTGCTAACAGATAGATCAGAACAGCCTAGATTACTGTTTCTTTCAGTCCAGTTATGTGCTCCCTCTCAAAGACTGTCAGCTGGGCAAAATGTCTTTAAATGTGTTGTAAAGGCATGTCTAGCAGTCAACGATCTCTCACCAAGAGATACCCTACACAAATGTAGCCTCTGAGAGCCTTTTTTTTATAGGGCAGCGGATAAAGCACTTTTTGACGCTGTCTTGTGGCAAGACCCAGTGTCTAATCTGACCACACCTGTAATCATTTACATATCTTCCTAAAATACATCTGCATGCTGAGTTTTGCAGCAATCCAACACTTTGATTTGGATGCGTTATTTTTCAGCAATGAGTGTATATCTATTTCTGGAAAAGCCAGAGAACAGGCGATATGAACTTGCACAGACATTGTCATTCAGCACCCCCAATGCCATGAATGAGATCTGAGTCAATGACTACGACTCTAGCATCACAGTCATGTGACCCTGAATATCCCCACCAAGATTATTAATCCCTGTTGAAGGTCCTCAGCTGCTACCAATTGTCTGGAGCTGTCAGCAATACACCATATAGCAGCTGCAGCAGCAGTGCTCATTATTTGCCACAGGCTGCTGATCCAATCACCTCTGTTTTGGCATAAGGCGACATACATATGACTTTGATATGCACATACGCATGTATGGGCATGCTGAGACATGGGTTCGAGGCTGCCTCTATATCCATCTGTGTGATATCAAACTAGTTTAAATAATGATGTTCAAGTTTATCTCTGCCCCTAAATTAGGACAGTATAAACTGCCCACAGTGATGGCCTCTTGAAACTTGTGCAGTGGCTTGGTTTGGGGTGGCCTCAATGCTTCGCTGGGTCCCCTGGACACTGTCAAGGTGTCACCACGTGTTGCTGGTCTGCAAAGAGGATGGTAAGGTATGGTGCAACCTAATGGGAAATAAGTCCAGAGAGTCAGGGTTTTCAGTAAACCAATGTACTTCTTTACTGGAGGAACTGAAGTGCAAAACAATACAGGCAAGGCACTGTACTGCCTTCCTCAGTCTCCTCCCTGGCAGAAGAAGGTTCTGTGCAGAGGAAAGGCCTGATCTAGCTGTTCCTCGCTCTGTCAGAAGGATGGTACCATGGCCAAAAGGTTGGTGGCCCAGAGTCCGTGGTTCGGTCGTCATTCTGGTCCTTTGGTATCCCCATCTCAGCGTCTTTTTTTCTACACACTCATGCGGTCTGGCAGAGACTCTTCTACTAAACACCAGTTCCTATCTGAAGACAACTAGGGACTGTAACTGCTTTCCTTATATACAGTTTCTAACTGAACTAGAACCTTCTAGTGGGGGATGCAGTAGAGAATCACAGACTAAACAGAAACAATGTTGCAATTTCAGTCTGTCATAGACTTGAACAGCATTTCAATACAAGTCTATGGGAATGACTGAGCAGTTTTTCCAGACATAAACAAGTCTTCAGATGTAAATAACAGAGCTAAACCAGACAGTCAAAAAGTCAGAGTGTCTGTTTCCCCCCCCCCCCCCAAATCTTTGCATAGTCCCTTACAGTACCTGTGGAAGATTTCTACCTTCTCAGTGCATAGAGAGAAGTCCCCAAATCTCTCGGTATTTGCTAGCTGTGCATTTACCCTTTCCACAGTGCAGTGCAGATATTGTGCAATAACAGTACAAATGAACAGGATATATTTAATAAACATAAAATGCAGTTCAACAATATAAAACAGTGTACGTGTAAACAACAGCATAAATCATAGTGCAAGCTAACTCTAAGTGCATTAAAGTAGTGAGTTGATGGCTTTGCATAGTAGCAATAGGGGCAAATGTCCACAAACGTCCATAGTCCAAAGTACCCTTGCTCCAATACACTACCATTGTATTAATTTATGTTTTATAAGTTGAGTTGCTGAGTAACACTAAGCAGTTATGGTGCAGATTGGTGATGCTGGTAGCTGAGTCTTAGGTGAGGTTGGGTGGCATCTGTGCTGACTCCTGCCTTACCTGTCATGTGGATATTTGATTATAATCTAACTAATTATATACAATCATTAACTACTAAAAAGTACCTTAGATGTATTCACTTACTGGTGTGACATAATATACACACAAAGATGCCACATGGCATATGCTAATGAGCTGATTTGAGTCCAGCGTGATGTTATTGAGTCCAGCGTATATTTAATTCAGAGCTATAACCACTCCCCTGCCCACCTGCTGCTGATTCATATGGAAAATAACTGTCAATCAGCAGCAGGTGGGCAGGGAGAGTCAGGAGCTCATGAATATTCAGGACTCATCATTATCAGCTGGAGCTTTTCAATACAAGATGTTGGCAGATTGACTGGGTCAATTAAAGAAAGTGACCCAGCATTTTGCTAAGAGAATCAGTCACTTATTTATGTTGCCCTTAGTTAGGACACCATAAAACTGGTGACAGGTTCCCTTTAAGGCTGAATTTAGGCCTTGCTGTTCAGGGTTCCATAAAAGCAGCAAGGACTGCAAGTCTCTAGGAATTATAAAATGTCAGTTGGTTGGGAGAGTGCCTTATGTCAAAGAAATATGTGATGTTTATAGGGGCACAGGGTGGCAGTAGTCTATGAGGACTGTACTGTACAGGGATGCAGGCTAGCGCTAATCTAGGGGCAGAGGACTATAACAGCAATAAAGGGTCATGGATTGCCACTATTTGATGATGAGTATATAAAGCACAGCATTGCATTTTTATTTGTCTCATCAACATAGCTGTTATAAGGGCTTGTTTTTTGCAGGATGAAGTGTATTTTTCAATGGCACCATTTTGGTATACATATAACGTAATGATAAAATTTTATTAAATGTTTCCGAGAGGGGAATAGAAAAAAAAACAGCAATACTGATAATGTTTTTGTGTTCTAAAGTCTATGTGTGGCACGTATAACATGTTACCATTATTTTATGGGTCATTAAGTTTACAGTGATGCTAAATATGTATAGGTTTTTTTAATGTTTTACTACTACTCTTGCACAATAAAAACACTTTTCTAAAAAAAAAAATCATTAGCTTCGGTGTCAACCATTACCAGCCATAACTTTTTTTTATTTTTCCAGCGACATAGCTTTGTGTGAGGACTATTTTTTTTGCTCTTGTTGTGAGTTGAGGTGACATTTTCATTGATATTATATTGGGGTGTATATGATCTTTTGAATCACTTTTTATTTAGGTATTTTGAAGGCAAGAAGAACAAAAAACAGCAATTCTGGCATTGTTTTTTATTTTCATTTTTACAGCTCCTGTGGTGATCGCAAAGATACAGATTCTGTGCCAACTATACCCAACTATACCCGGCAGATGATAAACATGTAGTTCATTTTGCATTGAGGGGTTAAAAAATGCTTCTGGTCCTCATGAATAAACTAGCTGGGATTAATTAGTTATTTTAGTTTAAAAATAAATAAAATGGTATAGCATTTATATGATGTGGACTTCTTTTGAGAATCGTGTGAGCCAGTAGCCATGTATCCAGGCACTCTTCATCCTACACAGCATATTAAAACAGAAATGTTCCTGTTTTCATTTTTGTTATTTTTCCAGATTTTCTACTGACCTCCTCCTTCTCAGAAAACAGGACATGAGTCATTTTGGAACAGAGCTGTCTAAGGCACCTGAGAGCTACTACATACAAGCAACAGTTCAGTTCCTCAATGAAAATGGTTCCATTGAGGAACTGCAATATTGCTCATACACTATTTGACTGAATTTTACTTTGATTTGGATACTTTGGCGTGTTGTTTCATCCTGGTGGATTTGTTGGCTGAATGTAAGGTTTTGGGGTCTGTCGTTCTCAAGCACTCATTACACTGCTTTAGGGGTGGACTGGGTACTTAAAGTGGCCCTGAAAAAAATACTAAAACTGGCTCCGTTTTGTAGTCAGGTCCAAATTGATGGAAGGCGGAAGGCAAGGCCAGCAATACCATATTGTGGCTCACATTATACTACCCCAACAGAGCCAAATACCACAGTCCATCACAAAATACTGACAGCAGCACAAAATACATCCCCAAAACCTTCCACTGGCCGGCCATGAGGAGGGCTCAAGTGGCCCCCTGGGCATCGGCTCACCGGGAAATTTCCCTGTAAGGCCTATGGCCAATGTGCCAATCTGCTCTGCTTTGACTTTCCTGCTCCACTGTGGACTTTTAGTGAGAGCTACTGTGGATTTATTGTGAATTTAGGTTGTTTCTCATGTAGTATGTTTAATGTGCATTTTTTTCTCTGCAAAATATGGACATTGACTATGATTAAGTTGCTAAAGTGTGCAAGTTGGCATGTTTTGGACTTGAATTGCACTTTCTTTTTCTTCTAGGTTGGACTCATTGGGTAAAAGGGTGTGACACATCAGTGTATTTAAATCATTTTTTTTTTTATCAAGTAGGTACCATTAAAAGAGGATGTCTAGTCATCCTAATATATAGGATGCTGGTTTTCCACATTATATAGCTGTACACTGTGCCCATTGGAAATGTGCAAAATGGGAAACTCGTAGTGGCTAAAGATTGTAGCAGTGATGCCACTAGGAAGCGGACATGCATTAAGTGACCTCTTATAAGGGGTTGTCTCTGGCCAAATAAGGAGCAACATATGCTGTAGCAATGCTGACAAAAGACACCCTGGTTGTGGCCTACATGTATATGGGTGGTGTCACACCAGAGTTTGAATTGGCTGAGAGAGGGACAAGTATACCTAGTGAAGGGGGTTCAGGAGAAGTGTCACCCAAGAGTGAAATTCACAAGATGGAGCAAACATACCAGAGTGAAAGTTGTGCAGGGTGTCAGCACTAAGCTGAAGCAGCCAAACCCATCTGAATGTGTATGTATTCTGCAGCCCAGGCAACCCACTAGTCTAAGAAGTGTGTCTGTAGTAACTGTAACATAGTCTTTTATGAACTTTGCCCTCTACTTGTGGAGTGGACTGCTGAAAGGGGTTGTCTGACAGCTAAGGAAAATTTACAGGGTGCCCAGGCATATTAAAATGATCAAACACTCTGATCAGGTGAGTCTTTATCATTATTATTATTGTTATTGTTACAGCATGCTCGCCCCCTTATAGTTTTTTTTTTGGTCTCAGTTTAAAGGGGCTCTGCATTTTTCAAAACAACACCTGAATCTAAATACTTTTGTAACTGCGTGTAATTAAACATTTAGTACAGCCATTGAGCTATTCAATAAAATGTATCTGTATAGCACCACCTGCTGTTTGTCCTTTTCCTAATTTCTCATCCACCTCACTGAGGTCGTCACACATGCTCAGTTTAAATATTCAACTGCCACCATCCATATCTATTGTTAGAAATTGTAGCAATTACACAGAAAGAGCTTCAGCAGAAAGGACATGCCCCCTCATAAAGGACACACACCCTGAGCCATAAGCCTGAAATACATCTAGCAGAATATTGGAGCATTGAATGGGAGGATCTCTGGATCCACGTGAGGTACAAGGCTGGTTCTAGCTTTGGTTGAAAAAGATTGTCATGTACTTTAGGAAGTCTGATTTTCATTTTTTACATCAATCATGGAATAATCCCTTTAAGTTTGATTCACATTTACAGTTTATTACCAACACCATTACGGAACCTCAAATCTTCCTGTTGTGTGGGAAGTACCACCAGGGCTGGGACAAGGCCATTTGGTGCCCAGGGCGAAGATGGCAAACTGCGCCCCCCCCCCCCCCCCCCCCCCCCGTTTTTAAGAAAGAATCAATGTTGTTTCAAAACAAGAATATACTTAAAGCAATAGAACAAAGGACTGTGGGACTTTGAAAGTCACAGACACTATAAAGTTCCCCCCCATCATCATGTGCCAGTATAAAGTCCCCCCCATCATCATGTGCCAGTTTTGTAATAAGCCCCCCCAATGTGCCAGTAACACTATTGTAAAAAAAAACAAAAAAAAAACACTTATACTTACCTAAGTGTCAGCGATGCGATGCAGCCTCTTCCTGTGTCCCACGCTGTAATGTAAGGCTCAGGCGGCACGATGACGTCATTGCGCCGGCCTCTGATAGGCTGCCGGCCTAGTGCCTGCAGCCAGGGGCGTACATAAAAATCACTGGGCCCCATAGCAGGAATCTAAATTGGGCCCCCATTCCCCTTTTATAGCCCCTCCCTTTGTTCCATGAACTATTCTTGCTGCTGCGTTTTATAATTTATGCCATCAGGGCCGGAATGGGATTACAAAACAGCCCTGGCACACAAAAGAGGTATAATAGATGCAGATGTATATTATATACAGCAGTGTACAGTTATGTGAGGTACGCGGTATAATAGATGCAGTGTGTACAGGTATATAGTATATTCCCTAGTGTTCTGATATGTGAGGTACAGGGTATAATAGATGCAGTGTGTACAGGTATATAGTATATACAGCAGTGTACTGATATGTGAGGTACGGGGTATAATATATGCAGTGTATACAGTATATACAGTAGTGTAATATGTGAGGTACGAGGTATAATAGATGCAGTGTGTACAGGTATATAGTAAATACAGCAGTGTATTGACACCTCGTACCTCACATATCAGTACACTGCTGTATATACTATATATCTGTACACACTGCATCTATTATACCTCGTACCTCACATATATAGTATATACAGAAGTGTACTGATATCTGTACACACAGCATCTATTATACCTCATACCTCACATATCAGTGCACTGCGGTATATACTATATATCTGTACATATTGCATGTATAATACTGTGTAATATATGCAGTGTGTGTGCATGTATGTGTGTGTATATATATATATATATATACAGTGGGGGAAATAATTATTTGACCCCTCACTGATTTTGTAAGTTTGTCCAATGACAAAGAAATGAAAAGTCTCAGAACAGTATCATTTCAATGGTAGGTTTATTGTAACAGTGGCAGATAGCACATCAAAAGGAAAATCGAAAAAATAACTTTAAATAAAAGATAGCAACTGATTTGCATTTCATTGAGTGAAATAAGTATTTGAACCCCTACCAACCATTAAGAGTTCTGGCTCCCACAGAGTGGTTAGACACTTCTACTCAATTAGTCACCCTCATTAAGGACACCTGTCTTAACTAGTCACCTGTATAAAAGACACCTGTCCACAGAATCAATCAATCAAGCAGACTCCAAACTCTCCAACATGGGAAAGACCAAAGAGCTGTCCAAGGATGTCAGAGACAAAATTGTAGACCTGCACAAGGCTGGAATGGGCTACAAAACCATTAGCAAGAAGCTGGGAGAGAAGGTGACAACTGTTGGTGCGATTGTTCGAAAATGGAAGGAGCACAAAATGACCATCAATCGACCTCGCTCTGGGGCTCCACGCAAGATCTCACCTCGTGGGGTGTCAATGGTTCTGAGAAAGGTGAAAAAGCATCCTAGAACTACACGGGAGGAGTTAGTTAATGACCTCAAATTAGCAGGGACCACAGTCACCAAGAAAACCATTGGAAACACATTACACCGCAATGGATTAAAATCCTGCAGGGCTCGCAAGGTCCCCCTGCTCAGGAAGGCACATGTGCAGGCCCGTCTGAAGTTTGCCAATGAACACCTGAATGATTCAGAGAGTGACTGGGAGAAGGTGCTGTGGTCTGATGAGACCAAAATAGAGCTCTTTGGCATTAACTCAACTCGCTGTGTTTGGAGGAAGAAAAATGCTGCCTATGACCCCCAAAACACCGTCCCCTCCGTCAAGCATGGGGGTGGAAACATTTTGCTTTGGGGGTGTTTTTCTGCTAAGGGCACAGGACAACTTATTCGCATAAACGGGAAAATGGACGGAGCCATGTATCGTGAAATCCTGAGCGACAACCTCCTTCCCTCTGCCAGGAAACTGAAAATGGGTCGTGGATGGGTGTTCCAGCACGACAATGACCCAAAACATACAGCAAAGGCAACAAAGGAGTGGCTCAAGAAGAAGCACATTAAGGTCATGGAGTGGCCTAGTCAGTCTCCGGACCTTAATCCAATCGAAAACCTATGGAGGGAGCTCAAGCTCAGAGTTGCACAGAGACAGCCTCGAAACCTTAGGGATTTAGAGATGATCTGCAAAGAGGAGTGGACCAACATTCCTCCTAAAATGTGCGCAAACTTGGTCATCAATTACAAGAAACGTTTGACCTCTGTGCTTGCAAACAAGGGTTTTTCCACCAAGTATTAAGTCTTTTTTTGTTAGAGGGTTCAAATACTTATTTCACTCAATGAAATGCAAATCAGTTGCTATTTTTTATTTAAAGTTATTTTTTCGATTTTCCTTTTGATGTGCTATCTGCCACTGTTACAATAAACCTACCATTGAAATGATACTGTTCTGAGACTTTTCATTTCTTTGTCATTGGACAAACTTACAAAATCAGTGAGGGGTCAAATAATTATTTCCCCCACTGTATATATATATACAGAGCAGTGTATTGATGTGACACATAGAAGGTATAATACTGTAGATGCAGTGTTTATAGAAATATGTGGTCAGTTATGCATTATAGTCACTGTGAGGTACATGAGGTAGTGGTAACTGTCTGAAGTAGTATACATGAGTGAGCAATGAGTAAAAACAGGGCATGGAGGGGGGGGGGGGTAAATGATGAAAAGTGGAGGACCTCCTCTTACCTCTCCATTCCAGTCTGTATGGATCAATACAGAGCTGCTTGTGAACTTTTAATACTTGCTGTTAGGGGTTGAAGGACCTGTGATGATGTCATCACAGGTCCTGGCAGATGTACCTTTGAAACCTAGGAACTACACCATTTTTGGTGCAGTTCCTTTGCTAGATTCTGCAGGACCTGTGATGT
The DNA here is from genome assembly GCF_905171765.1 of Bufo bufo. NCBI lineage: Eukaryota > Metazoa > Chordata > Amphibia > Anura > Bufonidae > Bufo > Bufo bufo. The sequence continues at coordinate 219,815,906 of NC_053393.1, forward strand.
TGAAGATGATGTCATCACAGGTCCTGGCAGATGCACTGTTCTAACCTGGGAACTACACTTTACACTGTGCAGTTCCCTTACAGGACCTGTGATGACATCATCAAAGGTCCTTTAGCTTTAGAAAGGTAAACAGGAGTAATTAGGGGGCGGGGCCTCTCCTCCACTTCGGTGCCTGCCTGCAGCCTATCAGAGGAAAGGGAAGGGACACACCTCTCCCTCCCCTGCACCTCCGCTGGCACAGACAGTTTACAATGGAGATGAGCGCAATGGAAGCGCTCATCTCCCTGTGCCCGGCGGCGGCTGCTCACTTGGGGGGGGGGGTCATTTTAGTTGGGGGGGCACATGGGGGGGCACAGCATGATGTAGGGGGGGCCGTGGCCCCCTCTGGCCCCCCCCTGGCGACGCCACTGCTGCTGGCACTTCACCTGCGCCCCCCTCCTGTCCGCAAATGGTAGCGCCCAGGGCACCCGCTCCTTCGGCCCCTGCCTTGTACCGGCCCTGAGTACCACCTACACACTGTTAAAACTGTGTAAAAAAATATTTATCACATACTGGCCCAGGTTTATTAATGTAATGTGCCTGCTTTTTGTCTAAAAAGTGGTGCAAATTGGTGCAATTTTGGAACAATTTGTTGCAACAAAAGCTTAAGATGTACAGTTTTGTGCAAAAATTGCAACACATTTCAGGCATAAAATTCTGTCTCAACGTAAGCCAACCAATAGTTTATAATTTATTTTATGCAGTTTTATAGCGCTACTATATTCCGCAGCGCTTTACAGACATTAGCATCCAACTTTCCCCAGTGGGGCTCACAATCTAAGTTGCCTGTCAGTATGTCTTTTGAGTATGGGAATAAAACGGAGTACCCCCACACAAACACGGGGAGAACATACAAACTCCATGCAGATGTTGTCCTTGGTCAGATTCAAACCTAGTACCCCAGTGCTGCAAGGCACCAGTGATAACCTCTGAGCCACCATGCTGCCAATAGTTGGTATATAGTTATATAATAGCGTCTATCCCCCAAAACTGAATAAAAATGTCAAACATACATACTGTTATTATTAAACTTTCTGTAATTTATTAAAGGGCATCCGTCAGCAGATTTCTGCCTATGAAACTGGCTGACCTGTTGTATGTGCACTTGGCAGCTGAAGGAACTTGTGTGTATACTACAGCAGGCAACTAGCCGTAATGATGGGGTACAGCGATCATGCCAAACCCCGTCATCTAACCCTACAGATACTGTGATCAACAACGTTCTCAGCATCAGTGAGGTAAGGCAGAGGGATGCGGCTCTTTATGGCTTCCAATCGGAGCCCCTGCAGTGAAATTGCAAGGTTCTGATTGGTTATCATGACATCCTGAGGCCTGCTGAGGCTTGCCAGGGCTGTCATAGTAACCTCCCTGTTAAGCTGTACATGAGACACAGCTCAGCAGCGATCATGACAGACTGCCATTCACCCTAATAGTTCTCTATTAGGGTGAATGGGACAAGGGATCAAAAGATCTCAGATTCTAGCCCCCTAGGGGGGCAATTAGTTGTTAAGTCAAAAGGAAAAAAAGGTTTAAAAAAAACACTAAAATATTAAAAGTTTATATCACCCCCTCTTTTACTTATAAAAATGAAATAAAAAATAAACATATCAGGTATCGCGGTGTCTGAACTATTAAAGTATAAAAAAAATGTTAATGTATTGTACACTGTAATGGAAAAAATAAAAAACATACGACATAGTCTCCTTGTTCGCCACAAATATTGAATAAGGGCTCATGCACACAACCGTGTTTTTTGTCCGTATTCACTTCAATGATGCTGCAAAAGATGCAGACAGCACACCAAAAAAAATAGAATATGCCCTATTACTGTCAAGGATAGAACAGTTCTATAGAGGGCAGGATGTTCAGTTCCGCAAAATGGGAAACGCACATGGCCAGTATCCATGTTTTGCACATCCACAATTTGCAGACTGCAAAAGCTGCTACTGCCGTGTGCATGAGCCCTAACAGTGATCAGAAAGTTGTAAGTACCACATAAATTGTACCAATAAAAACTATAGTTCGTAAAACAATGCCCTCATAAAGCTCCGGGGAAATTTTAAAAAGTTATGGCTGCCAGAAAATGGCGATGCAAGGAAATTATTATTATTTTTTTAAAGGCTTTTATTTATTTTTTAAGTAGTAAAACAAAATAAAAAGAATATAAATCTCATATCGCGTAATCATATTGACCCAGAAAATAAGGATGCCTTGTCATTTTGTCAAAACCCAAAAAACCTTGGTGGAATTTTTTTTTTGGGGTTTTTCAATTTCACCCCACAAAGAATTTTTTTCCCGTTTTCAAATACAAGACATGATAAATTAAATGGTGCCATTAAAAAATACAACTTGTCTGGCAAAAAAAATATGGCTCTTGCAATCTGGGGAGGAAAAAATGGAAATGCAAAAATGAAAATGGTCTTGGTCTTGAAGGAGTTAATAACCTGAATACCTACATATATTAGAACACTAGATGAAACCCATTTGGCAGTAAAGAGGAATTTGACTAAAAACTATATATACTGTAAAGTATGTAATAGGAAGCTTTTACTGCATAAGTACACTATATTAAACTACAGTATAGTCCCCCTTTTTACATAAATCTGCTTTTAGTTTAGGGCATAGTACCATATAATTTTATAATATAAGGACATAAATAGATTATAAACATAGCATGGTAACTCAAGAGATATTCTCCTGTGCTAGTTTATTATATTTATACTCAATAACCAGCTTGTTGCTACTGCTAGTTAGAAAAACTGAATATGGCATTTTCAAAGTACACCAGATGAAAGAAAAAAAAATTCTTACGATATGAACAGATTACTGCCCATGAAAACTTTCAAAAACAGTAATTGTGACTAGTGTTGAGCAAAGCGAAGCATTCGAAGCGGGATTAGGAAATTAGGAATTTAGGAAAACCGTTTCGCAACAAATCCGAATTTCCTTGTGTTTCGTGGTAACAAATCAGGTTGTCCTAAAATGGTGGCTGCATGTGTTGCAAAGTGAAACTAAGTGTAGAGGAGACAAGCCCGGGAACACAAAATCACCCATAATGCCGTGCAGCCAGACAATTCGCAGATAGCCATCCCCTGTGATATCACAGCCCTTTAAAACCCTCATCCCGCGCGGTCTCCACCATTGTCCTGTGAGCTGAGCTTAGGGAGAGATGTGGCAAGCCCTCATGTGCTAGGTACAGTGTTGCTGAAAATGATTAATAGAAGAATTCAATACCAATAAGATTAAAGCCTTTATTATTCCAGTGCCAGCCGTGCCAACCAATACCATCCAGTCTGCACTCCTTAGGGGGGCCAGGTCTTAATGATGACCATCCTCATCTTTTTCTGGCTCTACTTCTTCCAAATCATCCTTCAAATTATCCATGTCCTAGAAAAATCAGTAAGAGGCATAGAGAAGAGGAGCTGGATGTTCCTGATGACATATTCTCATTGATATTAGATGATGTGGAATAGGAGGAAAAGCAGATGGCCGAAGAAGGGCTCCCACCTGTAGGGCAGGAGAGAGCTGTGGTTGGAGAAGTGGGTATGCCAGCATATTTTGCCCCACCTAACTAGCCAAACCCCATTCCAGCAACAGCCCCTGATTAAAGGTGCTGCACAGCCATTAACTATGAAGAAGGACTATACAGTGTGGTCTTCATTATTAAACAAAGGGCAACTGCAAGCTAATTGGCCATGCGGTTCTTCACCGCAGCATGGTCACAACCCACCCGAAGCATGGCCTCTCCTTGTGGCCATACCCTAATGCGAATTTTCAGAATCAAATTTTTAAAAACGTTGCTCATCTCTAATTATGACCAAGCTTATGATTGCAAAAAGTGAAAAAGTGCGTTTAGGCCTTCCCCTGCCTCTTCATAACAATGACAATGACAAAATTTTCATTGATATAAAAAAAGTGCAAACAACCGTTCCATGGAATTCAATAGCATAAGACCATCTTATAAATCTCACATTTTACAAGTCAAAGCATCCTTGACAAAGGGTGTGGAGTCCCTGAAAACGTAGCTTCATGTGCTCCATGCGCTGGATCCCCTCTGTATTCCAAGTCTGAGGTATTTGCACCATGTGTATGTTATGGATTTGTGAAATGTCAGCTTTATAACATGGTCTTATGTGATTGAATTCCATGGAACTTTTATTTGCAAATTTTTTAAATCAATGAAAATTTTGAAGATGTGCAGTTTTCAATGCATTTTTCTATTATTGTAAAAGAAAACTTTCAGTCAATGCAACATCTTATCCGGAGAAAGTTTTCATCTGAAGCTGGTACATACTGTAATTAGCAAGTAACTCTTGTGAGGCCTTATTCACACAGTCGGTGTTTGGTTAGTGATTTCCTTCAGTGATTGTAAGTCAAAACCAGGAGCGATGGCTACACAGGGATAAGCTATAATGAAAAGATTTGCTCCTCTTTTGCCTTTTAGACCCGCACTTGATTTTAGTTCTCAATCACTGATCACTGATCAAAATCACTGACCAAAACACTGACATGTGAATAAGGTCGCTCTTAGGCCTCATGCACACAGCCGTTGTTTGGGTACGCATCCGAGCTGCTGTTTTGGCGGCTCAGATGCGGACCCATTCACTTCAATGGGGCCGCAAAAGATGCGGACAGTACTCCGTGTGCTGTCCGCATCCGTTTCTCCGTTCCCTGGCCCCGCTAAAAAAATATAACATGTTCTATTCTTGTCCGCGCTTTGCGGACAAGAATAGACATTTATATTGAAGGCTGACTGTGCCGTTCCGCAAGTTGCGGAACGTGCACGGACGCCATCCGTGTTTTGCGGATACGCGATTTGCGGACCGCAAAACACACCGCGGTCGTGTGCATGAGGCCTTACGCAGTCAGTGTTTGATCAGTGATTTCCATCAGTGATCAGTGATTGTAAGCCACACCAGGTGTGGGTCAAAACCACAGAACAGGTGCAAATCTTTCCATTATACCTTATAAGCCCTTTTACACGGTCAGTATTTGGGCAGTATTTTTGCATCAGTATTTGTAAGCCAAAACCAGGAGTGGGTCCAAATCATATAAGAGGCACAAATAGGTCTATTATACCTTTTCTTTCTAGGTTCCACTTCTGGTTTTGATCTTTTTCACACGTCAGTGGTTTGGCCAGTGATTTCCATCAGTGATTGTGAGACAAATTCAGGAGTGGAGGCTACATCGAGATAACGTATAAGAGAAAATTCTGCACCTGCTCCGTTTAGACCCACACCTGGTTTTGGCTCACAAATCACAATCATTGATGGAAATCACTGATCGAACACTGACTGTGTGAATAAGGCCTTTGGCCTATCTCTGCTTTTGCTTTCGGCACACAATCACTGGTGGAAATCACTAATCAAACACTGACCAACATTGATTCTGTGAAAATAGCCTAAAGGCCCCTTTACTCTGCTCAACTGAGAAACTATTGTCACTATCACCTGTTCTTCAGTAAAGGAGACAACTGCATTTATATGCTACAATCTCCTCCTCAGTATGGGGAGTAGTGATTGCTAATACAATCTCTCATCCCCATACAGAATCATGGCTAACACCAGTGGCACTATTCTGGAAAGGTTTAAAGCAGGGGTGCACCATCAATGAGGCAAGGTGAGGCGATTGCCTCAGGCAGAACCAGGTAGCGGCAAGAGGGGGCAGCAGAAAGGCCATGGGCAAGGAGCACTTCTATTGTGGAAATGCTCATCTCTACATATTCAACCGCATCGCTGTACTCAGGACAGCAATATAGTTGAATGCTGCGATAGGACGCGGGAGTGATGTCTCCCTGGCCGACCGTTTCCTCTAATAGGCTTTAGTCCTAGTTCACGTAGCCTATCAGAGGCCGTCTCATCATTATCGCTCTGCCTGAGCCGGGCTGCATAGAGCTCAGGGCACAGACTAGAAGAGGTCTGTGTCTTGCACTGCATTGTTGACAGCAGAACGGAGGTAAGTATTTGAGCTTATTATTTTTATTTGGCAGCATGCTGTTGGGCCAAAATGGGGTGGAGGTCATTATTTTGCAACTGAAGAAAGAACTGTAGGGACATTGCAGCTGTAAAAAGGAGCATTTTTGTACTGGCACACATTATAAGGGGACATCCGTTTCTACAAGGTGCACTGAAAGGAGGTAGTGGGGTGTTCAGAAGATAGGAGGAAGATGGAAAAGTTGGAAATTAAAATGTCATAGTTACATACAATAGTTAATACGGTTGAAAAAAGACACAAATCCATCAAGTTCAACCAAATCTGTCAAACTCTGCAGAGGCAAGAGATGGCTGAAAGGAATCTTCATCCCGGTCTGGTTGAAAGGAGAAGATGAGGAAAGAGAATGTCTACATCAGAGGAGACATCACTGGATGTAAGAGGTATGTGGCGCTGTATTACCCTGCATGTTTTGTAGTGCTGTATGTAATGGGTTAGGTTAGGAAATTGCCATGGGGGGCGTGCAGTTTCAGTTTTCGCCTCAGGCAGCAGAAAGGCTAGATGCACCGCTGGTTTGAAGGAAATGTGTCATCAGAAAATGACCTATTATTTAAATCAAGTTTTATGGCTTCGGTTTCGAGGTACTAGTCGAAACCAAAGATGAGTTCAGTTCCAAGTTTTAAAGTTTCCACTTTAAAAATCAAGTAGCGAAGTCTAGCGCGACTTCGCAAATAAATAACTACACCTCATCGGAGGCCGCACATTTTAAGGCTGTATGGAGACAGATCTCTGTACAGTATTAATCCAAAGTTTTAAGCGAAGCAACGTCGGATGTATCAGCCGAAGCTCGCTTCGCTCATCACTACTTCTGAGCATGCTCGTCCTCCTATAACTTATAGTGCTGGAAATGAGCATGCTCCAGGCTTGGACTGGCCCACAGGGGAGCAGGTGAATCCCCCAGTGGGCCCCTGGGCAAGGTGGGCCTCTAGTCCCCCACCCCCTGCACAAGTGGCACAAGTGACAGTAGACTGGTTGCACTACATATAGATAAGCAGCATCCCAACCAGCCTATGCGTCCATATAGAAAACTGGATACATTTTTAACATGTCGTAGTTTTATTCCAGCCGTCTCTTGGCATGTTTGCCGTGCTGCGGCCTGCGCCCCTATTATAGTCAATGGGGCCGGAGCGGACTTCCGGCGGCACGGTGCACTAGCAGCAGCATGGATCCGGCAGGCTGTTCACCCGCCGGAACAGCCTGCCGGAGAAGGCTTCCGCTAGTGTGAAGGTAGCCTAAATCAGTCAGCATCTGCTCTGCTACAATCAATCTTCAATATAACAATAACATTTACAAAGACAGGTGCACTCTGCGGTCTAACTAGACCCTTATCCTGGTGTTAAAATTGAGAGTTTAGCCAATATATACTACTGTGGAGGACATATCACAACCCGAGCACCGCGCCAAGGTTTCTCAAGTAGCTTGGGACCTAACGCTAAACCTACCTGTGCTGTATAGGCAATACCAGGAGCCAGTGGGCGAATTACAGGAGTGCAAGGTCCGACTCACAGCAATCTCCCAGTAACCTCCAGCATGTGACCATGCATACAATGGGAGGAGGGAGAGAGCTCTGAGCCCCACCCAAGACTGGCTGATATAGCCCAGGCCTCACATGGTATTGCCCATACGGCACAGGTAGGTTTAGCGTTAAGTCCCGAGCTACTTGAGAAACCTTGGCGCGGTGCTCGGGCTCCGATATGTCCTCCACAGTAGGATATATTGGCTAAACTATCAATTTTAACATCAGGATGAGGGTCTAGTCAGACCGCAGAGTGCGCCTGTCTTTGTAAATGTTATTGTTATATTGTTTTATTGTTTATCACATCCACACATTTGCTATCCTGTGTAGGATGTCTATTGTGGTACTTGTGGTCCGCTGCGGGCATCCTCCATTGTATGCATTTTTGCTGGGGATCGCCATTAGCAGCGGACCATGCAGGATCTGCCCCCCCTCCCCTGTATAGAGGCACCACTGCATATGGGGTGACAATTTATAGTTTGTATTTACAATCAATCTTCCTACCCCGGTCTTCAGTTCACCTGCAGCATCAATTCTGCTACATCAGTCTTCATTTCAACTTTGCTGCTTTGGCCCTCCTGCTCTACTGCAACAGCACCACTACACGGGGTTGCCCTCTCTGTCACATTGGTTATCCAGCTTTGCACCACCTGTCTCTCTGCTCTGCTACACCAGCATAGCCTGTGCTGCTGAAATCTGCTTTACCGCACAGGCATCTTAGTGGATCCTCCTTACCAGGTGACAACATAACAATAGCTGGCTGAGTGAAAGCAATACCGTAAGTGTGACATGGCACCTCATTCACTAGCAGGACCTTACTCCTGTGCCATGGCAGGTCCCATGCCTGGTAACCCAGCACTGCTTAGCATATCAATTTTCTGCTCAGCAAGCTTGGAATGAAATAAAAGAGTTCAATGGTGTTTCTTATACATCACTGTCCTTGATGCTTCTCACAGACACGTGAGTCTCATTATGGAGATAAGTGAAAAACGTGTTTATTTCGCTACAGTAAAAACATAAACAGCAACTGGTCTGCAGAACATGCAATTTTTCTGGCATGTATTACTGTATTATCACTTCTTTGAACAGGCAGGGGAGCCCCCACACTTAGCCTGCCGCTCACGAGTTATGCAGCTGGGACCCATTACCAAAATTTAACACAGCTGTTCCATAAACTGTAAAATCTAGTTTATTTAATGCATATTGTTCTCATTTCTAAGGCCCTTTGTGACTCATAATTGTTATTTTCGGCTTGTCTACTGTACTGTATTTTTTTTTATAGGGGACATAAAATAATTACCTCAACATTCTCAATACCTGCTATTAAAAAGTGTCCATGATATACCATGCACTGGGGTAGGATACAAATCTTCAGTGTACAATTACAATATTTATGGCTTTATATGCTTACAATGTCATACAGAAGGTTTTTCAGCTACATCCTGTATGAATCTGATAAATGATGGCATCGATATGATATAAGGGGGCACATTTATTAAAGGATTTGCAACTATTTTAGTTAAAAAATATTTGCAAGTCCCCTTTTTAACCGACCATGCAACTAAATATTGTTTTAGTTTTACACCGTGTTTGCCGGTGGGGCAGGACTGAGGCCATGGCAAAGTCACTAACATTTACGCTTGGAGGTGTACATGTTGGCAAGAAACGGCAAGAAGCTACGCCAGCCATGGACTGCCATAGATGCGCCCAATTTATAACTAGGAGCACACCTTGTCATAAATTAGACAAATCTTAGGCAGGCGACGGGGGAAACTAAGACCGCCATAAAAAGTCAGTCTTAGTAAATCTGCCCCAAGGAGTGTCTACCTACAGGCTCCAGCTTGATGTGTACATAATGCTGGCAACTCACTTCACAAAGCTGCCACACAATATCGATCTCTTCAAGTTAAGAGGTCATGGATATTCCTCAAGCATCCAGACCCCTTAGGATCTCTTCACACATGTTGGGTGTAACGGGGTGCCGAAGGCGCACTTGGTCTCCCATCAGCCACAGACCTGCTGCTTAGCTTCGGGAGCGAGGATCTGTGTTTGACCTTGTTCCCAGGGCAGCTTTGCTAGCTGGGAGGCTCCCTACTCCTAGGTCTGCCTTGAGCGCCGAGCTGATCACTCGATGCTCGACTGGTCGGTCTGTCGGTCATGTGATGCTGGCCACGTCACATGACCCTCACTCCCCACTATAAATACAGGCAGCCTGCTGGCCACAGGTTGCCTGTTAATTTTAGGTATCTGGTGATTGTTTTGTTCCTGCATATTTACCTGATCCTGTGTTCCCTGATGATTCTCTGCCTGCTCCTCCTGTACTGCGCATCTCTCCTGGTATCCTGACCCCGGCTTCCACCTGACGATTCTTTGCAGACTCCTGTTGTACTTCGTTTCTCTCCTGGTATTTGACCTCGGCTTTTCCTGACTATTCTCTGCTCATTCCTTAGTACTGCGTAGTCCCTAGGTATTGACCCGGGCGGTTCACGTTCCGTTATTTGTCTTGTCTGTCTACCCACCACGTATCCTAAGTTAGGGACTGCCGTCTAGTTGTCCCCTGTCATTAGGACTTGCGAGGCAAGTAGGCAGGGCCAGGGGTGAGGGTGGAGCGCAGTGGTCACTATCCTCCCCCCTGTGTGTAGTGTACATTACCGTCACAGATTAACAGGCCGTAACCTAACCACTGTATCATGAATTCTCTGGTGACCCTGACTGACCATGTCTCTAACCTGACGCAGATGGTGCAGGAGCTAGGGGAGAAACTCTGTTCTTTTGAGCTAGGACAAGGTACTTCCATCCCTCAGGCCTCCAGTCTACATTTAGAGCCCCAGATTAAGCTTCCTGAGCCCTTTTCTGGAGATCTGAAGAAGTTTCTTTCCTTTAAAGAAAATTGTAAACTTTTTTTCCGTTTGCTCCCCATATCCTCTGGCCCCGAGAGTCAACGTGTGGGCATTGTCATTTCCCGGTTACAGGGCGATCCCCATGACTGGGCATTTTCTTTACCTGCTGATGCCAGTTGTTTAACATCAGTGGAGGGTTTTTTTCAGGCCCTGGGTACCCTGTATGATGAACCAGACAGGACACTGGTAGCTGAGACTGCTCTAAAAGTTCTGGTTCAGGGCGATCTACCTGCGAAGGAGTATTGCACCCAATTCAGAAGGTGGCGTGTTCCCTCAGGATGGAATGAACCAGCACTTAAGAGTCAGTTCAGGTCAGGTCTTCCAGAGACTCTAGAGGAGATGATGACCCTTGAAGTCCGACTTGACCGACGGGTTAGAGAGAGACGACAGGAACGACAGTTCTCTTCTCAGATGGTGGTCCAGACTGAGGTCTATCCCTGAAACAACGCTGAGGTCTCTACCGAAGAACCCATGCAGGTCGGCATGACTCAAGGGAATCTGCGCCGCAGACGTGGAGTGTGTTTTTACTGCAGAGATCCTGACCATTGGATCAACCAGTGTCCAAAGAAGGCCTTCTCCGTTAAGTCTCCCAAGGCAAGGCAACCTAAAGACCAGGTACACCCTGATATTACGAAATGTAAGCTTTTGGTACCTATAACAATTTCTCTGGGGGTTAATAAATGGCCGGGTAAGGCCTTTATTGACTCTGATTCAGCGGCCAGCTTTATTCACTCTGAGTACGCCATTAGACTGGGTATTCCAATTTTTTCTCTTCCTACGCCTATCCATGTCATGGCTATTGATGCCACTCCCCTGGTAGGTGGTATGGTGAGGTCATGTACCTCAGAAATTTCTTTAACCGTGGGGGTGTGCCACTCTGAGAAATGTTCCCTCTTAGTCCTGGAGAACTTAACGGTCGAGGTGGTACTAGGGTTGCCTTGGCTCCGATTACACAACCCCACTATTGATTGGTCCAGGGGGGAGTTGGTGAAATGGGACCTAAGTGTGACTCGTGCTTGTCTGTGGTACAAGCTGGGGTCTCAGTAGAATCTGATATATTACCCACAGTCATTAGAGAATATTCTGATGTGTTCTCATCACCTACCCCGGAGGTTCTACCACCCCCTAGACCTTATGATTGCGCCATAGAGTTAGTAGAAGGTGCCAGGTTTCCTAAGGGGCATATTTATAATCTCTCTCAGCCTGAACGCAAGGCCATGGAGGATTATATTAAGGAAAGCCTCGGTAAGGGGCACATTAGACCTTCTGTCTCTCCTATGGGAGCAGGGTTTTTCTTTGTTAAGAAGAAGGATGGTGGTCTTAGGCCTTGTATCGATTACCGGAAATTGAATAAGATCACTATCCAGAATAGATACTCTCTCCCATTGAATCTGGATTTATTTAACCAGGTTCTGGGGGCAACTTGGTTTTCTAAGATTGACCTGAAAGGGGCATATAATCTAATTCGAATCAAGGAGGGAGACGAATGGAAGACGATGTTCAATACTCCGGCAGGGCACTTTGAATATCAGGTTATGCCTTTTGGACTCAGCAATGCCCAAGCTGTGTTCCAAAACTTTATGAATGATATTCTTAGAGAGTTTTTAGGTAAATTTGTAATTGTCTATCTTGACGACATTTTGATATTTTCTCCTGATTTCAAATCTCATGTGTCTCATGTTAGACAAGTATTAGAGGTGTTGATGGAGAATCAGTTGTCCGCTAAACAAGAGAAATGTGTCTTTGGTGTACAGGAGATACTGTTTCTAGGGCATGTCCTGAGCCCTCACGCCTTCAAGATGGATCCTGGTAAGGTACTAGCTATTAAGGAATGGGTAAGGCCTTCATCCTTAAAGGCCTTACAACGGTTCTTAGGTTTTGCCAATTACTACCGTAAATTTATTAAGAATTTTTCAGTAATTGCTAAACCGTTGACCGACCTTACTAAGAAAGGGGCGGATTTGGAGAACTGGTCTACTGAGGCCATTACTTCGTTTGAAACACTAAAAAAGGCATTCAGTAGCGCTCCCATTCTGATCCAGCTAGATCAGGAGAGACCTTTTATTGTGGAGGTGGATGCGTCTGAGGACGGCGCAGGAGCAGTCCTTTCACAAGGTCCTGCTAGTCTAACTAACCTAAGACCGTGTGCATTCTTTTCCAGAAAATTTTCTTCAACCGAGAGAAACTACGACATAGGGAATCGGGAGTTGCTGGCCATTAAGTGGGCATTTGAGGAGTGGAGGCATTTTCTGGAGGGGGCAAGGCATTGTGTAACTGTTGTCACTGACCATAAGAACCTTATGTTTCTCGAATCTGCTAAGAGGTTGAATCCCCGTCAGGCTAGATGGGCACTGTTTTTTACTCGTTTTGAATTCTCCATTACTTTCAGGCCTGGAAGTAAAAACGTGAAGGCTGATGCATTATCTCGGAGCTTCCATGCTTTTCAGCCTACAGAGGCACCACCTGAATCCATCCTACCAGCAAATATCTTCGTAGCAGCCTTAACCCAAGATATCTCGGCTCTCATTAAGGCTGAACAACAGCTGGCACCGGCAACCACCCCAACAGATAAGTTGTTTGCTCCCATACAATTTCGTCTCCAGCTGTTGGGTGAGTGTCATGATTCTGCCTTTTGTGGACATCCTGGTTTTGAGGGCACTAGAGAGCTGGTTTCTAGATACTATTGGTGGCCCACTCTATTTAGGGATGTCAAGTCCTACGTGTCAGCCTGTGAGGTTTGTGCTAGGTCTAAGACACCTAGGACTCGCCCTGCTGGTAACCTACGACCCCTACCCATTCCCAGTAGACCCTGGTCCCATATCTCGATGGACTTTATCACTGACCTGCCGCCGGCGGAGGGTAAGACTGTGGTTTGGGTAGTGGTCGATAGGTTTAGCAAGATGGTTAATTTCATTCCTCTGTCTAAACTCCCGAATGCCAAGACCTTGGCATCTATTTTTGTGAAAGAAATTGTACGGTTACATGGTATCCCGGAAAATATTGTATCTGACAGGGGTGTGCAGTTTGTGTCCAAATTTTGGAGGGCTTTTTGTCAAAGATGTCAGATTTCGTTGTTTTTTTCCTCCGCCTGCCACCCTGAGAGTAATGGGCAGACTGAACGCCTTAATCAGTCTGTGGAACAATTCCTGAGGTCGAATGTTGCTGATGACCAGCAATTATGGGTTAAATACCTTCCGTTGGCTGAATTTGCTTTGAATAACCGTGTTAATTCTTCTGCTGGGGTCTCCCCTTTCTTTTGTAACCATGGTTTTTATCCCCGTTTTCATTCTGGGTCATCCGTCTCCTCCTCTAAGCCTGAGGCGTATAGGCTCTCTTCTGAACTGTGCACAGTTTGGGCCCGGGTTCAAATGAACCTAGAAAAGGCTCAAAGTTCTCAAAGAATCAAAGCCAATAGGAAACGTTCAAGCGGCGCAAATTTTCTGGTTGGGGATAAGGTGTGGTTATCCTCCAAGAATCTCTCTCTCAAGGTAGATTCTAAAAAATGTGCTCCTCGTTTTATTGGACCATATAAGATCATGGAGATGATTAACCCAGTATTGTTTAGGTTGGAGCTGCCCGAGTCATTCCACATTCATAATGTGTTCCATAAATCTCTACTTAAAAGATATGTTGAACCAGTAGTACCATCAAAAGCCTCGCCTCTGCCGATTCTTGTTAATGATGCTGTTGAGTATGTGGTGTCTAAAATAGTGGATGTCAGGAAGGTGCGTAATTCCTTGCAGTACCTGATTCACTGGAAGGGGTATGGACCTGAAGAGAGATCTTGAGTACCTGCAAGGGAGGTTCATGCTCCTAGACTTGTTCGAAAATTTCATTTAGAACACCCTGAAAGGCCATCGCCTGAAGTCTTGGGTCCGGTGGCCCCTCGTAAAAGGGGGGGGTACTGTAACGGGGTGCCGAAGGCGCACTCAGTCTCCCATCAGCCGCAGACCTGCTGCTTAGTTTCGGGAGCGAGGATCTGTGTTTGACCTTGTTCCCAGGGCAGCTTTGCTAGCTGGGAGGCTCCCTGCTCCTAGGTCTGCCTTGAGCGCCGAGCTGATCACTCGGTGCTCGACTGGTCGGTCTGTCGGTCATGTGATGCTGGCCACGTCACATGACCCTCACTCCCCACTATAAATACAGGCAGCCTGCTGGCCACAGGTTGCCTGTTAATTTTAGGTATCCGGTGATTGTTTTGTTCCTGCATACTTACCTGATCCTGTGTTCCCTGATGATTCTCTGCCTGCTCCTCTTGTACATCTCTCCTGGTATCCTGACCCCGGCTTCCACCTGACGATTCTTTGCGGACTCCTGTTGTACTTCGTTTCTCTCCTGGTGTTTGACCTTGGCTTTTCCTGACTAGTCTCTGTTCATTCCTTAGTACTGCGTAGCTCTCTAGGTATTGACCCGGTCCGTTCACGTTCCGTTATTTGTCTTGTCTGTCTTCCCAGCACGTATCCAAAGTTAGGGACTGCCGTCTAGTTGTCCCCTGTCATTAGGACTTGCGAGACAAGTAGACAGGGCCAGGGGTGAGGGTGGAGCGCAGTGGTCACTATCCTCCCCCCTGTGTGTAGTGTACGTTACCGTCACATTGGGTTTGGCACAGATTTTGACATAGATGGTGAGGAAAACCCATATCCTATGCAAGTGAATGGGGTTTCACATGCAGGCAAAAAAAATTAGGCATGTTTTTGGCACTGCCAGGGAAAAATCAGCCTTGGAACAAAAAGTATTATTATTATTTATTTGAAAGCACCATTAAATCCATGGCACTGTACATCAAGAGGGGGTTACAAATACATAATCTAGAAATATAATAAACAAGAAACTATTAACAGACTGGTAGAGAGGGGGAGAGGACCCTGTCCACAAAAGCTTACAATCTACAAGAGAAGGGGGGAAAACACAGTAGTGAGGGTGAAAGTTGCTCATCTAGCTGTGTGGGGCAGCATGCTTATTGCAGGTGGTAGGCTTTCCTTAAGAGGAGGGTTTTCAGGTTACTTTAAAAGATTTGGATGTTGGGGGAGAGTCTGATGTGCTGGGGTAGTGAGTTCCAGAGTATGGGGGATGCACGTGAGAAATCTTGTAGACAATTGTGTGAAGAACAGATGAGAGGAGAACAGAGAAGTAGGTCCTGTGAGGAGCGGAGATTACTGGTGGGGGAAGTATTGAGAAAGTGGGTCAGAGATGTAAGGAAGGGACAGGTTGTGAATTACCTTATATGTACAGGGTGGGCCATTTATATGGATACACCTTAATAAAATGGGAATGGTTGGTGATATTAACTTCCTGTTTGTGGCACATTAGTATATGTGAGGGGGGAAACTTTTCAAGATGGGTGGTGACCATGGCGGCCATTTTGAAGTCAGCCATTTTGAATCCAACTTTTGTTTTTTCAATAGGAAGAGGGTCATTGGGAATTTCACACGAAAAACAATGGTGTGCTTGGTTTTAACGTAATTTTATTCTTTCATGAGTTATTTACAAATTTCTGACCACTTATAAAATGTGTTCAATGTGCTGCCCATTGTGTTGGATTGTCAATGCAACCCTCTTCTCCCACTCTTCACACACTGATAGCAACACCGCAGGAGAAATGCTAGCACAGGCTTCCAGTATCCGTAGTTTCAGGTGCTCACCATTGATGGTATGGTGTGGTATATGGGGTACAAAGATAGTGGGGCTATTCTTCATCAATGGAAACCTCAAGGCTACTGGATATGCGAAATTGCTACATGATGATGTGTTTCCCTCTTTATGCACTGAAGCTGGCACATTCCCTGAGTTTTTCCAGCAAGATGGTGCACCACCACATTATGGGTGTCAGGTCCGAGCATTCCTAGAGGAACAGTTTCCTGGAAGTGGATTGGTCGTCGTGGGCCAGTTGAATGGCCCCCAAGGTCTCCCGATCTGACCCCCTTAGACTTTTATCTTTGGGGTCATCTGAAGGCAATTGTCTATGCTGTGAAGATACGAGATGTGCAGCACCTGAAACTACAGATACTGGAAGCCTGTGCTAGCATTTCTCCTGCAGTGTTGCTATCAGTGTGTGAAGAGTGGGAGAAGAGGGTTGCATTGACAATCCAACACAATGGGCAGCACATTGAACACATTTTATAAGTGGTCAGAAACTTGTAAATAACTCATGAAAGAATAAAGTTACATTAAAACCAAGCACACCATTGTTTTTCGTGTGAAATTCCCAATAAGTTTGATGTGTCACATGACCCTCTTCCTATTGAAAAAACAAAAGTTGGATTCAAAATGGCTGACTTCAAAATGGCCGCCATGGTCACCACCCATCTTGAAAAGTTTCCCCCCTCACATATACTAATGGGCTACAAACAGGAAGTTAATATCACCAACCATTCCCATTTTATTAAGGTGTATCCATATAAATGGCCCACCCTGTATTTGTTAGTATATTAAATCAAACTTGCTGGGCAATGGGGAGCCAGTGAATTGATTGGCAGATAGGGAGGCAGAGAAGAAACGAGGGGACAGGTAGATTAACTGGGCAGACAGAGTTGAGAATAGATTGGAGGGGAGCAAGAGTTCTAGATGGGCCACAGAGGAGAATGTTGCAGTAGTCCAGGTGGGAGATGATGAGGGCATGTACTAGCATTTTTGTTGACTCAGGAGTGAGGAAGGAGTGAATACGAGAGATGTTCTTAAGTTGAAAGCAGCAAGTGGAGGTAAGGGTTTGCATGTGACAGGTCAGAATCAAATGTTATCTCCAGGCAGCGGACCTAGTATGCTACTAATTTAAAATGGAAATGCCGGGAATAAGCTAATCCTGCTGCACACGCACATTACTTCTATGGCAGAAATGTGAACATAAGCCTACAGTTTCTTCTGCAGATCTTGTGCAAGATACGTGGCAGATTTGCACTATACAAATCCAACACCTGTGAAGTTACCCTTAGGGCTCGATCACACGACCGTATGGATTTTTCCGTGTTTTGCTGGCCGTTTTTAATGGATCCGTTTTTCCATTTTTTTTTTCAGTAGTGTTTCCGGTTCCATTCCGTTTTTCCATTCTTTTTTTCCGTATGGCAGCTACAGTATACAGTAATTACATAGAAAAAGTTGGGCTGGGCATAACATTTTCAATAGATGGTTCCGCAAAAACGGAACAGATACGGAAGACATACGGAGTACATGTGTTCCGTTTTTTTTGCTGACCCATTGACTTGAATGCAGCCATGGAACGTGATTTGCGGGCAATAATAGGACATGTTCTATCTTTGAACGGAATGGAAAAATGGAAATATAGAAACAGAATGCATACGGAGTACATTCGTTTTTTTTTTGCGGAACCATTGAAATGAATGGTTCCGTATACGGACCTAAAAAAACGGGCCGTATACTGAACACAAAAAACATTTGTGTGAACGCGCCCTTAGGCCTCTTGCACACAAACGTTTATTTTTTTCCGTTTACAGGCCGTTTTTTGCGTTCCGTATATGGTCCATATACGGAACCAATCATTTCAATGGTTCCGCAAAAAAATGGAATGTGTTCCATATGCTCTTCGTTTCCGTATTTTCATTTTTCCATTCCGTTGAAAGATAAAACATGTCCTATTATTGCCCGCAAATCACGTTCCGTGGCTCCATTCAAGTCAATGGGTCCGCAAAAAAAACGGAACACATACGGAATGCATTCTGTATGTCTTCCGTATCCGTTCCGTTTTTGCGGAATCATCTATTGAAAATTTTATGCCCAGCCCAATTTTTTCTATGTAATTACTGTATATACCATACAGAAAAACGGTACGGAATAACGGAACGGAACCGGAAACAATACTGAAAAAAAAAACTGAAAACCAGATTCGGGAAAATCGGAGCGAAGAACACTGAAAAAGACATACGGTCATGTGCAAGAGGCCTTATAGGGTTTGCGCCAAGTTGTTAGCTTATCCTATATCCACAGGATAGGGGAGAAATCCAATCAGTGGGCGACCCAGCAGTCAGACCCCACCGATTCCCAAAACAGGGGTCCCATTCTACTTCTTGGTAGCTGAGTACAGCACTGGGCTATTTCTGTCAGTCTCACAGACAATAAGTTCCTTTCAGATGAGGTAACGGGACCTCCGTTCTCAGAGTTGATGGGGAGGTCCCAGCAATCGGACCCCAATCAATCAGATACTAATCCCCCATCCTGTACATAAATGAAAAGTTTTGCAAAACTCTTAATTCACTCATGCCCTTATGGAACTATTTCAATACTAGAATATTTTCAGCTCTCTGATGCATTGTATGATAGATGTTTTTCCTGTTTTATTGCCTAAGTTAAATACATGTCAAATTTAAGCTGATCATTTTGATCTTTCAACATAGAGAAAATTGCTATGACTCTAAAAATATCTAATAATGGGAGAAATCACCCATGCTAAACGCTAGATTACTTATGTGAACAAGTCAGATGTAAGGCGTATAATGACTATAATGGCTATATTATAGCATTAGGCCAATGTGCAATTTAATAAAGTCTCCCACAAAAAGATTCAGTGTCAAATATCATTAAAATATCTATGAGGGCAGCATAGAATAGTGACAGAACTGCTATATTCAACAGGCTGTAACTTTTGGGCTAAACCTCCTGACAGTACTGACAGGATGAACCTTGAAGCACATGCCAGCGCTGCGAGGGCAGATGAGTCCGATGAGACTTATGGCTTATGCTTAACACGAAAGAAACCTGGCAGTCATTGGCAGGTTTCGGGGGAAGGCGGTGCCACGAGTCTCATTTGACTCATCTCACTTTGAGCGCCGGCACGCGCTGTGAGGTTCGCCACGATGGTACTGATAAACTACTAAAGTTAAGCCCAGAAGTGACGGTTCACTGAAATCAGCAGGTCTGTCACTAAACTAAGCTGCCTTCATCGAGAGCAGCATAGTAGAGTAAAGTAAATGGGGTTTAGCTGCAATACTGCATAGAACCTGATATTATTGTATGAAAGCAGCCATGTTTTTCTAATCTTGAACAACCTTTTTCAAGTCCAGAGTGGATGATAGCAGCAACTACTTGATACCATTATGCTAGAGGAGTAGAGAAAGCTGGGAGACCTACACGCCATATGCCATGGAACCCCTTGTAGGTACAAGTTCAGCATTACCACAACTGATAGGTGATACTGTTCATATGTATAAGAATATTAGTTTTACAAACCATGATATTCAGGGGCGGGACATGCTCTCTAAGTCCAAAAGGCAGGAGTGGACATTGTTCAGCTCACTACTATCGGTCCTGATTCACCCAGTAACATGTACAGTATGTTGCCTCAGGATGCATGTTCTACCTGTGAGTGCTGTATTCATATATTCATATATATATATATACAGCTTTCACATACATTATTAGACTCTTAATTATTGTGTCCAATCAAGTGCAGATAGAAATTTGAAGGTAATTACCCCTTCCCATTGTGAGCAAGGGAGTCATCTTCTCCACATAAGTCTACTAATATTCTTCTGCAGAATTATTGTTGCAGTTATAGCAAGAGTCATGTTAAAAGTGTAGGTCCTCGTTGTGTTTCTCTATAGCCATATTCCTGCAAATGTAATGGAAAACTCAAGTCAAAAATAGACCTTTGGCTATCACAGTGTTTATGTATGTTCCTTTCACTGTCCTTCAAGGCTTTGTGCACCTACTTATTTGCTGTTACTGCCTATTTTTTTTACATTACAAATAACTGTCATTTTGGTGAAGCTGAGGGAGACTATTTTTATAACATTTTTTACTCTGAATTTGTTCTGCTTAATAAAATAAGTCATTAATTAAAAAATCTGGAGCATTGCACTTTGCGTTCCACTTTGCTTGACACACACGTACTGAGAAACTGCGTGGGGCAAGGAGGACATACTAAGATTTCCTTTGGGGCCCAATGAGAACCCTGACAACACCTCAGAGATTTACTAGGGCATCTGAAGCCAGATATCACGGAAGAGTTGAGGTTGGAGCTGAAGGGTAGAAAGAAGCCATCTAGTCCGTGCATCCTGGAAGTAGCCAAGGCCTGTTAGTCAAGCCAGTGGGCAATACTATGGACATGAGAAATTGTGTACTGTGACTGAGAAAAGTGTGGGCCGTGGTTATGAGGATAGAGATACCACAACCTGGGAGCGCCAATTGGAGACTGTGCACATTGTGTGGGACTATTTCACATGGAGAGCTAGTCGTGGTGAAAACTGCAGATACAATCATCTTCATTGTTGCCATGCTGAGTAGACCAGAGTGCAGATGCCCACGGACCTGGGTGCAACACAAGCCGGAGGGAAAGTGAGTTGTTGGCACAGGGACTGTGTTATATTTGCCATTTGCCTCTTAAAGCGACAGTGCACCTAAATTACCTGTTACTGGATGCCTTATTGACAGACTGTAACTAGTAAGGCTACTTTCACACTCGCGTTTTGTGCAGATCCATCATGGATGGATCCGTTCAGATAATACAACCGTCTGCATCCATTCAGAACGGATCCATTTGTATTATCTTTAACATAGCCAAGACAGATCCGTCTTGAACACCACTGAAAGTCAATGGAGGACAGATCCGTTTTCACTGACACATTGGCTCAGTTTCATCAGATGGACACCAAAACGCTGCAAGCAGCGTTTTGGTGTCCACCTCCAAAGCAGAATGGAGACTGATGCAAACTGATGCATTCTGAGCGGATCCTTTTCCATTCAGAATGCATTAGGGCAAAATCCGTTTTGGACCGCTTGTGAGAACCCTGAACGGATCTCACAAACGGAAAGCCAAAACGTTAGTGTGAAAGTAGACTAAGCCTGTTGCCTGTTCAGAGTGTTTTAACACAAACCAAAAAAAAAAATAGTTATACAAAGAAACATAGTTGTTACTTAGTTCTTAAAGGGGTTCTGCAGTTTGTTTAAACTGATGATCTATCGTCTGGACACCCGGGACCCCCGCCGATCAGCTGTTTGATAAGGCAGCGGCCTTCTCACTGTTTACTGCAGGCCCAGTGATGTCATGACTAGTATCACTGGCCTGGGCGCGGCTAAGCTCCGTTCCCTTGAATGGAGCTTAGCCCCGCCCAAAGCCAGTTGATACTAGTCGTGACGTCACTCGGCCAGCGGTAAACAGTGAGAAGGCCGCAGCGCTGCTGGAGCGCAGCTGCCTTCTCAAACAGCTGATCGGCGGGGGTCCCGGGTGTCGGACCCCCGCCGATTAGAAGCTGATGATCTATCCAGAGGTGAGATCATCAGTTTAAACAAAGTGCAGAACCCCTTTAAGGTTGGAAAAAGAAAAAGTTCATCAAGCCCAACCTGTAATCCTGCTATATCGATCCACGGAACAAATCCCTGGATCAATGTCCATCTTCCTTTTAAAAAGAGGTTGGGCCAAAGGGACATGTTGTGTAAAACAAAATTTCTATACATTGTCATAAGCCTCAATGTTATTTTGAATTAATAAGTTATCTAAACCTTTTTTGAAGGCATCTACGGTATTTGCTGTGACCAGCTCCTGTGGCAGGCTATTCCAGGCTATAACCATGTTATAAGGGAAAATAATACAGGGAATACACTTTAATAGGGTCTGGGGTTGCTTTCATCCCTATCATCTCCTAGCAACCATGCGTGAAAATCACACCGCATCCACACTTGCTTGCGGATGCTCGCGATTTTCACGCATCCCCATTCATTTCTATGGGGCCTGCGTTGCATGAAAAAAGCAGAATATAGAACATGCTGCGATTTTCACACAACGCACAAGTGATGCGTGAAAATCACTGCTCATCTGAACAGCCCCATTGAAGTGAATGGGTCCGGATTCAGTGCGGGTGCAATGCATTCACCTCACGCATTGCACCCGCGTGGAATTCTCGCCCGTGTGAAAGAGGCCTTAGACTATTTTCTAAACTAGGCGTAAAAATAGTAAATGAAAAGGGCCTGCTGGCCCATCCCCTTCTCCTTTCAGCAAAGGACCTTTGAGATGCAATCTGCGCCAGAAATACACCTTATGTAGGTGTATTTATGGTTAGTAAATGACCCGCATAGTACGAAAAAGAGCATTCAGGGAACATGGCAAGAAGTCATTTAAAATGATGTCCTAAAAATAATCTAACAAAATATCTACATTACCGACCTGAATTGTCCATTTGTCTGTTTGCATAGTTCCTGCCGTGTCCCCACACCGCACACACATGTTTCGCGTGTCTTCTTCAGGGAGAGGTAAAAGAGTGTTTTACTATTAATCTTGTTGCCCCATGAAGGATCAGTAAAAGCCACCTTGTATAAGTTACAACTGTGTCTGCCTGCTTACCTCTGCCATCCTAAAGTGGAGAGCCATTCATGTCTGACCCTCTTACAAACTAACCAACAACTCAAAGAACAGGTATGAAGGCCCTGCTTGGCTAATGTAAACCCTGCCCATAAGTAGGCGTTCCTTCTCAGGGTTGGGGCATTTTCGGGAGTGGGGCTTAGATGCCCTGATTTTACCATCTAAAACGTTCGTAAGTATGGATCTAAAAGGAAAAAAGGAAACCAGCTCACCCTCGTATCTCCTGGAGCCAGTTCACCGTGCACAAAATCCCACTTGACCAAGCAGTATAGTAATCCAGAAAGAAAGGTTGACCCAGCACCATTTAAAACTCACAAATCCTTAATTAAATTCACGATGTATAGTGTTCTTAATCATAGCCGAGTATGGCTCTACATGCTCACTTTAGATTTTACAAGCTCTGTCATAATTACCATCCAAACTTGGGTAAAATTTTTAGATGACTGGAATGTCTAGACATTTCATATAGGTCATATACAAAATTTTATATACAAAGTATCTGCAAGGGAGTGCATTGAAATATACTTGTGAATTCAAGACAGCTTTATCATCTCCACATTTTCAAGATTTTTAAGAGACAAACTTGCAGCAAACTTGTTCGCATTCTTGAGTAAAATATGCAAAAAGGATCCAATCTGAAAACATAATACCTGTAATTTCAGTATTATGCATTCTCTATATATTGTTTGATAGACTGACTGCAGGTAGCAAGCAGGGAATTAAATTTCATGGAAACAGCTTTGACAGATGTCATCTCCAAAAAGGAAACCACTGAGATTTTGAAACATATGACATTCTGATAATTCATAGTCAGTTTAAATGCTATATACTTACTAGAAGCTTAAAGTAATTGTTCATTCAATTGTGGGTACAAATCTCACATTATGTGGAAGAAACAAAATCAGCATCAAAACAGGAAACGTTGTGGCTAGTTCTCCCCGTGGGCTTCCGATCCATGCCTCGATTCCACAACGTATCTTCCAGATTGCGGACCTATTCAAGTGAATGGGTCTGCATCCATGATACGGTGTGCACACGACTGGTGCCCGTATATTGCGGACCCTGTTTGCGGGCTGCAATACGGGCAAAGGCCGCCTACGGTCGTGTTCATGAGGTGTAAGGAGAAGATTTATCAAAACTGGGGTAAAGGAAAACTGGCTTAGTTGCCCACAGCCACCAATCAGATCCCACCTTTTATTTTTCAGCGCCCCTTTGGAAAATCAAAGGTGGAATCTGATTGGTTGCTATGGGCAACTAGGCCAGTTTTCTTTTACACCAGTTTTGATAAACCTACCCCTAAGTTCTTTGAAAGGCTGCAGCTATCAAGAGCTACCAGTAGTCTTCATAAGTAATATCCTTTCTGCTGAATAGTAAAAATAAACTTTACATCTGCTAAGGACAAGGTTATCATCAATGGTCAAACTTTGACAATATCATTAGAGTTAATATATGTGTATTGTATTACTTCTCCTCTACTGATCCTGTATTCCGGTTTTGTGCTACACTTACAATTCTGCAGGCTTCAGGGCTGAAACCCCACAGCATTCTTTGCAAAGGGGGAGCCGAGTCAACAGTTTAATGGGCTTGGGAGCAGGGGAAAAAGGAGGGTTAAGATAAGGTTTCAACATGGCCAGTCTTATATATATGGCATATGCTTATCTTTCTATTGAAATGAATATGCTCGTTAAGGCTACTTTCACACTTGCAGCAGCAGGGCCAAGGAGGCTGTCCCAGCGGGAAAACGGCCTGCCGGATCCATGTTAACGCTAGCCCACTGTCCTAATAGTCCGCTTCAGCCCCATTCACTATAATGGGAGCAGGCCGGAAGTTGGGCCACAGCACTGCAAACAAGCGTAGAGGCGGCCGGACAAAAAACGCAGTGTGCTGTAGTTTTTGTCTGGCCGCCTCTCGGCATGCACAGGGGGCTGGCATTAGCACGGATCCGGCAGGCTATTCCCCCACCGGAACATCCTTCTGGACCCTGCTGCCGCAAGTGTGAAAGTAACCTACGCCAACTCATGCGTGCATATTTATTTAGAAGCCACTGGAGAGGAAATCTGATGTAGGAAACAGTAATGGGGTCATTTATCAAACTGGTGTAAAGTAGAACTGGCTTAGTTGCCCATAGCAACCAATCAGATTCCACCTTTCATTTTTGACAGCTCCTTTGGAAAATGAAAGGTGGAATCTGATTGGTTGCTATAGGCAACTAAGCCAGTTCTACTTTACACCAGTTTGATAAGTGACCTCATATC
Organism: Bufo bufo; assembly: GCF_905171765.1. Lineage (NCBI taxonomy): Eukaryota > Metazoa > Chordata > Amphibia > Anura > Bufonidae > Bufo > Bufo bufo. Next base: position 219,840,908 of record NC_053393.1, read on the forward strand.
TCTTTCACTGTACTATAATAGAACAGCTTATGCTAGGTTTGCATCTGCCAGAAACCTGACAGACCCCAGGGTGCTATATATCTGTTTCTGCCAAATACTGATTGAGGGGTGTCATATAACTTCTTCCACAAAATACTGATTGAGGGGTGCTATTGCTATATACCTTCTTCTACCAAATACTGATTGAGGGCTGTGATAAACCTGCTTCCACAAAATACTGATTGAGGGGTGCCATATACCTGTTTCTGCCAAATACTGATTGAAGGGTGCTATATATCTGTTTCTGCCGAAAACTGCTTGAGGGCTGCAATATACCTTCTTCCACAAAATCCTGATTGCGGGGTGCTATATACCTGTTTCCGCCAAATACTGATTGAGGGGTTCTATATACCAGTTTCCGCTAAATACTGATTAAGGGGTGCTATGTACCTTTTCCAGCCAAATCCTGATTGAGGGGTGCTATATACCTGTTTCCGCCAAATACTGGTTGAGGGGTGCCATATTCCTTCTTCCACAAAATACTGATTGAGGTGTGCTTTTGCTATATACCTTCTTCCACCAAATACTGATTGAGGGCTGTGATACACCTGCTTCCACAAAATACTGATTGAAGGGTGCCATATACCTGTTTCCACCAAATACTGTTTTAGGGGTGCTATATACCTGTTTCCGCCAATACTGATTGATGGATTCCATATTCCTTCTTCCACTAAATACTGATTGAGGGGTGCTATTGCTTTCCCCTTTCGTCCTACGGCAGCACATCATGGGTTAAGCTTGTCTTCTTGCCACTTCTAGGACCGCCCACTTAGACAAAATAGATAATTAATTAATTAGGTGGATACTATATAGGGACATTCCCCAAACTGCATCTCTGTGGTTTTTTTGTGTCCTCATCCATGAGGACGAAGCCCACCTACGATTGTATCGAGGTATAGTGCCCAGGAGTGGTATAGCCATGTATGGTTTCCTGGCTCCACTCCTATCCGCTCTCAGCGCCTTTAGGAGGAACAGGAGTAAGACCTTCAGGCTTGCGTGCGCTCCCTTTCTGGCGGCCGGAAGTAGACAAGCCGAACTTCCGGTTTGCCGTGCGTTGGAACGCACGGTGGAACGCACTATGGAACGCACTATGGAACGCACTGTGGAATGCAGGCGCACCTGACAACACATCCAGGATTGCCTCCTGCTTCAGTTCAGCCTAATTAAGTTAAGTATAAAGAGCGGATAACTGCAGAGCTCGGTGCCCATTGCGCCTGGCAGCCGAGCTCTAGCAGAATTAAGGTATTTTAGCCTGTCTTCTTGTCAGGCTAACCTCTCCTGCAGTTATGTTCATGGACTCCTTGTCTGACTGAGTCTTATCTGTGTTTGTTTCTCCTGCAGATGTCCAGTTCATCCAGCAAAGGGGGGAAAAGAGCCCGTAAGAGCAGACATAGGTTTTGTCTCTCCTGTGAACAACCCCTTCCAGATGATTTGTTGGAAGAATTGTGTGCACACTGCAAGGAGGATTCCCATAGGTCCTCTTCTACTAGGTCTAAATCTAAGTCTGCCAAAAAATGGAAAACTAAGCAGTCTCTTCGTATCTCATGTATTAAGCCGTTATCAGAAAATTGCTCCTCTAATATATGTGAAAACTGCACTCTTCCGGAGGAAATTTCGGATTCAGAAACAAGAAGATTGATGGCTCTCTTCAAATCCTTTTTGTCCCAAGCCAAAAAGAAGAAGAGCGCAAAAAAAGAGGCATTTTTCATCTCCGTTCTCCTCTGAACAATCCGGGCGTACCGAGGGAGAGGTGTCTTCAGATTCAGAATCCGAGGTTCCCATTTTAGAAGATAATTTTCTGTTCAATAAAAATTATGCTAATCATTTAATTAAGGAAGTTAAAAATATTCTGGAGTCTAAAAAGGAAAAAACATCTGATCGCAATGAAGACAATCTTTTTTATTTTCCAAAGAAGAAAGCTTCAGTTTTTCCCAGTCATCCGGTGTTAAACACCATCATGTGCAAAGAATGGGAACAGCCAGTGGGGAAAATAAATTTAGGATCCAGATTTAGAGCGACATACAAGATGGACCCGTCTGAATCCACTAGCTGGGAAGCCCCTGCCAGGGTAGATCCCGCCGTCGCCAGACTGGCAAAAAAATTCCTTTTCCCCAGTGATGACTCTTCTTTACTCAAGGATCCAATGGAAAAGAAGGCTGACAGTCTCCTGAAAAGGCTACATACATACCTGGCCTCGCTGAATAAGGCCGCTATGGCGAAAGTTCCAGTAGCCCGTGCACTAAGGGTTTGGCTAAGTCATTTCAGCAGAGATATAAAAGATGGAGTTTCTAGAGAAGAACTACTCGAACAGCTACCTACCCTAAAACTGGCAGCGGAATTCTTGTGCGGTTTTCCGGTGGATTCTATTAGATTAACTGCAAAAAATATGGCTCTTACCAATTCCATCAGAAGATCTATCTGGCTGAAGTTATAGTCGGGGGACCCAGCCTCAAAAAGTAACCTGTGCTCACTGCCATTTGAACCCGGAAGAATATTTGGAACGCAGTTAGACAAACTGCTTGAGTCTAACACAGAAGAAAAAGTATTAAACTTCCCTTAGTTTAAACGCAAAGAAAAAACTACATTTTTTCGTCCCTATAGAGGACAAGATTATAAAAGGTCTAGCTTTAGAGGATGCCCTAACAGGGGAAGATCTGATCATAGATTCGCAACAGCATCAGAGAGATCAAGGAAGAAGCCTGACGATACAAAACCATCAAAGACAGAGTTTTGACGCCAGAAGTCAGAGAGTAGGAGGTTGTCTCGTACATTACTACTCAGAATGGCAGCAGATCACTACAGACAGATGGGCTCTAGAGATCATAAAAGAAGGTTATACACTAGAGTTCGACCATTTTCCAAGAGACAGATTCCTCTTAAACAGCAAGAAAGATCCACAAGTAATCCAGCTTCTAGAAGAATTTATAGAAAAAGGTGCCCTGGAGCCTGTACCAAAACATCAAGAAAAATACGGAGTATATTCCAGAATTTTCCATGTTCCCAAAACAGACGGGAAAAGTCGACTCATTATAGATCTGCGATACCTCAATCAATATATAAAGAAAACCCATTTCAAGATGGAAACAATAAGGTCCATCACAGCGGTTCTCAGGAAAGACCAGTTCATGGTATCTTTGGATTTGAAGGATGCTTATCTTCACATTCCCATAAAAGAGGAGTCAAGAAGATTTTTAAGGATTGCCATTATCATAGACGGGAAGACCTTACACTATCAGTTCAAGGCACTCCCCTTTGGCCTTTGCTCTGCTCCACGAATATTTACGAAAGTCGCGATTATAGTAGCAGTGAAACTCCGCCTTCAGAATATCCAAGTTTTTCCTTACCTGGACAACTGGCTATTAGCAGCCCAATCCGAAGATCTGCTGAAGTTGCACCTCAAGACAACTGTGGAGCTTGTTCAGTCATTAGGCTTTCTGATAAACTGGAAAAAATCAGACATTATCCCTACCACCTCAAAGGTTTTTTAGGTCTCCTAATAGACACGTGCTCTTTGACTCTATTTCTTCCTGCTCTGAAAATCAAGGCCCTGATGAAAGAAATAAGAACTCTAATATCATTACGCATGCCCACAGTCCGCAGAATAATGAAGACGCTGGGCCACCTGACAGCAGTTTCAGATGCAGTCCCATGGGCAATGATTCACACCAGAGATCTACAACAGAACATGTTACAAGGCTGGCATCATTACCATCACAATTTAGGAGCCAGAGTGAGACTAAGACCCTCCACAATTCAGAGTCTCAGGTGGTGGTTGCAGATCAAGAATGTTACCAAAGGGAAGATGTTTCAGTTTCTTTCCACGGCTGGGGAGTGTATCTTCAGGACAAGTGGGTACAGGGTCAGTGGTCCGGCCAGGACAAAAGAGAATCCTCGAATTTCAAGGAACTGAAAGCTGTCCTACTAGCACTTTACCAGCTTGCAACGCATGTAAGAGGTCGACCGGTATTGATCCGCACAGACAATCTTTCAACTGTTTTTTATCTGAACAAGCAGGGTGGAACAAAGAGCAGTGCCCTTCTGAAATTATGCAAACAAATCTTCGCGTGGGCAGAATTGCATCTCTTTGACTTGAAAGCGATGCATATGAGAGGCTGCTACAATATTAAAGCGGATCGGCTGAGTCGGAAGAGGATCACGCCAGCAGATTGATAGCTAAATCCTGTCATCTTCCAGCGGATTATAGACAAATGGGGATGTCCCACCTGGGACTTAATGGCATCCAGGAAGAACAAGAAACTAACCAACTTCTGTTCCCTGAACAGATTCAACAACCCCACAATTGTGGATGCGTTCTCTATCAGCTGGAAACACCTGTTTGTATACATTCTCCCTCCTGTACCCCTCATCTTGTGAGTTCTCCGGAAGATACTGGTGGAGAAGCCCCGGGCAATAATAATAGCTCCATTCTGGCCAAGAAGATCCTGGTTCCCTCTCTTACTCCAGCTATCCAAGGGGGAATTTTGGAAGCTTCCCCTAGTTCCAGACCTTTTACTACAGAACGGTCTCTATTACCAGAGCCTGAACAAATTGCACCTTACAGCCTGGAGACTGAGAGATCTAGATTAGAAGAGAAAGGTCTCTCTGAGTCAGTCGTCAACACGTTACTCTGTTCCCGCAAAGACTCGACTACAAAGAAGTATACCAAGATCTGGAAGAAATTTGTAGACTGGATGTCCGTATCAAACTATGTGGACATTAATATTTCCTCTGTTTTACAATTCCTTCAAGAAGGATTTCAGAAGGGGCTCAAGCCTGATACCTTGAGAACACACGTGACCGCAATCAACGCCATGACCAAGAATAAATTTCTGCATCACCCGCTTATTTTTAGAATTTTTAAAGCAGTGAAAAGATTAAAACCTATGGTTAGAGAACCTATGCCTGTCTGGGATCTATCCCTGATTCTTAGAAGATTGACAGTTTCCTCTTTCGAGCCCCTCCAACGGGCGGAGTTGAAATGGCTTTCTTATAAAGTGTTATTCCTGATCGCTATCACTTCAGCAAAAAGGCTAGGAGAACTTCAAGCCCTATCTTCTATGCACCCATACTTAAGATTCCTTCCAGATGGAGTATTGCTACGAACCATGCCGTCTTTCCTGCCTAAAGTTCCGTCGTCGGCTAATGTAAACAGAGAATCTTTCCTTCCTGTATTTTTTCGGGAACCCAGTGACGAGCAAGAAAATCTCTTACATACACTGGATGTCAAGAGAGCAATCGAGATCTACCTTCAGAGAACTGAAGAGTTCAGAAACGCAGAAAGTCTATTTGTGCTATTTGCCGGACCAAGGAAAGGGCTACAACCATCCAAGGATACTCTTGCAAGATGGATTAAAGCTACTATTACGGAAGCCTATTACTCAGAAGGAGTGCCTTCTCCTTTTCCTATCAAGGCCCATTCTACTGTACAAGGGCTACTGCAACCTCCTGGGCGGAGCAAGCGCAAGTGTCTCTAGAAGACATATGCAATGCAGCTTCCCGGTTCTCATCTCTAACCTTCGTGAAACATTATCGGCTGGACATCAATGCTAAAAGCTCAGCCTTTGGTGCCGGGGTATTGAGCGCAGTGCTTGACGTAGACACCCCCCCTTTGTGATCTATACAAATCCCATGATGTGCTGCTGTAGGACGAAAGGGAAAAGGAAAAATTCGTACCTGGGATTTTGAGTCCGAAGGCAGCACATGGATACCCTCCCTAAATAAAACTTTTTGTTATTTGCATCTAATTGTCTGAGTCTATCTTTTAAAAAAACACGGAGATGCAGTTTGGGGGATGTCCCTATATAGTATCCACCTAATTAATTAATTATCTATTTTGTCTAGGTGGGCGGTCCTAGAAGTGGCATGAAGACAAGCTTAACCCATGATGTGCTGCCTTCGGACTCAAGGAAAGTAGAATTTTTTTCTATATACCTTCTTCCACCAAATACTGATTGAGGGCTGCAATACACCTGCTTCCACAAAATACAGATTGAGGGGTACCATATACCTGTTTTCACCAAATACTGATTGAGTGGTGCTATATAACTGTTTCCGCCAAATACTGATTGAGGGGTGCTATATACCTGTTTCCTCCAAATACTGATTGAGGGGTGCTATATATCTGCTTCCGCCAAATACTGATTGAGAGGTGCCATATACCTTCTTCCACAAAATACTGATTGAGAATTGCTATTGCTAAATACCTTCTTCCACAAAATACTGAATGCGGGCTGCGATACACCTGCTTCCACAAAATACTGATTGAGGGGTGCCATATACCTGTTTCAGCCAAATACTGATTGAGGAGTGCTATATATCTGTTTCCACCAAATACTGATTGAGGGGTGCCATATACCTTCATCCACTAAATACTGATTGAGGGGTGCTATTGCTATATACCTTCGTCCACCAAATACTGATTGAGGGCTGCGATACACCTGCTTCCACAAAATACTGATTCAGTGGTGCCATATACCTGTTTCCACCAAATACTGATTGAGGGGTGCTATATACCTGTTTTCGCCAAATACTGATTGAGAGGTGCCATATGCCTTCTTCCACTAAATACTGATTGAGGGGTGCTATTGCTATATACCTTCTGCCACCAAATACTGATTGAGGGCTGCGATACACCTGCTTCCACAAAATACTGATTCAGGGGTGCCATATACCTGTTTCCACCAAATACTGATTGAGGGGTGCTATATACCTGTTTTCGCCAAATACTGATTGAGAGGTGCCATATACCTTCTTCCACAAAATTCTGATTTAGGGGTGCTATTGCTATATACCTTCTTCCACCAAATACTGATTGAAGGCTGCAATACACCTGCTTCCACAAACTACTGATTGAGGGGTGCTATATACCTGTTTCTGCCAAATACTGATTGAGGGGTGCTATATAGCTGTTTTCGCCAAATACTGATTAAGGGCTGTGATACACATACTTCCACAAAATACTGATTGAGGGCTGCGATACACCTGCTTCCACAAAATACTGATGGAGGGGTGTTATATACCTTAATCCACAAAATCCTGATTGAGGGCTGTGATACACCTGCTTCCACAAAATACTGATTGGGGGGTGCCATATAGCTGTTTCTGCCAAATACTAATTGAGGGTTGCTAATAACCTTCTTCCACAAAATACAGATTGAGGGGTGCTATTGCTATATACTTTCTTCCACCAATTACTGATTGAGGGCTGCGATACACCTGTTTCCGCCAAATACTGATTAAGGGGTGCTATGTACCTGTTTCTGACAAATTCTAATTCAGGGGTGCCATATACCTTCTTCCATAAAATACTGATTGAGGGGTGCTATTGCTATATACTTTCTTCCACCAAATACTGATTGAGGGCTGCGATACACTTGCTTCCACCAAATACTGATAGAAGGCTGCAATACACCTGCTTCCACAAAATACTGATTGAGGGGTGCCATATACCTGTTTCCGCCAAATACTGATTGAGGGATGCCATATACCTTCTTCCACTAAATACTGATTGAGGGGTGCTATTGCATTATACCTTCTTCCACCAAATACTGATTGAAGGCTGCAATACACCTGCTTCCACAAACTACTGATTGAGGGGTGCCATATACCTTCTTCCACAAAATCCTGATTGAGGGGTGCTATATACCTGTTTCCACCAAATACTGATGAGGGGTGCTATATAGCTGTTTTCGCCAAATACTGATTAAGGGCTGTGATACACCTGCTTCCACAAAATACTGATGGAGGGGTGTTATATACTTTAATCCACAAAATCCTGATTGAGGGCTGTGATACACCTGCTTCCACAAAATACTGATTGGGGGGTGCCATATAGCTGTTTCTGCCAAATACTAATTGAGGGTTACTATATACCTTCTTCCACAAAATACTAATTGAGGGTTGCTATATACCTTCTTCCACAAAATACTGATTGAGGGCTGCGATACACCTGCTTCCACCAAATACTGATGGAGGGGTGTTATATACCTTAATCCACAAAATCCTGATTGAGGGCTACGATACACCCGCTTCCACAAAATACTGATTGGGGGGTGCCATATAGCTGTTACTGACAAATACTGATTGAGGGTTGCTATATACCTTCTTCCACAAAATACTGATTGAGGGGTGCTATTGCTATATATTTCTTCCACCAAATACTGATTGAGGGCTGCGATACACCTGTTTCCGCCAAATACTGATTGAGGGGTGCTATATACCTGTTTCCGACAAATACAAATTCAGGGGTGCCATATACTTTCTTCCATAAAATACTGATTAAGGGGTGCGATACACCTGCTTCCACAAAATACTGATTGAGGGCTGCGATACACCTGCTTCCACAAAATACTGATTGAGGGGTGCCATATACCTGTTTCCGCCAAATACTGATTAAGGGGTGCTTGGCATCGGATCAGAAAGAGGAGGTAGCAACGGCCGCCACCCAGCAGTCTGACGACATTACCCAGATAAGCCCAAGGAGGGTGGTCCCCGCTGTTGCTGACTACTCCGAGATCTCTAATGCCAGTGGTAGTGAAGGTGACGATGATGATGTGTCAATGGATGTCACGTGGGTGTCCACAAGAGAGGAAGAGGAGGGGAGTCAAGAGGGAGAGATGAAGCAGCAGATAGGGAGGAGAAGAAGGAGAACAGGCAGAACTTGCAGTGCACAGGAGGGAAAAAGAAGTCTGCAAATGTATCTGGAGCGAGCCATCCACCATGCACGGTCACATCTTGCGCTCCTAGGACGCCGGCACATGGCTCCGCAGTGTGGGCTTTTTTTAACGTGTCAGCTGCCGATAATAGTGTTGCCATCTGCAGCCTGTGCTGTCAACGCATAAGTCGCGGTAAGCCCGGATAATCCTCTTGCCCAACGGCTGACCACTGGCTTGTCGGAACTGCTAGCATGCCAACTACTGCCATATAAATTGGTGGAGGCCTTTAGAAAATTTGTGGCTATTGGCACATCGCAATGGAATGACCCCGGAAGGAAATATTTCTCCCAGAAGGGCATCCCTGAACTATATGGCCACGTTCAGCGGCAAGTTAATATATCTCTGGCGCACAGTGTCAGTGCCAAGATAAAACTGACCACAGAAACGTGGTCTAGCAAACACGGGCAGGGAAGGTACATAACTTTTACTGCCCACTGGGTGAACCTTCTGACGGCCATCTAGCATGTAACCTGTGGCACCCGTGTGGATTTTGTGTTATCGCCACGGATGGCATGCAGGCCTGCCTCTTCTTCTCCTCCTCCTACTCCATCCTCCGTCTCCTCCTCGGCTGACTCCTCCTTTTCCACTGCTACTGCCTTTTCCGCTGCCCCCTAAGCTCCCCAGAACCTATTCGAGGTGCCAGGTGAGACGTTGCTATGCTGTGCTACGGCTGTTGTGCCTGGAAGACAAGAGCCACACTGGTCCTGCACTCTTTTCAGCTCTGCGGTCACTGGCCGATCAGTGGCTAACCCCGCTCAATTTGACAGTTGGTAAGTGGTGTGCGACAACAGTGCCAATCTGCAGAGCGCACTGAAACAGGGCAAAATGACACACGTGCCATGCATGGCACACGTCCTGAAATTAGTCGTGCAGCGATTCATTGCCAAATTCTCCTCGGGTCCAGGACGTCTTGCGGCAGGACAGGAAAATCTCTGGCCATTTTAGAAGATTTTACATGGCCATGGTTCGCCTTGCTGACGTTCAGCAGTGACACCACTTGCCCGTCAGACATCTGATTTGTGACTGCCCAATGCGCTGGAACTCCACCTTGTATATGCTTGATAGGCTGCTCCAGCAGAAACGTGCTGTTAACGACTACCTGTACGAACTCTGCGGCAGGACAGGTTCTGGGGAGCTTGTTTTTTTTTTCACTGCGCCAGTGGCTGCTCATGCGCGACGCATGCAGACTTCTGCGGCCATTTGATGAGATCACCAAACTGGTCAGTCGCAGCCATGGCGCCATCAGTGGCATCGTACCTTATGCCTTCTTTCTGGAGCATGCATTGCGTCATGTCATTCCACCCATAGCGAAACAGGTGCGAGTACCAATCCTACATCGCCTGCAAAAAGAGGGCGGTTTGAAGAAGTGTTGGTCACTTTGAATATGAGATCATTCTTGCAGCCAACCCATCGACAGCCGCTCTCCGGATCCAGCCTCAGGGAACACCTAGACAGACAGGTGTTCGACTACATCGGGTTAATGGCCAATAATGACGCTCTGAGAAGCGAGGAACCCCTTGACTACTGGGTGTGCAGACTTGACCTGTGGCCAGAGCTGGCACAGTTTGCCATGGAACTTATGGCTTGCCTCTCGTCGAGTGTCCTGTCTACAAGGACGTATAGAGCAGCAGGGGGGATCATGACCGATAAGCGCACTCGCCTAGCTCACGACAGTGTGGACTACCTCACATTTTTTAAAATGAATGAGGCATGGATCTCGGAGGAATTCAACACCTGTGATGACCACGTGTAATTGAATTTGCTCATGCCAGACCACACATATCCGCCACAACCCATAACAAAGAATGGTCCTTGCCTTATGTGTATACTGCGGCATAAAAGGCCTTTTATGTCAGGTGAATGCCTAATTTTTGGTGCCTGTACTGGCCGACAGTTGCATATTTATCCTGTGACCGCCTAATGCACTTCCAGCCACAGAATCCAAAGTTCTGTGCTGTCAGATGAATGCCTATTGGCTAAATTTTGGGGCCTGTATTGGCCGATGGTTACATTTTTATCCTGTGACCTAATGTACCTCCAGCCACAGAATCCAAAGTTCTTTGCTGTCAAATGAATGCGTATTGGTTAATTTTTGGGGCCTGTACTGGCCGGTCGACAGTTACATATTTATCCTGTGACCGCCTAGAATACCTCCAGCCACAGAATCCAAAGTTCTTTGCTGTCAGGTAAATTCCTATTGCCTAATTTTTGGGGCCTGTACTGGCTGACAGTCACAATTTTATCCTGTTACCGCCTAATGTACCTCCAGCCACAGAATCCAAAGTTTTTTGCTGTCAGGTGAATGCCTATTGGCTAATTTTTGTGGCCTGTACTGCCCGACAATTACATATTTATCTTAGAGAAAATCAAAAACACTCCTGCGCTCCCATACAAAAAAATCTACCAACCTATAGTTGAAGGTCCGCTGCACAGTGTATATAATGGGCTTTGCTGCTGACGCCCAGGGTACAAAATTGATTAAATGTTGATTTACCTTACGGTAAAAGCTTACACTGGCGCTGGTAGGTAGAAATGTGACACATAAAATACAGTGGCTGGATGAATATTCCGATTTAGTAAAAGATGGATATCATTGACAATCCAATGAATTAATCACCGCAATGATAATTACCTTTTCTCTGGATGTGGGCTGGAGAAATAGTCTAAGTTCTTTAAATATTTGCACAGTTCCCGTTCCTGTGTGTAGAGGGGTGTGAAGAGAGGCAAGAACTTCACTGCTCACCTGCTAGCATTCACACTGCTCCGGCCGGTAGCTGCGTGGTGCGAGGGAGCAGACTATGGTTTCGGCGTCCAGGATTTTCTGTGCGTGTGACGTCACCGCGAAGTACTACTGGTGCTCCCAGAGATCAAAGTTCATCCGACGCGTTTCTGAGCCGTCGGGCTCCTTCATCCCTGATGAAGGAGCCCGACGGCTCAGAAACGCGTCGGATGAACTTTGATCTCTGGGAGCACCAGTAGTACTTCGCGGTGACGTCACACGCACAGAAAATCCTGGACGCCGAAACCATAGTCTGCTCCCTCGCACCACGCAGCTACCGGCCGGAGCAGTGTGAATGCTAGCAGGTGAGCAGTGAAGTTCTTGCCTCTCTTCACACCCCTCTACACACAGGAACGGGAACTGTGCAAATATTTAAAGAACTTAGACTATTTCTCCAGCCCACATCCAGAGAAAAGGTAATTATCATTGCGGTGATTAATTCATTGGATTGTCAATGATATCCATCTTTTACTAAATCGGAATATTCATCCAGCCACTGTATTTTATGTGTCACATTTCTACCTACCAGCGCCAGTGTAAGCTTTTACCGTAAGGTAAATCAACATTTAATCACATATTTATCTTGTTACCGCCTAATGTACCTCCAGCCACAGAATCCAAAGTTTTTTGCTGTCAGGTGAATGCCTATTGGCTAATTTTTGGGGCCTGTACTGGCCGACAGTTATATATTTATCCTGTGACCACCTAATGTATCTCCAGCCACAGAATCCAAAGTTCTTTGCAAAGCATGGGTATTGGGTATTTTGGAGAAGCTATAAGAGGAGGTAGTATTTCAATAGGAATCACACAGGTAAGACCAGCCTTACATAAGATAGATGTCAGCCGACTCCTGATCCCCCATATACATGCATGCTCAATATGACCAAGCATAAATGTGTTCTCAGTAGGAAGAGAAAAAGAAGCTGCTCCTAGAGGAGAGGCTTATCTCCTCAAGAACCAAAAAGATCAGCACTTGAAGCACAACATACTCAATCCTTATCTCCTCTGACTTCTGCTACTAGAGGACAGTTGGGAGGCCCCATATACATTGAATCATCAATGATTCCACTGAAACTGATAGGTTTCAGCATACATACATCTAATGTGTACAGTCAAATAAAATAAAAGGACATGTATGAACAATTCAGTTTTTTTACACTTTTGTTACCTCAAACATGTGATTGAGGAGTGAAGAGTATGACTATTGAGGCTTACCAAGGAGAAGGTGAGTGGGTTAAGTTGAATACAATATATGCATTATTCCCAATACGTTTATAAGTGCATCAATGAGCCTTGAGCACCCAAGGCCGTTTCACCAGTTGTCCTTCCTTGGACCACCTTTGGTAGGTACTAACCAGTGTATAGCAGCAACAACAAACAAAATAAAAATTTTCATGATGCTCTGACCCATGCGTCTAGCTATCACAATTTTGCTCTCGTTTAAGTCATTCAGATTCATTCGCTTGACCATTTTACCTGCTTCAAAGGGTAATGTCTTCATCCATCTTAACTCTCAATTGTTATATGATGACCTGTTATGCTCAATCATAGTGCAGGATAAAACTACTATGGTTATTGCATTGCTGCTGTGGGTAGAGTCCTGTTCCTGACAGAGACAGAATGTGGCTGAGCAAAGAAAACCTTTAGCACACTGACAGCAGTTCATGAAGTGTTTTGACTGATATTGTTCAGTTTTTTGTTTTTAAATGGGGAGTGGTGGAGACCTTTTAAGGACCAAAGTTGATTGAGACCCCAGGGCAACTGCCTCATTTTCCCTGACTGTCCAACCATGACTATACTATGCTCCATTTAAAAAGTAGGAAAAAATATACTAGTAAATAATCATATTGTACATTATGTCATTGTTTAATGGAAAAACCTCAAATATAACTTTTACTTTACTTTTACAGGTGAACATAAAGATTTGACTCTTGCTACTATTTCACTAATATGTTGCGAATAATTTACAATCCTTAGAACATCTGTATCCATGGAAACAAACTGTAATCTAGAACGAATATTTCCATGCTGACACATGTGCTGAGGGTTGCCAGTTAATTCACGCAATAGCATATTCCAGTAAACTATCAGAAATGTCATTTTAGTGAACTGTCAGAGTTTAATAATTTTGGTTACATATGTTTTTCCAGACTTGTTACCTCTAATTTTGTCCCTTAAATACTCCCAATCAAGTCCCCAATTTCAGAGGGGCTCCAAAAACTAGAAATGACCTTTTCATCGATAAAAAAAACACTTAAGCTTGTTTCTAGTGTTGAGCGAACCCGAACCGCAAAGTTCGGGTTCAAGTTCGCTGTTCGTGTATTTAACAAAGCTTGTTGAAAGGCTGCAGGGCAGCCAATCAACAAGCTTTTAAGCTGTGGGCACCTAGTAATGGCATGGCTTTGATTGGCCAGTGCATCATGTGACCCAGCCTCTATACAAGCTGAATCACGTGTAGCACCTCCCATCAGCTTTGAGTAGTGCAGGGACAGGAAGCAGGCAGCTGAAGTGAGGGAGAGTGTTAGAAATCTCATCTGGCTATTTATTCTGTGGGTGACCTATAGTGATTTTTTTTGTGGGTGCTATACAGCAGCTTTACACCCCTGACACAGAAATATAATTAATCTGGCTGTTAATTCTGTGGATACCTATAGCGATTTTTTTTGAGGGTGCAATGCACCATCTTTGTACCCTTGACACAATAATATAATAGTTAATCCGTCTGTTAGTTCGGTGGGTGACATATACCCATTTTTGGTGTGAAGTACATCTGCACTGCATCAATGACAGGGAAATTAACATAGTTAATCCGTCTGCTAGTTCGGTGGGTGACATATACCCATTTTTTGTGTGAGGTACACCTGCACTGCATCCATCACAGGGAAATTAATATTGTTAATCCGTCTGTTAGATCGATGGGTGACATATACCCATTTTTGATGGGAGATACACGTGCACTTTATACATGACAGGGAAATTAATATAGTTAATCTGTGTGTTAATTCGTTGGGTGACATATAACCATTTTTTGTATGAGGTACACCTGCACTGCATCCGTGACAGGGAAATTAATATAGTTAATCAATCTGTTAGTTCGGTGGGTGACATATACCCATTTTTTGTGAGGTACACCTGAACTGCATCCGTGACAGAGAAATTATTATAGTTAATCCGTCTGTTAGTTCGGTGGGTGACATATACCCATTTCTTGTGTGAGGTACACCTGCACTGCATCCGTGACAGGAAAATTAATTTAGTTAATCCGTCTGTTAGTTCGGTGGTTAACATATACCCATTTTTAGTTTGAGGTACACCTGCACCGCATACGTCACAGGAAAATAAATATAGTTAATATGTTTGTTAGTTCGGTGGGTGACCTCAAAGAATGAGGAGAGCATCAAATAAGGGACGTGGCCCTGGTTGTGGTGCTGCTGGTGTTGGTGGAGCTCCTGTTGCAGGGAGAGGATGTGGTTGATCTGTGCCAGCTACACGCCCAAATGAAACACCTTCCTTAGGTGCACATAGGCAACAGAACGTTCAGCATTATTTTGTAGGCCCGAATACCGGTGTACGAATGGTGAGGCCAGAACAAGTAAAAGCGGTAGTAGATTGGGTGGCTGACAGTGCCTCCAGTTCCTTCACATTGTCTCCCACCCGGTCCCCTGCTGAAATTGCAGAGTTGGCACCTGCAGCCCATGGGCATCTGTCTTTCACCTCACCCCCTTGTAAATCAGGCAAGCATTCTGAGCAGCAAGTCATGTAGCAGTCTCTTATGCTTTTTGATGACTCTGCTGGCAGGGTTTCCATGGGCCCTGCCCCAGAAGCACTGATGCCCAAACACTTATATTTCAGGATGTGGACATGGGAAGACCACTGCAGCACGTCTCTGATGATGACGAAACACAGGTGCCAACTGCTGCGGCATCTGCAGTGTGCAGACCGGCAAGGAGGGCAGGGGTGAAGAGTTAGTGGAAGATGATGTGGAGGATGATGAGGTCCTAGACCCCACTTGGAATCAAGGTCATGCAAGTGACGTGTGCAGTTCGGAGGAAGAGGTCACACAGCACTAGCCGCACAGCAAAAGAGGGAGCAGGGTGCAAAAGCAGAGTGGCCATCCCCTAGCCAATACGCCTGTTACTGCCCACTGCACCCAGGGACTGAGCACACCAGAGTCAGCTCCAAGGAGTTCCCTGGCATGGCAGTTCTTCATACAATGTCCTGACGACGAGAAGCATGTGGTTTGCACGCTGTGCAATCGGATCCTGAAGCGAGGCATAAAAGTTCTAAACCTGAGCACCATCTGCATGACCAGGCATCTAAATGCAAAGCACAAGCTGCAGTGGAGTACACACCTCAAAAACTATGAAAGATCTCAGGCTCCTCCTGCTCCCTCTTCTGATGCAGTCTTGGCCTCTTCATTCCCCTCTGAAGTGACAGTAGGACCTTCCACCCCGCAAACAGAGGATGTGGCAGCAATACCACCACCTCCACCACAGTCACCAAGCATCTCCACACTGTCCCATGGAAGCGTTCAGATGTCCATCCCCCAAACACTGTAGAGAAAGAGAAACTACCCCCCTACCCACCAGCAATCCCTAGCCCTTAATGCCAGCATTACAAAATTCCTGGCCTTTGAAATGCTGTCATTCCGTCTGGTGGAGATGGAGACTTTTAAAAACCTTATGGCGGTGGCTGTCCCAAAGTACGTGGTTCCCAGCCGCCACTACTTTTCCAGGCGAGCCATCCCTGTCCTACACAACAAAGTGGCGGACAAAATCAGGTGTGCACTGCGTAACACCATCTGTGGCAATGTAAGTAAGCACGGGCAGGGACGTTATATCTCCCTAACTGCACACTGGTTAAATGCAGTGGCAGCTGGGCCTGAGGCGGATAGCAGTTTGGCGCATGTCCTTCTGTTACCGAGGATTGCAGGACGTTTCTTGTTGCCTCCTGTTGCCTCCTCTTCCTCCTCTACTGCCTCCTCATCTAGTCAGCCTAACACCTGCACCACCAACTTCAGCACAGCCAGAGGAAAACTCATTTTGAAACTCATCTGTTTGGGGGGAAAACCCCACACCACGCAGGAGCTGTGGACCGGCATGGAACAATAGATCGATGAGTGGTTGGTGCCACTGAGCCTTAAGCCCGGCCTGGTGGTGTGCGATAACGGGCAAAATCTCGTAGCAGCTCTGGGCCTAGCCGGTTTGACGCACATCCCTTGCCTGGTGGATGTGCTAAATTTGGTGGTGCAGAGGTTGCTGAAAAATTACCCTGATATGTCAGAGCTGCTGCAGAAAGTGTGGGCCGTCTGTGCTCGTTTTCGGCCTTCTCACCCTGCTGCTGCTCGCCTGTCTGCACTGCAGCATAACTCCACCTTGCACATGATGGAGAGACTGTGCGAGCAGAAGCAGGTGATAGTAGAGTTTCAGCTGCAGCACACACGGGTGAGTCGCTCTGCGGAACAGCACCACTTCACCACCACCAAGTGGGCCTTCATGCAGGACATGTGTGCCGTGTTGCGGTGTTTCGAGTACTCCACCAACATGGCCAGTGCCGATGACGCCGTCCTCAGTGTTACTATCCCACTTCTATGTCTCCTTGAAAAAACACTTTGGGCGATGATGGAAGAGGATGTGGTGCAGGAGGAAGAGGAGGAGAAAGAGGGATCATTTCCAGCGCATATGCCAAGCATGGGTCAAAATGAAATGTAACCAGGCCTTAAGCTGTTTTTTTTTACTGTGTTCTACTAGATTTACAAATGAAGAGTCAGAAATTCCATAGATAAGCAAGGCATAGGAAAAGTTTAGTAGTTCTGATAAGAATGTGTTGGTGCTGGGTAGGAAAAACAGACAAACTTTATCAGTACAAAAAAAAAGATAAGACATTATAACAAGCTATGACATCACACAGTCTTCAATGTGTCTGTTAATTAATGATGAATAATTTAACCACCTGTGCTATGGAAACTGAAGCCCTCTAGGTAATATTACTAGTTATTATACAGTGGTGTTGAAAGTTTGTGAACCCTTCAAAATTTTCTATATTTCCAAATAAATTTAACATAAAACTACATGACATTTTCACACAAATTTTAAAAGTAAATAAAGATAACCACATCGAACAAATGAGTAAAAAATCTGACTTGGTTATTTATTTATTGTGGGAAATTATCCAATATCACATGTCTTTGAAAGGCAGAAGTATGTGAACCTTTAAGATTGGCAGATAATTTCAATGTGATATTATAGTCAGGGGTTTTCAATCAATGGGATGACAACCAGGTGTGAGTGGGTGACCTGTTTTATTTAAAGAACAGGGATCTATCATAGTCTGGTCTTTACAACACATGTGTGGAAATGTATCATAGCATGAGCAAATGCGATTTCTGAGGCCCTCAGAAGAAGAGTTGTTGATGCTCATCAGGCTGCAAAAGGTTACAAAACCATCTCTAAAGAGTTTGAACTCCACCAATCCACAGTGGAAAATATTATGTACAAACAGAGGTAATTCAAAACCATTATTACCATCTCCAGGAGTGGTGAACCAACAAAGATCATGCCAAGATCAAGGCGTGTAATAGTTCGGGAGGCCACAAAGGCACCTATAGTAACCACTAAGCAACTAAAGGCCTTTCTCACACTAGCTAATGTTAATGATCATGATTCCACCAGCAGGAGGCATGTAAGGATTGCAAGGTGAAAGCTCCTGTTCTCCAAAAAGAAGGCCGAGATGGCTTGCCATTAGAGTTGAGCGAACACCTGGATGTTCGGGTTCGGCCGAACATCCCGGAAATGTTCAGGATCCGAACCCGACCCGAACTTCATCCCGGACCCGAACCCCATTGAAGTCAATGGGGACCCGAACTTTTGGGCACTAAAAAGGCTGTAAAACAGCCCAGGAAAGAGCTAGAGGGCTGCAAAAGGCAGCAACATGTAGGTAAATCCCCTGCAAACAAATGTGGATAGGGAAATGAATTAAAATAAAAATTAAAAAAATAAAAATGACCCAATATCAATTGGACAGAGGTCCCATAGCAGAGAATCTGGCTTCACGTCAGCAGAGAATCAGTCTCTTCATGCCATAGCAAAGAATCTGGCTTCATGTCAGCACAGAATCAGTCTCTTCATGCCATAGCAGAGAATCTGGCTTTATGTCAGCACAGAATCAGTCTTCATGTCATAGCAGAGAATCAGGCTTCACGTCACCCACCACTGGAACAGGCCACTGTCACACATTTAGGCCCAGGCACCCAGGCAAAGGAGAGAGGTCCCGTAACAGAGAATCTGGCCTTATGTCAGCACAGAATCTGTCTTCATGTCATAGCAGAGAATCAGGCATCATGTCACCCACCACTGGAACAGGCCACTGTCACATATTTAGGCCCAGGCACCCAGGCAGAGGAGAGAGGTCGCGTAACAGAGAATCTTGCTTCATGTCAGCACAGAATAAGTCTTCATGTCACAGCAGAGAATCAGGCATCACGTCACCCACCACTGGAACAGGCCACTGTCACACATTTAGGCCCAGGCACCCAGGCAGAGGAGAGAGGTCCCGTAACAGAGAATCTGGCCTTATGTCAGAGCAGAATCAGTCTTCATGTCATAGCAGAGAATCAGGCATCACGTCACCCACCACTGGAACAGGCCACTGTCACACATTTAGGCCCAGGCACCCAGGCAGAGGAGAGAGGTCCCGTAACAGAGAATCTGGCCTTATGTCAGCGCAGAATCAGTCTTCATGTCATAGCAGAGAATCAGGCTTCACGTCACCCACCACTGGAACAGGCCACTGTCGCACATTTAGGCCCAGGCACTCAGGCAGAGGAGAGAGGTCCCGTAACAGAGAATCTGGCCTTATGTCAGCGCAGAATCAGTCTTTATGTCATAGCAGAGAATCAGGCATCACGTCACCCACCACTGGAACAGGCCACTGTCACACATTTAGGCCCAGGCACCCAGGCAGAGGAGAGAGGTCGCGTAACAGAGAATCTGGCCTTATGTCAGCGCAGAATCAGTCTTCATGTCATAGCAGAGAATCAGGCTTCACGTCACCCACCACTGGAACAGGCCACTGTCACACATTTAGGCCCAGGCACCCAGGCAGAGGAGAGAGGTCCCGTAACAGAGAATCTGGCCTTATGTCAGCGCAGAATCAGTCTTCATGTCATAGCAGAGAATCAGGCTTCACGTCACCCACCACTGGAACAGGCCACTGTCACACATTTAGGCCCAGGCACCCAGGCAGAGGAGAGAGGTCCCGTAACAGAGAATCTGGCCTTATGTCAGCGCAGAATCAGTCTTCATGTCATAGCAGAGAATCAGGCTTCACGTCACCCACCACTGGAACAGGGCACTGTCACACATTTAGGCCCCGGCACCCAGACAGAGGAGAGAGGTCCTGTAACAGAGAATCTGGCCTTATGTCAGCACAGACTCTGTCTTCATGTCATAGCAGAGAATCAGGCATCACGTCACCCACCACTGGAACAGGCCACTGTCAAACATTTAGGCCCAGGCACCCAGGCAGAGGAGAGAGGTCCCGTAACAGAGAATATGGCCTTATGTCAGCGCAGAATCAGTCTTCATGTCATAGCAGAGAATCAGGCATCACGTCACCCACCACTGGAACAGGCCACTGTCACACATTTAGGCCCAGGCACCCAGGCAGAGGAGAGAGGTCCCGTAACAGAGAATCTGGCCTTATGTCAGCGCAGAATCAGTCTTCATGTCATAGCAGAGAATCAGGCTTCACGTCACCCACCACTGGAACAGGCCACTGTCACACATTTAGGCCCAGGCACCCAGGCAGAGGAGAGAGGTCCCGTAACAGAGAATCTGGCCTTATGTCAGCACAGAATCTGTCTTCATGTCATAGCAGAGAATCAGGCATCACGTCACCCACCACTGGAACAGGCCACTGTCACACATTTAGGCCCAGGCACCCAGGCAGAGGAGAGAGGTCCCGTAACAGAGAATATGGCCTTATGTAAGCGCAGAATCAGTCTTCATGTCATAGCAGAGAATCAGGCTTCACGTCACCCACCACTGGAACAGGCCACTGTCACACATTTAGGCCCAGGCACCCAGGCAGAGGAGAGAGGTCCCGTAACAGAGAATCTGGCCTTATGTCAGCGCAGAATCAGTCTTCATGTCATAGCAGAGAATCAGGCTTCACGTCACCCACCACTGGAACAGGCCACTGTCACACATTTAGGCCCCGGCACCCAGACAGAGGAGAGGTTCATTCAACTTTGGGTTGCCCCGCAATATAATGGTAAAATGAAATAAAAAATAGTATTGAATGAGGAAGTGCCCTGGAGTAGAATAATATATTGTTAAGGGGAGGTAGTTAATATCTAATCTGCACAAGGGATGGACAGGTCCTGTGGGATCCATGCCTGGTTCATTTTTATGAACGTCAGCTTGTCCACATTGGCTGTAGACAGGCGGCTGCGTTTGTCTGTAATGACGCCCCCTGCCGTGCTGAATACACGTTCAGACAAAACGCTGGCCGCCGGGCAGGCCAGCACCTCCAAGGCATAAAAGGCTAGCTCTGGCCACGTGGACAATTTGGAGACCCAGAAGTTGAATGGGGCCGAACCATCAGTCAGTACGTGGAGGGGTGTGCACAGGTACTGTTCCACCATGTTAGTGAAATGTTGCCTCCTGCTAACACGTTCCGTATCAGGTGGTGGTGCACTTAGCTGTGGCGTGTTGACAAAACTTTTCCACATCTCTGCCATGCTAACCCTGCCCTCAGAGGAGCTGGGCGTGACACAGCTGCGTTGGCGACCTCTTGCTCCTCCTCTGCCTTCGCCTTGGGCTTCCACTGGTTCCCCTGTGACATTTGGGAATGCTCTCAGTAGCGCGTCTACCAACGTGCGCTTGTACTCGCGCATCTTCCTATCACGCTCCAGTGTAGGAAGTAAGGTGGGCACATTGTCTTTGTACCGGGGATCCAGCAGGGTGGCAAGCCAGTAGTCCGCACACGTTAAAATGTGGGCAACTCTGCTGTCGTTGCGCAGGCACTGCAGCATGTAGTCGCTCATGTGTGCCAGGCTGCCCAGAGTTAAGGACAAGCTGTCCTCTGTGGGAGGCGTATCGTCATCGTCCTGTGTTTCCCCCCAGCCACGCACCAGTGATGGGCCCGAGCTGCTTTGGGTGCCACCCCGCTGTGAACATGCTTCATCCTCATCCTCTTCCACCTCCTCCTCATCCTCGTCCTCCTCGTCCTCCAGTAGTGGGCCCTGTCTGGCCACATTTGTACCTGGCCTCTGGTGTTGCAAAAAACCTCCCTCTGAGTCACTTCGAAGAGACTGGCCTGAAAGTGCTAAAAATGATCCCTCTTCCTCCTCTTCCTCCTGGGCCACCTCCTCTTCCATCATCGCCCTAAGTGTTTTCTCAAGGAGACATAGAAGTGGTATTGTAACGCTGATAACGGCGTCATCGCCACTGGCCATGTTGGTGGAGTACTCGAAACAGCGCAACAGGGCACACAGGTCTCGCATGGAGGCCCAGTCATTGGTGGTGAAGTGTGTCTGATCCACAGTGCGACTGACCCGTGCGTGCTGCAGCTGAAACTCCACTATGGCCTGCTGCTGCTCGCACAGTCTGTCCAGCATATGCAAGGTGGAGTTCCACCTGGTGGGTACGTCGCATATGAGGCGGTGAGCGGGAAGGCGGAAGTTATGCTGTAGCGCAGACAGGCGAGCAGCGGCAGGGTGTGAACGCCGGAAGCGCGAACAGACGGCCCGCACTTTATGCAGCAGCTCTGACATGTCGGGGTAGTTGCGAATGAACTTCTGCACCACCAAATTCAGCACATGCGCCAGGCAAGGGATGTGCGTCAAACCGGCTAGTCCCAGAGCTGCAACGAGATTTCGCCCATTATGGCACACCACCAGGCCGGGCTTGAGGCTCACCGGCAGCAACCACTCGTCGGTCTGTTGTTCTATACCCCGCCACAACTCCTGTGCGGTGTGGGGCCTGTCCCCCAAACATATGAGTTTCAGAATGGCCTGCTGACGTTTACCCCGGGCTGTGCTGAAGTTGGTGGTGAAGGTGTGTGGCTGACTGGATGAGCAGGTGGAAGAAGAGGAGGAGGAAGCTGAGTAGGAGGAGGAGGAGACAGGAGGCAAAGAATGTTGCCCTGCGATCCTTGGCGGCGGAAGGACGTGCGCCAAACAGCTCTCCGCCTGGGGCCCAGCCGCCACTACATTTACCCAGTGTGCAGTTAGGGAGATATAGCGTCCCTGGCCGTGCTTACTGGTCCACGTATCTGTGGTTAGGTGGACCTTGCCACAGATGGCGTTGCGCAGTGCACACTTGATTTTATCGGACACTTGTTTGTGCAGGGAAGGCACGGCTCTCTTGGAGAAGTAGTGGCGGCTGGGAACAACATACTGTGGGACAGCAAGTGACATGAGCTGTTTGAAGCTGTGTGTGTCCACCAACCTAAATGACAGCATTTCATAGGCCAGTAGTTTAGAAATGCTGGCATTCAGGGCCAGGGATCGAGGTGGCTAGGTGGGAATTTACGCTTGCTCTCAAATGTTTGTGAGATGGAGAGCTGAACGCTGCCGTGTGACATGGTTGAGATGCTTGGTGACGCAGGTGGTGGTGTTGGTGGTACATCCCATGTTTGCTGGGCGGCAGGTGCCAACGTTCCTCCAGAGGCAGAGGAAGAGGCCGAGGCGGCGGCAGCAGCAGCAGAAGAGGCCGAGGCGGCGTCAGCAGCAGAAGAGGCCGAGGCGGCAGCAGCAGAAGAGGCAGCAGGGGAAGCCTGAGTGACTTCCTTGTTTTTAAGGTGTTTACTCCACTGCAGTTCATGCTTTGCATGCAGGTGCCTGGTCATGCAGGTTGTGCTAAGGTTCAGAACGTTAATGCCTCGCTTCAGGCTCTGATGGCACAGCGTGCAAACCACTCGGGTCTTGTCGTCAGCACATTGTTTGAAGAAGTGCCATGCCAGGGAACTCCTTGAAGCTGCCTTTGGGGTGCTCGGTCCCAGATGGCGGCGGTCAGTAGCAGGCGGAGTCTCTTGGCGGCGGGTGTTCTGATTTTGCCCACTGCTCCCTCTTTTGCTACGCTGTTGGCTCGGTCTCACCACTGCCTCTTCCTCCGAACTGTGAAAGTCAGTGGCACGAACTTCATTCCATGTGGGGTCTAGGACCTCATCGTCCCCTGCATCGTCTTCCACCCAGTCTTGACCCCTGACCTCCTGTTCAGTCTGCACACTGCAGAAAGACGCAGCAGTTGGCACCTGTGTTTCGTCATCATCAGAGACGTGCTGAGGTGGTATTCCCATGTCCTCATCATCAGGAAACATAAGTGGTTGTGCGTTAGTGCATTCTATCTCTTCCACCCCTGGTGAAGAGCTAGGTGGATGCCCTTGGGAAACCCTGGCAGCAGAGTCTTCAAACAGCATAAGAGACTGCTGCATAACTTGAGGCTCAGACAGTTTCCCTGATATGCATGGGGGTGATGTGACAGACTGATGGGCTTGGTTTTCATGCGCCATCTGTGCGCTTTCTGCAGAAGACTGGGTGGGAGATAATGTGAACGTGCTGGATGCACTGTCGGCCACCCAATTGACTAATGCCTGTACCTGCTCAGGCCTTACCATCCTTAGAACAGCATTGGGCCCCACCAAATATCCCTGTAAATTCTGGCGGCTACTGGGACCTGAGGTAGTTGGTACACTACGATGTGTGGCTGTGACAGAACGGCCACGTCCTCTCCCAGCACCAGAGGGTCCACTAACACCACCACGACCATGTCCACGTCCGCGTCCGCGTCCCTTATTAGATGTTTTCCTCATTGTTCCCGTTCACCACAATTTTGAGAATGGCAAATTTGGGAATAGTTTTTCAACCCAGAAAAAAAAGTGTGCTTTTACGGTCACTACAAATAACTTGAGCAGCTAAAACAGTACAGATTTGCTTGAATAGAAATGTGAGACCTGTTTTTTTTTGCACTGTGTGACAGGTTAAGGTTTAATCTCAGAATCAGACTTCTATCTGCACGTTAGCGTGTGTCTTAGGTTTTTCTGAATGACACTATCAATACCTTCAATGTAAGATATCCTTTTTGGGATAGATTTCAAGTAGGCCTCAAATACCAGAAACTAGTTATTTGGAGAATGGCAAATTTGGGAATAGTTTTTCAACCCAGAAAAAAAAAAGGGCTTTTACGGTCGCTACAAATAACTTGACCAGCTAAAACAGTACAGATTTGCTTGAATAGAAATGTGAGACCTGTTTTTTTTTTGCACTGTGTGACAGGTTAAGGTTTAATCTCAGAATCAGACTTCTATCTGCACGTTAGCGTGTGTCTTAGGTTTTTCTGAATGACACTATCAATACCTTCAATGTAAGATATCCTTTTTGGGATAGATTTCAAGTAGGCCTCAAATACCAGAAACTAGTTATTTTGAGAATGGCAAATTTGGGAATAGTTTTTCAACCCAGAAAAAAAAGTGTGCTTTTACGGTCACTACAAATAACTTGACCAGCTAAAACAGTACAGATTTGCTTGAATAGAAATGTGAGACCTGTTTTTTTTGCACTGTGTGACAGGTTAAGGTTTAATCTCAGAATCAGACTTCTATCTGCACAGTAGCGTGTGTCTTAGGTTTTTCTGAATGACACTATCAGTACCTTCAATGTAAGATATCCTTTTTGGGATAGATTTCAAGTAGGCCTCAAATACCAGAAACTAGTTATTTGGAGAATGGCAAATTTGGGAATAGTTTTTCAACCCAGAAAAAAAAGTGTGCTTTTACGGTCACTACAAATAACTTGACCAGCTAAAACAGTACAGATTTGCTTGAATAGAAATGTGAGACCTGTTTTTTTTTGCACTGTGTGACAGGTTAAGGTTTAATCTCAGAATCAGACTTCTATCTGCACGGTAGCGTGTGTCTTAGGTTTTTCTGAATGACACTATCAATACCTTCAATGTAAGATATCCTTTTTGGGATAGATTTCAAGTAGGCCTCAAATACCAGAAACTAGTTATTTGGAGAATGGCAAATTTGGGATTAGTTTTTCAACCCAGAAAAAAAAGTGTGCTTTTACGGTCGCTACAAATAACTTGACCAGCTAAAACAGTACAGATTTGCTTGAATAGAAATGTGAGACCTGTTTTTTTTTGCACTGTGTGACAGGTTAAGGTTTAATCTCAGAATCAGACTTCTATCTGCACGGTAGCATGTGTCTTAGGTTTTTCTGAATGACACTATCAATACCTTCAATGTAAGATATCCTTTTTGGGATAGATTTCAAGTAGGCCTCAAATACCAGAAACTAGTTATTTTGAGAATGGCAAATTTGGGAATAGTTTTTCAACCCAGAAAAAAAGTGTGCTTTTACGGTCACTACAAATAACTTGAGCAGCTAAAACAGTACAGATTTGCTTGAATAGAAATGTGAGACCTGTTTTTTTTTTGCACTGTGTGACAGGTTAAGGTTTAATCTCAGAATCAGACTTCTATCTGCACGGTAGCGTGTGTCTTAGGTTTTTTCTGAATGACACTATCAATACCTTCAATGTAAGATATCCTTTTTGGGATAGATTTCAAGTAGGCCTCAAATACCAGAAACTAGTTATTTGAAGAATGGCAAATTTGGGATTAGTTTTTCAACCCAGAAAAAAAAAAGAGCTTTTACGGTCGCTACAAATAACTTGACCAGCTAAAACAGTACAGATTTGCTTGAATAGAAATGTGAGACCTGTTTTTTTTTGCACTGTGTGACAGGTTAAGGTTTAATCTCAGAATCAGACTTCTATCTGCACGGTAGCGTGTGTCTTAGGTTTTTCTGAATGACACTATCAATACCTTCAATGTAAGATATCCTTTTTGGGATAGATTTCAAGTAGGCCTCAAATACCAGAAACTAGTTATTTGGAGAATGGCAAATTTGGGAATAGTTTTTCAACCCAGAAAAAAAAGTGTGCTTTTACGGTCACTACAAATAACTTGACCAGCTAAAACAGTACAGATTTGCTTGAATAGAAATGTGAGACCTGTTTTTTTTTGCACTGTGTGACAGGTTAAGGTTTAATCTCAGAATCAGACTTCTATCTGCACGGTAGCGTGTGTCTTAGGTTTTTCTGAATGACACTATGAGTACCTTCAATGTAAGATATCCTTTTTGGGATAGATTTCAAGTAGGCCTCAAATACCAGAAACTAGTTATTTGGAGAATGGCAAATTTGGGAATAGTTTTTCAACCCAGAAAAAAAAGTGTGCTTTTACGGTCACTACAAATAACTTGAGCAGCTAAAACAGTACAGATTTGCTTGAATAGAAATGTGAGACCTGTTTTTTTTTGCACTGTGTGACAGGTTAAGGTTTAATCTCAGAATCAGACTTCTATCTGCACGGTAGCGTGTGTCTTAGGTTTTTCTGAATGACACTATCAATACCTTCAATGTAAGATATCCTTTTTGGGATAGATTTCAAGTAGGCCTCAAATACCAGAAACTAGTTATTTTGAGAATGGCAAATTTGGGAATAGTTTTTCAACCCAGAAAAAAAGTGTGCTTTTACGGTCACTACAAATAACTTGAGCAGCTAAAACAGTACAGATTTGCTTGAATAGAAATGTGAGACCTGTTTTTTTTTTGCACTGTGTGACAGGTTAAGGTTTAATCTCAGAATCAGACTTCTATCTGCACGGTAGCGTGTGTCTTAGGTTTTTCTGAATGACACTATCAATACCTTCAATGTAAGATATCCTTTTTGGGATAGATTTCAAGTAGGCCTCAAATACCAGAAACTAGTTATTTGGAGAGTGGCAAATTTGGGATTAGTTTTTCAACCCAGAAAAAAAAAAGAGCTTTTACGGTCGCTACAAATAACTTGACCAGCTAAAACAGTACAGATTTGCTTGAATAGAAATGTGAGACCTGTTGTTTTTTGCACTGTGTGACAGGTTAAGGTTTAATCTCAGAATCAGACTTCTATCTGCACGGTAGCGTGTGTCTTAGGTTTTTCTGAATGACACTATCAATACCTTCAATGTAAGATATCCTTTTTGGGATAGATTTCAAGTAGGCCTCAAATACCAGAAACTAGTTATTTGGAGAATGGCAAATTTGGGAATAGTTTTTCAACCCAGAAAAAAAAAAGGGCTTTTACGGTCGCTACAAATAACTTGACCAGCTAAAACAGTACAGATTTGCTTGAATAGAAATGTGAGACCTGTTTTTTTTTGCACTGTGTGACAGGTTAAGGTTTAATCTCAGAATCAGACTTCTATCTGCACGATAGCGTGTGTCTTAGGTTTTTCTGAATGACACTATCAATACCTTCAATGTAAGATATCCTTTTTGGGATAGATTTCAAGTAGGCCTCAAATACCAGAAACTAGTTATTTTGAGAATGGCAAATTTGGGAATAGTTTTTCAACCCAGAAAAAAAAGTGTGCTTTTACGGTCACTACAAATAACTTGACCAGCTAAAACAGTACAGATTTGCTTGAATAGAAATGTGAGACCTGGTTTTTTTTGCACTGTGTGACAGGTTAAGGTTTAATCTCAGAATCAGACTTCTATCTGCACGGTAGCGTGTGTCTTAGGTTTTTCTGAATGACACTATGAGTACCTTCAATGTAAGATATCCTTTTTGGGATAGATTTCAAGTAGGCCTCAAATACCAGAAACTAGTTATTTGGAGAATGGCAAATTTGGGAATAGTTTTTCAACCCAGAAAAAAAAGTGTGCTTTTACGGTCACTACAAATAACTTGAGCAGCTAAAACAGTACAGATTTGCTTGAATAGAAATGTGAGACCTGTTTTTTTTTGCACTGTGTGACAGGTTAAGGTTTAATCTCAGAATCAGACTTCTATCTGCACGGTAGCGTGTGTCTTAGGTTTTTCTGAATGACACTATCAATACCTTCAATGTAAGATATCCTTTTTGGGATAGATTTCAAGTAGGCCTCAAATACCAGAAACTAGTTATTTTGAGAATGGCAAATTTGGGAATAGTTTTTCAACCCAGAAAAAAAGTGTGCTTTTACGGTCACTACAAATAACTTGAGCAGCTAAAACAGTACAGATTTGCTTGAATAGAAATGTGAGACCTGTTTTTTTTTTGCACTGTGTGACAGGTTAAGGTTTAATCTCAGAATCAGACTTCTATCTGCACGGTAGCGTGTGTCTTAGGTTTTTCTGAATGACACTATCAATACCTTCAATGTAAGATATCCTTTTTGGGATAGATTTCAAGTAGGCCTCAAATACCAGAAACTAGTTATTTGGAGAATGGCAAATTTGGGAATAGTTTTTCAACCCAGAAAAAAAAAAGGGCTTTTACGGTCGCTACAAATAACTTGACCAGCTAAAACAGTACAGATTTGCTTGAATAGAAATGTGAGACCTGTTTTTTTTTGCACTGTGTGACAGGTTAAGGTTTAATCTCAGAATCAGACTTCTATCTGCACGATAGCGTGTGTCTTAGGTTTTTCTGAATGACACTATCAATACCTTCAATGTAAGATATCCTTTTTGGGATAGATTTCAAGTAGGCCTCAAATACCAGAAACTAGTTATTTTGAGAATGGCAAATTTGGGAATAGTTTTTCAACCCAGAAAAAAAAGTGTACTTTTACGGTCACTACAAATAACTTGACCAGCTAAAACAGTACAGATTTGCTTGAATAGAAATGTGAGACCTGTTTTTTTTTGCACTGTGTGACAGGTTAAGGTTTAATCTCAGAATCAGACTTCTATCTGCACGGTAGCGTGTGTCTTAGGTTTTTCTGAATGACACTATGAGTACCTTCAATGTAAGATATCCTTTTTGGGATAGATTTCAAGTAGGCCTCAAATACCAGAAACTAGTTATTTGGAGAATGGCAAATTTGGGAATAGTTTTTCAACCCAGAAAAAAAAGTGTGCTTTTACGGTCACTACAAATAACTTGAGCAGCTAAAACAGTACAGATTTGCTTGAATAGAAATGTGAGACCTGTTTTTGTTTGCACTGTGTGACAGGTTAAGGTTTAATCTCAGAATCAGACTTCTATCTGCACGGTAGCGTGTGTCTTAGGTTTTTCTAAATGACACTATCAATACCTTCAATGTAAGATATCCTTTTTGGGATAGATTTCAAGTAGGCCTCAAATACCAGAAACTAGTTATTTGGAGAATGGTAAATTTGGAATAAGTTTTTCAACCCAGAA
This sequence comes from Bufo bufo, assembly GCF_905171765.1. Lineage (NCBI taxonomy): Eukaryota > Metazoa > Chordata > Amphibia > Anura > Bufonidae > Bufo > Bufo bufo. The sequence continues at coordinate 219,870,627 of NC_053393.1, forward strand.
AAAAAAAAGGGCTTTTACGGTCGCTACAAATAACTTGACCAGCTAAAACAATACAGATTTGCTTGAATAGAAATGTGAGACCTGTTTTTGTTTGCACTGTGTGACAGGTTAAGGTTTAATCTCAGAATCAGACTTCTATCTGCACGTTAGCGTGTGTCTTAGGTTTTTCTGAATGACACTATCAATACCTTCAATGTAAGATATCCTTTTTGGGATAGATTTCAAGTAGGCCTCAAATACCAGAAACTAGTTATTTGGAGAATGGCAAATTTGGGAATAGTTTTTCAACCCAGAAAAAAAAAAGGGCTTTTACGGTCGCTACAAATAACTTGAGCAGCTAAAACAGTACAGATTTGCTTGAATAGAAATGTGAGACCTGTTTTTTTTTGCACTGTGTGACAGGTTAAGGTTTAATCTCAGAATCAGACTTCTATCTGCACGGTAGCGTGTGTCTTAGGTTTTTCTGAATGACACTATCAGTACCTTCAATGTAAGATATCCTTTTTGGGATAGATTTCAAGTAGGCCTCAAATACCAGAAACTAGTTATTTTGAGAATGGCAAATTTGGGAATAGTTTTTCAACCCAGAAAAAAAAGTGTGCTTTTACGGTCACTACAAATAACTTGACCAGCTAAAACAGTACAGATTTGCTTGAATAGAAATGTGAGACCTGTTTTTTTTTGCACTGTGTGACAGGTTAAGGTTTAATCTCAGAATCAGACTTCTATCTGCACGGTAGCGTGTGTCTTAGGTTTTTCTGAATGACACTATCAGTACCTTCAATGTAAGATATCCTTTTTGGGATAGATTTCAAGTAGGCCTCAAATACCAGAAACTAGTTATTTTGAGAATGGAAAATTTGGGAATAGTTTTTTAAACCCAGAAAAAAAAGTGTGCTTTTACGGTCACTACAAATAACTTGAGCAGCTAAAACAGTACAGATTTGCTTGAATAGAAATGTGAGACCTGTTTTTTTTTGCACTGTGTGACAGGCTCAACTTGCCCCTGATGTAGTATATGGCCAAAAAATAACCACACTGTTGATGGTTAAATGCACTTGGGTGACACAGGCTCAGCCTGCAGCTGATGTAGTATATGGCCAAAAAATAACCAGACTGTTGATGGTTAAATGCACTTCGGTGACACAGGCTCAGCCTGCAGCTGATGTAGTATATGGCCAAAAAATAACCAGACTGTTGATGGTTAAATGCACTTGGGTGACACAGGCTCAGCCTGCAGCTGATGTAGTATATGGCCAAAAAATAACCAGACTGTTGATCGTTAAATGCACTTCGGTGACACAGGCTCAGCCTGCAGCTGATGTAGGATATAGCACAAAATAACCACACTATTGATGGTTAAATACACTTGGTGATAGCTTGTGCTGGCGCACCACAAGTCACAAAATGGCCGCCGATCACCCCAGAAAAAAAGTGATCTAAAAACGCTCTGGGCAACCTCAAAAAAGTGAGCAAGTCAATACTAGCACTTCAATGATCCACAGCTGCAGAACGATCACAGAATGAAGTCTTTTGGAGGAGTTAATCACTGCCTAATCTCGCCCTAACGTCGCAGCTGCAACCTCTCCCTATGCTTGAATCAGCAGAGTGACGTGCAGCGCAACGTGACCCAAGCTTATATAGAGGCTGGGTCACATGCTGCACTGGCCAATCACAGCCATGCCAATAGTAGGCAAGGCTGTGATGGCCTCTTGGGGCAAGTAGTATGACGCTTGTTGATTGGCTGCTTTGCAGCCTTTCAAAAAGCGCCAAGAAAGCGCCGAACACCGAACCCGAACACGGACTTTTACGAAAATGTTCGGGTCCGTGTCACGGACACCCCAAAATTCGGTACGAACCCGAACTATACAGTTCGGGTTCGCTCATCCCTACTTGCCATCATTGATGGGACATTGAATTCTGAATTATACCAGCAAATTTTAGAGCAAATGTCAGGAAATCTATCTGTAAGCTGAATCTCAAGAGAACGTGGGTCTTTCAACAAGATAATGACCTTTAGCACACAAGTCATTCTACCAAAGAATGGTTAAAGAAGAATAAAGTTAAAGTTTTGGAATGACCAAGTCCTAACCTTAATTCAATAGAAATGTTGTGGAAGGACCTGAGGCGAGCAGTTCATAACATAATAGAGTTGCAGCTGTTTTTTACAGTGGAGTGGTCCAAAATGTGCAGGACTTATCAACAATTATCAGAAATGTTTAGTTGCAATTAATACTGCACATTTTCACATCAGATTCTGAAAGCAAAGTTTCACAAACTTCACATACTTTTGCCACTCATAGACATGATATTGGATCATTTTCCTCAATAAATAAATTCCCAGGTATAATAGTTTTGACTTTACTTCTAGGATGTGTGAAAATGTGATGCGATTTCACATCAAATATATGCAGAAATATAGAAAATTCTGAAGGATTCACAAACTTTTAAGCACTGTATATATAGTTTAATAAATTCCTTAAAGAGATTCTATCACCAGGAAATTCACAAATTCACTGTTAAACCGAGCACAATACCCTGTTGGGCTAGCTCAGTTGAATATAATGATTCATTTGACTTAGTGATCCATTACTTTATTTTGGACAAAAAGCACTTTTAATCCATATGCTAATGAGCAGTTAAGTGCACCGAGGGCATGCCCAAGGCAGCCTTGCTCCTCCTGCTTACTCTGCAAGCCCCTACTTCTCTAGCTTGATTGACAGGGCTAGGGAGGATGACTATGTAGGAAACTGGCACTGTCAATCAAGGAGAGAGAGGGGCTTGCAGAGAAAGTGGGAGGAGCAAGGGTACATAGAGTATCTTGGGCCTACACTCACACACAATGTGCACTTACCTGTTCATTTCCATATGGATTAAAATTATTTAGTTGATCTAGCCCTACAAGACATTGTGCCTAGTTTAACCGTGAATTTCCTGGTGACAGATGTCCCTTAAAGGAATAACGTATTTATACTAATTGCACAGAACTAATAATGATAAGACCCTTAAAGAAGAGTTCTTTATGTGCCTGTTGTTTCTGAATTTTTTGGCAGTTGCCAGATAACAGTGCATTCCCTTTTGGCATTCTAGATGAAACCTTGTGCAGGCCACCTGTTGTCTATGTGGAAACTTTTGTAGTGTGACATTACAACTGTTGTCTGACAGAACAAGCCTCCAGATTAATATCAGACTTACAAGCTCTACTATGGATATAGTGGGCTTTCCCTAGATTTGCTGTGATTGTGCTTCCAATCTATCTTTGCGAAAGGATTTTGGTCTTTATAAGACATCCACTTCTTTTAGATCTCAAGTGGAAGTATTATATTGCAAGGCAGCTTCATTTCATTTGGCTTTCAGAATACATGAGAGGTCCGTCATATCACTTCCCCAGATACAGGGAGAGAGCAACTGTTGAAGAAAAGAAGCAATCCTTCAATGAAATCTGTGGAACTTTATTATCAGTATGATTTAAGTATTCTATCTCCAAGGGTCAGCAGTGATTACTACTGTAATGCACACTCTAAAAATAGGTACTGTGATCATTTGTCTTTGTTTCATTTCTATCTTATCTACTCCTTTTTTAACAGGGAAATCCATCTGTATAAAAGCACCAAAATAAATCAGAAGCGCCTGCAAGCTTAACTGAGAAGTCCAGGTATGAGTAAAGTGGATTTTAGTAGTGAAGATCCTACAGTTTATACCTTATTTGACAGACAGGCTTCATTCCATGTGCAGAAAATACCCATTATAACTTATGTTTGCCCCTTTAAAACTTTAAAATAGAAAAAGTAAATACTGATGAAGCTATGTTAGCAATATCCTATAACAGTATATGTTGGAAATACCCTTTTAAAGGGATATTTTCCATGAAAAATATTCTACACTTTTTAAACCAGCACCTGGATCTGAATATTTTTGTATTTGCAGCTAAAAATGTAGTATAGCCACTGAGATATTCAATAAATGGTATCTGTATAGCACCACCTGCAGTTTGTTCTATTCCTTATTTCTCCATCCACCTCACTGAGGTGGTCACACGTGCTCAGTTTAAATCTTCAGCTGCCCCAGCCATATCTTCTGTTAGATGCTGTGGCAGTTACAAGGAAAAAGCTACGGCAGAAAGGACGCAAACTCTGCAAAAGAACATGACTCCTCTCCTGAGATGCCAGTCTAAAATAAATCTAGCAGAATAATTGGAGCAGATGGATTGAGAGATCCACGTGAAAAAAATTGGACAAGTACTATGTGAAGTCTGATTTTTATTTTTTACATCAATCATGGCATAACCCCTTTAAGAAAGGCTAGACATCCTCCCTGATAAAAAAAAACAATATACTGCCTTACTGTAATGTAGATCTGTGAATCTGTTAATCTGGAGATAAGACCACAGAAGTCAGAAAAGCGTTTGGAATTTGGTAAGTATAAAAGGTTGAACCTGATGGACTTAACTGTATGTCTTTTCTCAACCTATAAGTTATGTAACTGCATAACATATTGCAGGTAATAGATACAATTAATACACTGCTCAAAAAAATAAAGGGAACACTTAAACAACACAATGTAACTCCAAGTCAATCACACTTCTGTGAAATCAAACTGTCCACTTAGGAAGCAACACTGAGTGACAATCAATTTCACATGCTGTTGTGCAAATGGGATAGACAACAGGTGGAAATTATAGGCAATTAGCAAGACACCCCCAATAAAGGAGTGGTTCTGCAGGTGGTGACCACAGACCACTTCTCAGTTCCTATGCTTCCTGGCTGATGTTTTGGTCACTTTTGAATGCTGGCGGTGCTTTCACTCTAGTGGTAGCATGAGACGGAGTCTACAACCCACACAAGTGGCTCAGGTAGTGCAGCTTATCCAGGATGACACATCAATGTGTGCTGTGGCAAGAAAGTTTGCTGTGTCTGTCAGCGTAGTATCCAGAGCATGGAGGCGCTACCGGGGGACACGCCAGTACATCAGGAGACGTGGAGGAGGCCGTAGGAGGGCAACAACCCAGCAGCAGGACCGCTACCTCCGCCTTTGTGCAAGGAGGAACAGGAGGAGCACTGCCAGAACCCTGCAAAATGACCTCCAGCAGGCCACAAATGTGCATGTGTCTGCTCAAGCCATCAGAAACAGACTCCATGAGGGTGATATGAGTGCCCGACGTCCACAGGTGGGGGTTGTGCTTACAGCCCAACACCGTGCAGGACGTTTGGCATTTGCCAGAGAACACCAAGATTGCCAAATTCGCCACTGGCGCCCTGTGCTCTTCACAGATGAAAGCAGGTTCACACTGAGCACATGTGACAGACGTGACAGAGTCTGGAGACGCCGTGTAGAACGTTCTGCTGCCTGCAACATCCTCCAGCATGACCGGTTTGGCATTGGGTCAGTAATGGTGTGGGGTGGCATTTCTTTGGAGGGCCGCACAGCCCACCATGTGCTCGCCAGAGGTAGCCTGACTGCCATTAGGTAGCGAGATGAGATCCTCAGACCCCTTGTGAGACCATATGCTGGTGCGGTTGGCCCTGGGTTCCTCCTAATGCAAGACAATGCTAGACCTCATGTGGCTGGAGTGTGTCAGCAGTTCCTGCAAGACAAAGGCATTGATGCTACGGACTGGCCCGCCCGTTCCCCAGACCTGAATCCAATTGAGCACATCTGGGACATCATGTCTCGCTCTATCCACCAACATCAAGTTGCACCACAGACTGTCCAGGAGTTGGCAGATGCTTTAGTCCAGGTCTGGGAGGAGATCCCTCAGGAGACCGTCCGCCACCTCATCAGGAGCATGCACAGGCGTTGTAGGGAGGTCATACAGGCACGTGGAGGCCACACACACTACTGAGCCTCATTTTGACTTGTTTTAAGGACATTACATCAAAGTTGGATCAGCCTGTAGTGTGTTTTTCCACTTTAATTTTGAGTGTGACTCCAAATCCAGACCTCCATGGGTTGAAAAATTTGATTTCCATTTTTTTATTTTTGTGTGATTTTGTTGTCAGCACATTCAACTATGTAAAGAACAAAGTATTTCAGAAGAATATTTAATTAACTCAGATCTAGGATGTGTTATTTTTGTGTTCCCTTTATTTTTTTGAGCAGTGTACATGACAAAAGTTGTATAAACAAAAGTTCATTAGATGGATGTCAAGTAATTTAAAGACATGTATAAATTGAAAATTTATGCAACAAAGAATTATGTTTCAATTGATTATTTATTGGAAATGGAACATAATAAGTCACATTAATACAAAGTACAAGATGAAATGTGAATTATACATAAGAAGGAACATTATTAGGTGATATTCCTAACATAGCACATGTTACAGTCGTTTATACAAAAATATGGAACGTCAGTCTGGAAATATAATTTGACATAAACATATACCTAACTCTCAAGGATTCTGATGATTACCTCTGTTCAACTCAAACTTCCAATTACAAAGTGATACAATAGCGAAGGTCTGTGGAGTGGGGGGAGGAAAGCCAGGGCTCCCAAAACTTTTCAAAAGCAATAAATATATCCATACGGATGGCCGTGAGCCGCTCGTAGAGTAAGATTCTATTAATCCTGTCTAGGAGGCCTGGTAACTCAGTGAGGAAGATCGCCATTTAAAAGCGATGTGAATTCTAGCTGCTAAAAGTATAAATTGCGATAATTTAAATCTGGCGTATGTAAGGCAAGAGGGTTTATCCCCGAGAAGATATAAGGGAAGTGATGTAGGATAATTACAACCCAACACTGCAGATAGTAGGTTAATTATTTGGTTCCAGAACCTCCTCACTATCAGGCATGTCCACTAGGTGTGTAGCATTGTACCCTCCTCCCCACATCCCCGAAAGCACCTGGAAGAAAACTCAGGATAAATATGGTGTAGTCTAGTTGGAACCATATAAGTTCAATATAGGATTTTTATAGATGTCTCTGCTAACGTGGTTTGCCACGACCCCTTGGTAAGAGTCTGGGAGCGCTGGTGCCTCTGGATAATGAATATTCAACATGCATGTCCTCCTCCCACGCTTTCATATAAAGCAGTTTGGCTCCTTCTGGAGCTGCATTAAGTAACCCGTATATCCGAGATAGCAGACCCTGTTTATATAATGAATATGTAACTGATCGTTCAAAAGGGATAAAGTCAATGGTTTGGTTAGTAGTCCGTAAGGAATGTAAGAAAGAAAAAATCCTACTCACATTAAATTGCTCCCTCTCAGGGGGGGAATATTTGTCATTAAAGTCTGCCATGGTTATTCATTTACCTCTAACTAGGAATCTATGAAGAAAGCATAACTTATTAGAGATCCACCATGCAAAAGCATTCGTCTGGAGTCCAGGAGGAAAAGCGGGATATCCCACCAAATAAATCAAAGGTGAAAGTTTAGATTGTAATGAAAACTTAAATCTAACAGATCTCCATAGAATAAGGGAATAATGGGACAGGAGGGATGTAGTGCGGATGCCAGGCGGTAAAGGAATGGTAAACCAGGTCAGTGCCCTCCAAGAGTAAGGAGCAAGCTTAGATTGCTCCAGTGAAATCCACAAAGGGTGTATTTTAGGGTCTAGATGAGTCAAAAACAATTGAGCCAGTCTAGCTACCTTGTAATATTTTATACGGTCTGGTACAGAAAGACCTCCTTAAGTTTTATGTCGACACATTGTTAGCCTGGATATATGGGGGCGTTTATTCGCCCAGATAAATTTCAAGACATCTGCTTGAAGGGCCCGCAGGTCATTGGCGAGGACTGGCACAGGAAGGGTTCTAAATAAATAAAGAAGTCTTGGTTGAACTACCATTCTTATGATATGGATTCTTCCAACCCAGGATACTGGGAGGGAGTTCCAAGACGAGAGGTCTTCTCTAATTTTGCTGTATAGGGGAAAATAGCTATTTTGTAAACCGAGTCGATTCTCGAGGGCAACAACGTTCCCAGATAAGGGATATAATGGGAATTATGTTGGAAGGGGAAGTTCTGTAGTAGGAGAGCCCTAGTTTGGGGTGAGATGTTGAAAAAAAGGAGTTCAGATTTGGAATGGTTGATTGTAAGGCCTGAGGCAAAAGAAAAGGATTTCAATAATTCCATTAGGGATGGGAAGGATATGACAGGATTGGTAATAGAGAGCAGGAGGTCGTCCGCAAAAAGGTTTAGCTTATATTCTGTTCCACTAACTGAGAGACCAGTAATATCTTGGTGGGTCCTTATATGAATTGCCAAGGGTTCCATCACTAGGGCGAATAAGGCCAGGGAAAGAGGGCACCCTTGACGTGTGCCTCTATGGATCGGAATAGGTGACATGTGTGTGGCAGGGAGTTTTAGGCTAGCTTCAGGGGTGGAATATAGGGCCTGGATGGCTTTTAAGAAGGGCCCCTCAATACCCATAGAGGAGAATACTTTATAAAGATAATTCCATCACACAGTGTCAAAGGCCTTCTCTATATCTAAAGCCAGCACAGCCAGTGGAGTATCGGTTCTGTTTGCTTCCAGTATCAGGTTCAAGATTTTTTAAATGTTGTCTGGTGCTTCTCTGCCCGGAATGAATCCAACTTAATCTTTATGTATGAGGTCGGGGAGCAGCCTGTTAAGGTGGCGAGCTAGGATAGAGGTGAATATTTTGTTATCTAAGTTAAGGAGAGAAATAGGTCTATAATTGGAGGGCAGTAGGGGGTCCTTGTTAGGTTTGGGTATTACAGTAATTTTGGCAGAAAGAAATTCCGACGGAGGTGCGGATCCTTGCAATAATTTATTGCAGTATTGGGTGATGTGTGGGACTAATAATGATGCAAATTTCTTATAATAAAGCACAGAGAAACCATCGGGTCCTGGGGCTTTTCCTATTTTCATGGCTTTAATCGTAAATTCTACTTCCTCTCCCGAAACTTCCCTACCCAAATCCGCTAATGCTTCAGGGATGACTCTAGGGAGTGGAATAGAAGACAGGAAGTCACCCCCCTCCGATCTATTGTCCACTGCTGGGTCAGAATATAATTGCTTATAAAAAGCGTGGAATGTATCATAAATGACATCAGAGTTTGATGTGGTCTGACCTAAACGTGTACGTATTTGGAATACTTGATTGATTTTTTGCCTAGCCTTAAGTTGTCGGGCTAGCATTGTATCTGGTTTGTTAGCATACTTATAATAGTATGAAGCTGTCCAACGAAGGGCTTTTTCAGTATTATTAGAGAGAAGCATATTAATTTGCATTTTAGTGAGTTATAGGGATGGGGATTGTTGGTGAGCACGCACTAGTCTTCCTAATTTGGCTTCTAAAGCAATTTGAGTTGAGTTCCTGTCTCTCTTCAGTTGAGAGAAGACCCTTATAATCCTCCCCCGCATAAAGGCTTTGTGAGTTAGCCACAACATCATGGGGTCTATCTGATGGGTAGAGTTCTCAGAAAATAAAATTTTTAATTCATCATGGAGTTGATCATATATAGTAGGGCGAGTCAAGAGGAATTCATTCAGTCTCCAAGAATAAGGAGTGCTGGTTTGGCCAGCGGTGACAATCTCAGTCAAAACAGTCCGACCATGAGGAAACAATATGCCTGGAGTAAGATAGGTAAGGAAGGCAGGACGTGTGAACCAATATCATATCAATACGTGTGTATACGTGGTGAGCTGGGGAGTAATAAGTATAGCCCCTTTGAGGGCCATTGTGTTCTCTCCACAAACCTGCCAAGGATAATGATTCTAAAACATGCCGTATTTTTGCAGTGTGGGGAGATGGGCGAGGGTGGCTAGGAGGAGATGAGCGATCTAGTGTGGGATTGAGAACAAAATTGAAGTCTCCACACCCAAAAATCTTATGGTAGGAGAGGGGTTCAATAATGAGGTTCATTTCACTAAAAAGGGGGATGGGATCAGCAGTCGGTGCATAAACATTTACCATACAAAGGATTTCCTCCTTATAATTGCCCACTAGAACCTCATATCTCCCATCGGGATCGATAATAGACTGGGTTAAGGAAAATGGGAAGTAATTTTTTAATAAAGTGATCACTCCCCTGCTTTTAGAGGGATATGTTGAGGAGAAGAACCTCGTATATTGCGGGTGAAAGTATCTCGGATGTGATGTAGGAGTGAAGTGTGACTCCTTCAGGCAGATCACATCAGGCATATGCTTAAGGTATATGGAAAAGACTGAATTTACGTTTCCTAGGGGAATTAAAACCCCTCACATTATGGGATAGTAACTTACACATAATGAAGGAATATGGGTCAGTGCCAGATTATAGTGTAATGCTCTATGTGATTTCCCCTAGGACCCCACCACCACCACCTCCCACCCGACTGATCCCACAAAAATACTTAGGAATGGTAGGAATGATCCCCAAAAAGAAAGTAAGTAAACAATAAAACATTAACATGGTGCTAGCACAATATACTGTGGCTGTGCCTAACAGGGCCAGCAAGTAAAGATGGGTTAGATGGAGGGAGACATGGCCCAAAATTAGCCATTGGGTCCTCACCAAGCAGCCCTTGCATAGGGAGCAACATGAAAGTCCATCGCGCCAAATCCCTGCTGTGAGAGGAAAAGTGAAGAAAAGAAAAAATATGACTGGAGCATAAGGAACCCCAACGAGTTATAGAAAAGATAACATTTGCGTCCGAAACATTAGAGGTCGGTGAACCTCCTTTCTTACGTGGATGAACTGGTCTACTTGTAGTTGAATAGGCTTAGGCTGCTGATGATCTAGCTGCAGAAGAAGACGGGGATGGGACCTTGGTCCAAACTCTGGCTGGACGTTGAGGCCTTGGTGGAGCTGCCGGAATTTCCGCTCCCTCGCAGGGGTTCCTCGCCTTTTGTAAAGCCTCAAAGCCTTCCGCTGGTGAGTGGACCATATGGTTACGGGAGTTTAGCTGAAAAGATAAGGTAAAAAGGGAACCCCCATCTATAGCGTACTTGCGCCTTCTGCAAGGCTTATGTCACTGGCCTCATCTCTCTGCGTTTGCGAAGTGTCGATGGTGCTAAGTCCGCATACAGATGCACAGAGGAAGGGAGTCCGGGAAGGTCGGGTTGGTTCCGGGCAGCTGCCAGTATTTGATTCCTTTATTTCAAGATTGAGGACTACATACCTTGGTAAGGCAGCAGAAAGCAGTTTTCACAGGGCCCTATGTATTCTGATTTTGCTCTGTTTGGGGAAGCAAAGCTTTAAACAGATCATTCATAGTTGTTTGCAGATCCAGGAAGGTTTCAGGGAGGCCTCTGACATGCAGGTTCCCTCTTCTGGACCTGTTTTCCAGATCCTCTATTTTGAGTTCCAGGGTCGTTATCTGCGCTGCATGAGTTAATTTCCTCCCTGTCGGTGCCAATGGCGTCAACCATATCGTCTGCCCTCGTCTCCAGTTCAGAGACCCGAGATCCCAGGTCTTGTATTTGGCAGGAGAACTCTTCCACCACCTGAAAAAGCTCAGAACGAAATAGAGAAGCTATATTCTTATATAAAAGTCTGACTGACCTGGATCAGTGATGTTGTGAGCGGGCAAGTGTCCACCATCAGCAGAGGAGGCGGGACTGACAGGAGAAGAAGCGGGGTCTGCCATGTTGGTATTTCTGGTATGCCTGAACAGTTCAGGCAAAGTCTGCGATGGAGCAAGTGTCCCCGGAGGTTTAGCTTTTTCCTTGTTGCGGGTCATCTTCGGGGTCCCCTGCATATATGCAGCGAGATTTTGGAGCCGTAAGTACAGCGTTAATGTCAGGGTAAGATCGGCGTGCGGAGCGGAGCTCACAAAGACATGTCCTCCTCGTAAGACGTGCGCATGCGTTCCCTGCAACAAAGAATTAGATGCATAAAGTTGTTGTCACAAACTTACCTGTCTGGGCTCCAGTGCTGTGGCCTCTGGCTTTGACACGGCCATGACGAAGGAGATGCTCTCCCAGGTCATGCCCCCCTCCCGGGGTGATGTGCTGCATAGCCACACCCCCGGTGGCGCAGTCACATCCATAGCAATGGAGCACAATGCTCTGCTTCTCCCAGCAGTGTACCTTACGTTGGGGGAGCTTACTGTATGATTTTACTTAGGTGTGACCGTGACTGCTGCGGGCTGAACAACAGCCCAGTTATCAAATTGCTTGAGGGTTTGTGTTCCTGTCCAATGGAGTGCCGAGGCCATGGACCTATCAAGTTCTGATCCAAGGACTCTTCTGGCCTCACTTCCTTGCCAGTGATAGTCTGTGACTCCCTAGTTGTGCTCACGATTCAAGTTCTGTCTGTATGTTTGGATTGGTCATATTATGGACCTCACCTTGCTTTTGACCACTCTCTGCCTCGTGTTTTTGGTACTGTGTCTCCTTTCTGGTTCTGATCTTGGCTATTTGACTACACTCTGTCTCTCGATTTAGTACTGTATCCTCCTCCTGGTTCTGACCCATTTCTGTATGACTCTGCTTTTGTGGTGTTTTGTCTGTGTGTGTCGTCTGACTTGCACCTTAATAGGATAGGGAATGTCGACCTGCCCCCAAGGGCTTGCACGGCAAGTAAGCAGGTAAAGTGGCCCTAGTTCCAGTTAGGGTTCACTGTTCGTGTCTTCCCTAGCGACTGCCATAACAGATGCCCATAAAGATTTAAAGGTGTTTGGCCAGTAGCTATCTCTCCTGACTCCCCCATAAACAAAGTCAGGAGCAACCCATAGACATTAAATTGTCAGCAAGTCCCACCAAAAATGTATTTGGCTGACAAAAGTCCAACAGTAGTTGATCTTACATTTATAAATATAGATAAGGTCAATACAAAGAATTGGCACATGAACTATTAATTCCTAAATCTGCATAAACTACAAGGGTTTCAGTCAAGCTTTAACATGCTGTTACCTTAGAAGTATAGTAAATACTGGATATGAGCAAATCAACTCTACACATGTTGATTTTGTTACAAATTTCCCAAAAGATTCTAATTTTGGCGAATCTAAAACTTTTGTGATTCGTCCCGCATGAATCGTTCAAAATAGCGGCCACATTTTACAAATCAGAAGACAGAGAAGAAGACATCTGCCACCAAAGACAAAGCATTTGGACAGTTTTTAGTAAAAAAAAATAATTTGATGGTGCAGTGCATTTTTAAACAAGGTTGTTTGTTAGATCAAGGCTACCTAGCATTGACCAATAGCCATATTTGTCACGGTCACTTTGTCATTACTAATGTTATCTTGATGTTAAAGAGCTTGAAAGGGGTTGGATATGGTCGTAGGAGACCTGAGAGAGTGTCATACACAACTTTTCAAGGAAATTATCTGGCCTTGCAATTTGCTCCCATGAAGTTGCACTGCCTTCAGAAGGTTTTTCTGATCTTCCAATGATCAAAAAGCTAGGTCTATGGAAGGTTAAACGATGCGTATACATGTATTTAACATGAACCAATGTGTTTCTATGATAGTTATTTCTATTTGATGCCATGTACAACTGTAAATATCCTTTTTAACTCTATAACTGAACCAAATAACCATGTCCAACAATTCTGAGGAGGTCCATAGCCATACAGGCATCATATGGTATTTTAGCAGATCCACTACCTTTCAATCCACTCTTCAAGTACGTGAAGTCAAAATTGCACACACTTTCTGTCAATTATTGCAACATTTCCCTATGTACACTTCACACAAGGAAGAGCATAATTACACTCTAATTCCGCCAAACTGGAGAGCAAAGCCGTCATTTCAATTAATTCCACCTTATTCAGTAAACAAGTCTGTACATTCTCCTAAGGTGAATGTTTTATGTGTGTCTGATGAGATCTAGAGCTTCTGAGACTCTGTCTAATGCTATTGTAAAACCTCATCAAGCCATTGATTCTCAGATCCTCCTTTTTAAGTGTTTTGCTTGTTTGTTGTCGTCTGGGTTTTTCAACAGGCTTCTTTCATTATAATGGTGTGATGGGAGCAATATTCCGCAAGACAAAGGAAACAAGGAGCTGGAAAATAGTTTTACATCTAATTCCTTCAAAAAACAGAAACCAGTGGTATTAAACCTGCTTAGAAATAAAGCTTTTATTGAAGATGAAACAGCCTTTACTTGTGAAGATTTCATTGTTGCTTTTTATTTGCAAAAGTAACTACAAAATATAAAATGACATGCTTCCCATAGATTTATTGGAGTAGATGTACCTTATGTTGTGATCATCTCTGCTCATTTCTACATGTAAATTTGAAAACATGAATAGTTATTAAAAAAAATTACAGCAAAAACATTTTATTGAAAATTACTTTTCAAAACTATAAGCTGCATATATACTATTTAGGCATAATCAATTTGACCCAAAATTGTATAAAATATTTAGGGAAAATGTCAAACCAATACATTTATAATGAGATGGACTGCCTTGGAGGAGATTTTTACCTGACCTTGCAGTGAGGCTCAAGCACTTACAGGTTATGTCCACCTGTGCAGGCAATATTTTCTTTCTTCCTCCGATCTTATAAAATAAAGTAACTTTGCAAATAGGTCTTGGTGAAATCTCCTACTGTTTGAGTCTACAGCTCCTATGCAGATCCATGTGTCTCTATGAAAACAGTTCTTAAATCCGGTATAGTCTTTATAGTCACACTCCCTTATATCTCATGACGAAAGGCAGCGGCAGCAGCTCCAGTGAAATCTTTATTGGACCAGCTTCACAGAAAGTGTACAGTAAAAACCAGACAGCAACGTTTTTATTTACACTACCTTGTATCTGTCACCACTTTTTCTTAAAGGGGTTGTCTCACTTCAGTAAGTGACATTTATAATGTAGAGAAAGTGAATGCAAGGCACTTACTAATGTATTGTTATTACCCATATTGCTTCCTTTGCTGGGTAGAATAATTTTTTCATCACGTCATACACTGCTTGTTTCCATGGTTACGACCACCCTGCAATCCAGCAGTGGTGGTCGTGCTTGCACACTATAGGAGAAAGAGTCAGCCTCTCGGGTGGCCGGTACCATGGGAACGCACATAGGTTAGTGCTTTTTCCTACACTGTGCAAGCACGACCACCACTGATGGATTGCAGGGTAGTCTGTAACCATGGAATCGAGCAGTGTTTAATGTGATGGAAAAATGAATCCAGGCAGCAAAGGAGGCAAAATGGATAATAACAATATATTAGTATGTGGCTTATATTAACTTTCTCTACATGATAAATGCCACTTACTGAAGTGAGACAACCCCTTTAACATTTAGTGCACTAGCATGAAGTGAGGAAGAGATAGAACAGAGTATGACTGCAGAACCAGACTGCATATTATTTTTTTGGCTGTTACAATGGTGATGCATAGGTCTGCATAAGAGCTGCAGACACAAAAACAGTAGGGAATTGGTTATTGTATTCTGCGTATTGCCCTTTATAAAACTTGCCCAAATCAAGGGATTGGGTGATAAAAATTAGAATGATAAGTTTCCCATTCATTATTCCTTGTACTGAGCATGCAGTTCCCACCTTAGCAGCCCCAGGCTTCATCACCCTTTCATTGGCTCTGTGTGGATCTCCTTGATCTAAACACAATAGATTCTGTCAACTCCACTTTTCCTGTTTAAGTGAATTTGTATATATAATGGTTTGTTTAACTTATATATGGATTTATTAATGTATTTCAGCCTCTCTACTTTTGACAGTTTAGGTCCCTTCACACAAGCCAAGAATCCCGCAGATAATCGCTCACGAGCATTAATAGGAAAGGACGTTAGTGATTATCTGGCGGTGTAAATGGGCCATCGATTACCCAATGAAGAAGTGAAACGCTAATTCATTGGGAAATTGTATCATTCATGCAGACACAAAAATTATAGCTTGCTGGCAGCAGATCATGCTGTGTAAGTGTGTGAGTCCATATGGGGATGAGCAGTGGCATTAGCGATCGCTCCCTAGTCATCGCGTGTAAAGGGACCTTAAGATTATGTGACTTAACATGAGACTCACTGGATTCCACAATGTCTGCTGTTTCTCTATGTATTCCTATGACAGCCTCATTGTCAGTACTCCCTGTCCACATGGCAGACCCTGTGAGATCCAGACAGTCTCATCGTAGGTCACAAGCTCTTAATGCCAAAGGTGATGGTGACTGAAAATCCATCAATAAATCCATATGTTATGTATATCGGCTTATTTTAAATGGGGGGGGGGGGATTTTTTTCTCTTAAAATCTAGAGACATCCATTCCATAATCCTCATTTACAGTCAGTCACCATCCCATGTTTTTTTTCTTTTGGCATTTTTAAAGGGAATTTGTCACTATGATGCTGGATTATTATCTTCAGTAATACACAAGTAGTACTGCAGGTAAGGAGTCCAGATTGCTATTTTTTTTTCCTACTGCTCCCTGTTCCCCCGCTGCACTGAAATACATAGTCAGGACTGCTGTGCTGTGCAAACATAATGGAGAGGCCTCATGTACGCATGCACGGCAGTCCACACAACTAATGTTGAGCAAATCAAAGTGAAACAAATTGACTTTCATCCAAATTTCATAAAAAATTTGATTCGCCATAGCTACGCGTTACAAAGTGAAAGTAAGAAGCCTGGGAATGCAATATGACCCACAATGCCGTGCAGTCAGCCAATCAGCAGATAGCCATCCTCTGTGATGTCACAGCCCTTTAAAAGCCTCATCCCAAAAAGTCACTGCCATTTCACTGTGAAATGAGCATAGGGAGAGACTTAGCAAGTGCTAAAGACAGTGTTTTAGCAAGCTTTTAATTGTAGAATATTGAATAGGAAAAGTACAGGGACAGTGTAGGGAGATCGTAGGGAGAGTTTGTAGACACAGTAGGGAGAGCATAGGGAGACAGCAGGGACAGGGCAGGCTTTGTGTAATCACCCTCTGCACCTTGTTATACTGCTGCACCATTCATTCTTAATCTGTTCTGTTATACATAGACTTACTGTGCATTAGACCCATTGTCTACAGCTGGTCTAATATATAGGCTTGTTTACCTAGTTCACCTACTGCACCATTAATAATTAATCTGTTCAGCTATACATAGACTTATTGTGCATCAGACTTAGTCTCAACAGGCGGTCTAACATATAGACGCGTTTACCTAGTTCACCTACTGCACCTTTAATAATTCATCTGTTCAGTTATACATAGACTTACTGTGCATCAGACTCATTGTCAACAGGCGGTCTAATCTATAGGTGTGTTTATTTAATTCATCTGCTGCACCATTTATACTTAATCTGTTCTGTTATACATAGACTTACTATGCATCAGACTCATTGTCAACAGGTGGTCTAATATATAGGCGTGTTTATCTAGTCCATTTGCTCTGCCATTAATAATACTTAATCTGTTCTGTTATACATAGACTTACTATTCATCTGACTCATTGTCAACAAGCGGCCTAATATATAGGCATGTTTATCAAGTTCACCTGCTGCGCCATTCATACTTAATCTGTTCTGGTATACATAGACTTACTGTGCATCAGACTGTGTCAATGGGCAGTCTAATATATAGGTGTGTTTATCTAGTTCACCTGCTGCATCATTCATACTTAGTTACATAGTTGCACTACAGATTCAGTTACTGTACACTATGGCCAACAGACAGTTGCCTGGGCCCTCAAAAGTAACCGGCAGTGACAAAAATGTTGCTGTAGCTGGCACAAGTAGCAGCAGAAGAAAGGATGGTGGTAGCAGCAGCCTTAGCAACAGGCCAGTGCTGCCACTGTCATCCAGCAGTCGTGATTTGACCAACAATCCAGCTGTACTAGAATGGTTGACTCACTCTTCAACATCATCTCAGGTGACAACAGATATACACAGCCAGGAATCGGTGGGTTTCTCTGACACCACATTTGGTTGGCATGGCCCAGGATGAACCTGTGTGCCCTCAACTGCCCTGCAACTGCCTCTATTTTTTCTGCTCCTTCTGCTAAGGAAGTAATGCATGCTGCCAGCTCAGCTCTGCTTCTCAGCAAGAATGAGCTTTGTGAGGACAGTCAGCAGATATAGGCCAGAACAGACTTGGAGGAGAGGTCCGCTTCGTCGTCACTTCATCGTGCAACTAGCGATGATGACAGTCGGGTGGGAGCACATGTTGCAAGCAGTCAGGGACAGGGCCATAAGACTGATGAGGGTGACATAAGTGATGAACAGACAGTAGTGGATGATGATGTAGCCGATCTCACATGGGAGCCGAGTGAAGAGGGGGCATCACCATCATCAGGTTGAATAGGTGGGCAACAGGCCCATGAGCCAGCAGCAGGGTGGTAGTGTGCTGATGAGCCAGCAGGGTGGACGCAGTGGCAGATCTGGAGGCAAACGCACCCAGGTAGATCATCTGCTACTCAGGAGCCTACCTGTCATGAAACAACTAGCAGTACACAGGTTCATAAAGGCAGAGGCAGACAGTCAGCATGGAGTGGTGGGGGTAAAATGCCATACTCGGCAGTGTGGGAATTTTTTATCAAGTCGCTGGAGGACATTAGCATTGCGGTATGCAGGATATGTGGGCAGAAGATGAAGCACTGTCAGAGTGCTAATGTTGGTACCACGGCCCTGAATTGACACATGGAGCGTAACCACAAAGTGGCCTGGGAAAACTGTGGCACTAATGTTGTGGTACAGCCTGACCCATGAACCATTGCCCCTCCTCCTACTCCTGATCACATGTTGCAAACTACAATTGCAAAAAGACAACTGTATGGGAAAACTCATCCATAGGCACAGAAGCTGAACGTGCACCTGGCCACGTACTACAGTCCCTCCCTTTCCATGTGGTGGACTCTGCACTTTTCAGAGAACTGATGGCTTGTGCCCACCCGAGATGGAGAGTCACAAGCCGTCACTAGAAGCTCCATCAGCAGCAACTTAAGTCTTGAATCTGATGTGCAGTTTTCTTCAGCCACCTACTAAAGAAACCCAGCAGCAGCAGGACATGGAGTAGAACCTGAACCAGCAGGTGGTGGCATACTTGGACTGCACCATGTCACCCCAGATTCAAGATCCCCTGAACTACTGGACAGCCAAACTTGAATTGTGGCCACAACTGTCCGTGTTTGCCCTGGGCATCAGAACAGGTGTTTAGTGCTACGGGTAGCATAGTTACCCCAAAGAGAACTCGCCTTTCAACACAAAATGTTGAGAGACTAACCTTTATAAAGCTGAATCAGGTGTAGATCAACCAGGATTTCCAGACACCGGTGCCTCTTGATGCTGTTACCATCCTCACCACTCTGTTGCGGGACCACTATTGTGACTTTTCATGCTGTTGCCACCCTTACTAGTCTCTTACAGGGCCACTATTGTCCCTGTTTGGCCATGTTGACATAACTGTTTCTTTTTCCGCTCTTCTGATCCGTCAGAAGAACAGGAAAATAACAAAAAAATGTGTCCTGTCATTTGAGCGCTCATAAGGCCCTTATCACAAGGTCAGAATTTTACATCAGGATTTTATTCTGATTTGGAAGCCAAAAGCAGGAGTGGGTCGAAAACACAGAAGACATATAAATATTTCCATCACATGTTATCTGTTTTGGACCCACTCCTGTTTTTGCCTTACCAATACTGATCAAAAACTGATGCAAAAAAACAGACCAAATACTGACTGTGTGATAGAGTGCATTAAGGTCCTTCATTCAGAACTTCTTTTCCATCTGAATAAAGCTGATTTCAGAGGCAAATGGCCGAAACTCATGCAAACTGAGCATGAAGTCTCAATCATATGGTCAGTATTTTTCATCAGGATTTGATCATGATTTGGAATCCAAAAGAGGGAGTGGGACCAAAACACAGACGACATGCAAATATTTCCATCGCATGTTATCTCTGTTTTGGACCCACTCCTGATTTTGCCTTACAAATACTTATCAAATGCTGACCAAATACTGACGGTTTGAAGGTGGATGCTCAAAATGTTGGATCTGCTTTGTTTGGGCTGTTCGTCTGATGGATCAGAAGAATGGAAAAATAAACAGTAATGTGAACACAGCCTTACTGCTGACACTCTCCCCACTGTCATGGGCCACTACATGAATCTTGGGCCACTGCACGGTTAAGTCCATGCTGATAAATTAGACCTTGACCAATAAGGCTGATAAGACAATAACTATGGGAATAACTGACCAAATAAGTGAAGTGTGAACTAAGCCTAATAGTCACGCACAGTCATTCTACAGCTGACAGAAGGGTTTCAAAGGCATGTGTTTGCACTGCTACAGCATGGCAGTGGAAACACATGCTTGCACTTACACAACATGGATTAAAAGAACCTTCTTTTCAACACTACTTTATTAGCGCTTCCTCCATGTCTTATTTTGTTCTACTAAAGAGTCATTGGGACACCTGCAGAGGCGCTAAGCATTTAATTTTATTTTTTGTTTGTTTGCTTTACTTAAGGCTGCTGTATGCTTTTATTTTGGTTTAGCTAGGGGTTAGCTAGGAATGTTGATGGCCTGAATTATGATGTTCACGTCCATATAGGTGACCTGCCTGTCATTCTTAAGCACAGTAACTGTTTAGCTAGCAGAAAGAACTAGCTATGCATGTTGCTGCAATGCACAGTGATGTACACCGAGATACATTCTCCCTAAAGTGTAACTGCAGGACGGGATAGACCTGATTTAACATGCTTTGTGATTTTTTTTTTATTTTTTTTTTTTAATAATATTTTATTTTGTTTTCAAAAGAAAATCACAAAGAAAGAAGAAAGGGAGAGGGATTACAATGTATCAAAAAAGATAACTTATCGCAAAGTACTGTACCACAAATTACGACGTTATTTCAACATATAGCAAATCCCCCTCTTATTTTATAACCACCCTCCCACCACTACCACCCCCACCCCCACCCACCCCCCTTTTCTTCCGCGGAGCGGCCGTAGTCCCAGCTGTTTCCATTTGATATTTTAATTATTTGGTGTTATTTTGGTGTTATTTTTTCCACCTACCCCATATCCGCTGCCAAACTACTTTTTTTTTCCGGTATAGGCAAGGTTATATTCATAGAGCATTACCCTGTCCATATATTCTATCCATTCCTGGAAATTAGGGTATTTTGTGGAACCCCAATATTTAACTATTATTATTTTAGCCAAAGCAATACCCCGGAACCAGAGTAATTGCTCAATTTTATTTTTATTTATCTCTGGGAAGGTGCCCAGAATCACAAAGTCAATGCAAGCTTCATATTTCAGGGGGGAGCTGTTCTGTAGTTTCCGGAATATTTTAGTCCAGTATTCTTTTATACCCAGGCATTCCCACAGCAAGTGTTTATATTCGCCTCTGTCTTTGTTACATTTGTAGCAGTTCTGTTTCCTATCTTTATAAAGATTGTGCAAAAAAGCCGGTGTATAATAAAGACGGTGTATAATTTTTAGGAGAATCCATGCATGGGCGGGGGAGATCGTGGACCTTTTAATATTTTTATAAACAATATCCCATGTAATGGGTTCCACGTTCTGCAGGTCCCTTTCCCATTTACCTTCAGCTCTAAATGTAATCTGGTTAGTGTATTCGTGTTTTAACTTAGCATATATTAAAGATACAGCAGAAGTGTTTAACGTCATATCGTAACAAAAGTCTAAAAAGGAATTCTGTACAATATCTAAATATTTCTTATTTTCAGTATAGTGTATAGCATGTCGTAATTGTGCATAGCGAAATTTATCAATAAGTGTTACTGAAATATCCGGAAGGATTTCATTTAAGGGCTTAATCTGTCCCCTATCAAAAACTTGTGAAATTAAATATATCCCCTGTTTTTCCCAGTATCTAACGCCACCCATTTGCTTGATTTGTGGTAAATGTGTATTTCCCCACAGGGGAGTGTACTGAACTGCTTGGGATACTCCGACCATGCGTCTAACTTGTTGCCAGGTGTACTCAAGCATTTTTCTGAAAGGATTTATTATTGTTTTCTTCTCAGAGGGGCCTTTCTCAAGAATAGAGAAGACATCCTCTCTAGGTCCACAGTTCTCACTGAAAATAAGCCGTATGCATTTATTCTTTCGATTCCTTACACACCATCTCAGCTGTGCAGCTAAGTAATATCCTTTTAGAAAGGGGGCGGAAATACCGCCCTCTTCTTTATAAAGGTACTGTATTTTAATTCTAACTCGTTTGCGCCCCCATATTAATTCATTAAAAAGACTCTCCAATTTATTAAAGAACTTATCTTCTATCGTTATTGGACTTGCATTGAGTACGTATAGTAACATCGGTAATAGTGTCATTTTAATAAGCGCTATACGATTAATTTGTGACAGAGGCAGCCTTAACCATGTTCTGATTTTTCCCTTAACCTTGTCTATTATAGGGAGTATGTTCAATTTCTCATAGTGTTTCAACTTGGTCCCTATATGGATACCCAGATATAGCAGCGATTCTGTTGGGGTCAGGACGCTCACCCGATAGTTATAACCCGGTGGGACAGGGTGCCTCAATGGAAGAAATTTAGATTTTTCCCAATTTATCTCATATCCAGA
This sequence comes from Bufo bufo, assembly GCF_905171765.1. Taxonomy (NCBI): domain Eukaryota; kingdom Metazoa; phylum Chordata; class Amphibia; order Anura; family Bufonidae; genus Bufo; species Bufo bufo. The sequence goes on from NC_053393.1 coordinate 219,893,017, forward strand.
AAGGGATCCGAACTCATCTATAATTTCCATAACCCTGGGTAATTCCCTATGACCCTCCCCCAAAAATAATAGAGCATCGTCCGCATAGAGACTTATTTTATCGGCCTCTCCCTCACATCCGAAGCCCTGTATCTCCCCATCTGCCCTAACTCTGCATGCCATTGGCTCCAGAAAAAGCGAGAAAAGTAAAGGGGAGAGGGGACATCCCTGACGTGTTCCTCTGGTCAGGGGGAAATGGGGGGAATACTCCCCATTGACTCGGACCCTAGAGACCGGGTTTCGATAGAGGATCTGGACCCATCTAGTGAAGTATTCTCCCATCCTCACTCGAGACATCACTCCCCAGAGGAAGGACCACTCCACCCTGTCAAACGCCTTAGCGGCGTCTAAGGACAGGATGGAGCAGTCCTCCCCACTCCCCATCTGGATGTTCAGAAAGGCCCTTCTTATGTTATCCTGAATATTCCTTTTGGGGATAAACCCGGTTTGGTCCTCATGAACCACTTTATGTATAACCGCTTTCAATCTATTGGCCAACAATTTTGCGAGGATTTTATAGTCTGTATTTAACAGAGCGATGGGGCGGTACGACGCAACTGACAACGGGTCCTTCTCCTTTTTTAGGATAAGTGTGATGGTTGCTTCCATCCATGAGGGGGGTAGGGAACCCAGTATCCATGATTGATTTAATACCTCCAGCATTTGAGGAAGCATAGTCCCCTCATGTTTTCGATATATTTCAAATGGGAAGCCGTCCGACCCTGGGGACGTATTACCCTTGATGGTTTTTAACGTGTTCTGTAGCTCGCTCAGTTGGATCGGTCTGTTCAGCCAATTTATATCTTGTTGATCAAATTCAGGGATATTAATATTTTCTAAATATTCATCTATTTTTCCTCCCTGTTCTATAGGTCCAGCCTGATATAGCATAGAGAAATATCGAGTGAATTCCCCTAAGATGTTATCGGGGTCCCTTAAAATATTTCCCGCCTCTGTCCTAATTCCGTTAATATTATTACTACCCCTTTGATTTTTTACTATGGTGGATAATACTCTGCTTGGTTTACCGGATTCGCTAAAGGTCCTTAACCCCGAAAAGAACAGTTTATTCTGTGCTTTTTTATATAAATATTGCTTATACTCCTCCCGTGCTTTTTTTAATTGGTGTTGTTTTTCAGGGGTATTAGTCTGAACAATCTCACCCATTATCCGACTGATCGTATCTTCTATTTCTTTTTGAGTTTGCGCAAAAGACCTCTTCTGTTTCCTAATTTGATATGAGTATAAGCCACGCAGGTATGCCTTTAAGGAGTCCGAAACCATATGTATATGTGTTGAGTTGATATTATCACTCCAAAAGAGTTTAATTTCCTCGTCGATCTTATCCACTTCTTTTATTAATGTAATCCAATGGGGGTTGAGTTTAAAAATTATATTTTTACTAAATTTATTTTTGTTGTCCAGTATTACGGTAACCGGAGAATGATCAGAGATACCATGGCTTTCATAGTTCATTTTTTTTACCCTGTTGATAAGTCCCGGGCTGGCGAGGGCCAGATCAACTCGTGACATGGACCTATAGGTCTTACTAAAACATGAATATACCTGCTTGTTACCGTAAAGAGATCGCCATATATCAACCAATGCCATTTCTTTACAAATTCGGAACAATAACGTGTCGGAGCTGGTATTTTGTTCATCATTGGTTATGGTAGATATCCTATCTAATTTAATGTCCATGACCGAGTTGAAATCGCCCATCACCAGGACCGGGCACTCCTCTCGTGCCGAGATGTACTCCATCAGTCTACATAACACATATGTTGAAAAAGGTGGTGGAATATAAATAAAAGCAATTATACTCCTTTGTCCCTGCCACTCACAGTAAAGAAAAACATACCGACCCTCCTGATCGACTAGCTGTTCTATTGGTACATAGTTTACCTGTCTGTGAACATACACACTAATCCCGCGGGAATATATAGAGTAGCACGAATGATATTCATGGGAGGCCCATCTCCTTCTGCCGAGCGCCGCCACTTTTTCCTCTGTTAAATGTGTCTCCAACAAAGCAACTATAGCTGGTAAATGTCTAGAAACTAAATCAAACACAGCGCACCTCTTGATTTTATCCGCAAATCCGCGGACATTCCATGTCAAGATTCTAGACATTTTTATTTATTGTTTTAGACCTTTTTTTTTTTTTTTTTTTTAACTTTAGGGCGGCGCTGGGCAAAAGCAGAGGGGCACCCCCACGAATCTCGACCGCTCCAGCAGAAGAAAAAAGTACCCCCCCCCCCCCCCCCCCCCCACCCATGTGCTGACCTGCGGATCGCGAAATGCGATTCATAGGCCTCTAACATTGAGCTGTCCCCCCCCCCTCCAACACCGTGGACCCCCCCCAGCTCCCCCCTATATTGCTGCAGCTAGATTATTTAAGACCCTTTGAGTCCATCCAATCGGCCGCCGCACTTGGATTGGTGAAGAAGTGAACAGTGTCTCCGTGAATCACCCGTAGTTTCGCGGGATACATCATGGAGTATTTTAATTGGGCCTGTATCAGTCTCTTCTTTACATCTTCATATTCTCTTCTTTTATCCTGCGTGACTCTGGAAAAGTCCGGGTATATCTCTATATAAGAGTCGTTGTACTTGACCGTCTGTATCTCTCATTTCCACCTAAGAATATAGTCCCGATCTCTAGAAGAGACCATTTTAACTAACATGGGTCTTGGTATTGAGCCTGGTGGGGGTTTTCTTGTTGGGATGCGGTGTGCTCTCTCCACTATATATGATGAGACTGCCTCTGCAGATGATACATTGTCCACGAGCCATTTTTGAATAAATTCTGTTGGATCATTTCTTTCTACTCCTTCCGGGAAGCCCACCAATTTAAAATTGCCTCTCCTAGATCTGTCCTCCAGATCTGCCAATTTTTCCTTCAGCATCTTATTATCGCTCTCCACTCTCTCCATCCTCCTCTTTATCTGATTAGTGTCTTTTTGCAGCTCAGAGGTGAGCGTTTCATATTCCTTAATACGTTGTCTCATTTTATTTAGATCATCTCTGATTACTGAGATATCAGTCTGTACTGCTGCCACCGTGGTTGTTAAAGTGCTTAGTGCGTGATTGGTTGTGTTGACGGCATCCAGTATCCCTGATAACTTATGATCAATATTACATATCTGATTGTCCATTTCCGGTTCTTTACTTTCTCCTGCTCTATTTAATGGGTTTTTACCGTCCTCTGTCTGCGTTGACTGCTTCTGATTACTTCTTGTCTTACTTAGTATGGGTGAAGATTTAAGATATTTATCCAACTGCGTAATATTACTCCGAGCTGTACCTCCCTTTGGTGAGGAGCTGCCGACCGATTTTCTATTCTGTGGCTTGGGTGCCATACTGTTTTTTTCTCCCCCCTTTCACGCTCCCTTTCCTCCCTTTCCCCCCTTTTCCTCTTTCCTCCTTCTCCCCTCCCCTCTCACTCCTATAGATCTATCTTAGGCCGAGAGACAGGGATACACAGCTTTTTCCCCTGATATATCAATTTGTTATTATTATTATTATTATTATCATACAATAGTAAAATACAATGAAAGCAGCAAGTCTTACGTTCCTTAATCTCCCGATATTCCAGAGTTCCCAGATTCCCGGGTCTTGGAAGGCTTTCAGGTAGAGATGGACCAAGAATTTTCTACGCCATCCACCCACACTAATTATCAGCAAGCGGAGAGGAAGGCCTTGGCACTGCGGCCCCCCTAATAAAAAAAAATAAAAAAAATAACTGTGATCCCGAGCAACGTCTTTGGATGAGGCGCAGCTGCTTTTATACAATATTGAAGGGAGGACTTCATAATAAGGAGTAACCCCCAAGAATTCTGAGCGGACAGGGGGGTGGATTGTGCACTGTAGTATAAATTGCACTATTACACTATTGCACTGTTATGCAAGCCGGGTGTGCACTGTACGGAGTGGAGAGAGGGGGAGCACGACCACTTCCAATACTCAGCTCCAAGACTGGAGCAGGAGGAGGCAAAGGTACAGCTTCTGGAGGGGGCTCTAACCGCTCATTCGGCTTTGAAAACCGGCTCCGCCAAGTTTCTTCCTGGAGTACATACGTGCCGACAGCTTACCCACGCGGCAGCTCATAGGGAATCTCAGGTAGCACTGCAGAGCTGGGACTGACGCCGAGAGCGGTGGAAAGGCGAAAAGGCAGATAAGCAGAGAGAGACACAGCTCCGGAGGGGTTTCAAACCGCACACTTAGCACTATTACCGCTGCTCGACCCACCAAGCTTCATCCTGGGACGCTGTGTACCCGGCGTTTCATTCAGTCAGCGGCTCTTGGAGGACCGCATGTATCGTTGCAGCATGGGCAGGAGCTGGAGCCGGCGCTGGAGGCGGGGGGATCGCGGCACGTCCGTAACTCACGTCATGCCGCCCTGCTCCCTTTGTGATTAATTAATTTGTAACGAAGAAAAATATTTTTAAAAATCTAATTGAATTTTTGAAAACTTCGCTCATCTCTACTGACAACACTGCTTTGACAGCTAACAGCAGGGGAACTGGAGGCCGTTGGAAAATAAAAAAAATAGTGTTCTGGACTCCTTATCTGCAGTACTACTCATGTATTACTGTTATGGACGTACATAGAAGTCACTGTGCCCCATAGCAAGAATCTAAATTGGGCCCCCATGCCCCATTCATAGCCCCTCCCACTACCAGTTCCTGGCCAGAAGTGTACTGATATTTGATCTATGAGGTATAAATTACAGCTTGTACCTCACAGATCAGTACACTAATGTATATACTATTTATCTGTACACACTGCATCTATTATACTGTATAATAGATGCAGTGTGTGTGTGTGTGTGTGTGTGTGTGTGTGTATATACAGTACAGACCAAAAGTTTGGACACACCTTCTCATTCAAAGAGTTTTCTTTATTTTCATGACTATGAAGGCATCAAAACTATGAATTAACACATGTGGAATTATATACATAACAAACAAGTGTGAAACAACTGAAAATATGTCATATTCTAGGTTCTTCAAAGTAGCCACCTTTTGCTTTGATTACTGCTTTGCACACTCTTGGCATTCTCTTGATGAGCTTCAAGAGGTAGTCCCCTGAAATGGTCTTCCAACAGTCTTGAAGGAGTTCCCAGAGATGCTTAGCACTTGTTGGCCCTTTTGCCTTCACTCTGCGGTCCAGCTCACCCCAAACCATCTCGATTGGGTTCATGCCCGGTGACTGTTGAAGCCAGGTCATCTGGCGCAGCAACCCATCACTCTCCTTCATGGTCAAATAGCCCTTACTTTCAAAGTTTTCCCAATTTTTCGGCTGACTGACTGACCTTCATTTCTTAAAGTAATGATGGCCACTCTTTTTTCTTTACTTAGCTGCTTTTTTCTTGCCATAATACAAATTCTAACAGTCTATTCAGTAGGACTATCAGCTGTGTATCCACCTGACTTCTCCTCAACGCAACTGATGGTCCCAACCCCATTTATAAGGCAAGAAATCCCACTTATTAAACCTGACAGGGCACACCTGTGAAGTGAAAACCATTTCAGGGGACTACCTCTTGAAGCTCATCAAGAGAATGCCAAGAGTGTGCAAAGCAGTAATCAAAGCAAAAGGTGGCTACTTTGAAGAACCTAGAATATAACATATTTTCAGTTGTTTCACACTTGTTTGTTATGTATATAATTCCACATGTGTTAATTCATAGTTTTGATGCCTTCAGTGTGAATCTACAATTTTCATAGTCATGAAAATAAAGAAAACTCTTTGAAAGAGAAGGTGTGTCCAAACTTTTGGTCTGTACTGTATATATATATATATATATATATATATATTAGAGATGGGACGGGGGATTCGTCGAATCCACGAATCCCTCGAATCTTGCTGGATTCGTGGGATTCGTGGACTCGAATCCCGACGTAATTTGCCTGAAACGAATCCGGTGGGAGGGACTGGGAGGCGGAGCTGGGGGCCGGTGCGTTCACTGTGCTCCGGCCCCTCCACTCCAGTACAGTTATACAATGTGTAATTGTGATTAATAATCATGCTGCCCCCTCTGTCTGTAGTATTACATGATTCAATAAATCTTACTTACAGGGCTACTGCTATCAAGCCGGCCGGGCAAACGAGCGGCAGCATCACTGACTGACGTCACCTGCCTGAGCCGCCTGCTTCATTCATAAAGCAGGCGGCTCAGGCAGGTGACGTCAGTCAGTGATGCTGCCGCTCGTCTGCCCGGCCGGCTTGATAGCAGTAGCCCTGTAAGTAAGATTTATTGAATCATGTAATACTACAGACAGAGGGGGCAGCATGATTATTAATCACAATTACACATTTTATAACTACTAGAGCGGCAATGGGGGGGGGGTCTGTGGATGACACTGTTAAGGGGTGGGGGGTGGGTCTGTGGATGGCACTGTTATAGGGTGGGGGGGTCTGTGGATGGCACTGTTATAGGGTGGGGCGGGTCTGTGGATGGCACTGTTATAGGGTGGGGGGGGGTCTGTTGATGGCACTGTTATGGGGTGGGGGGGTCTGTGGATGGCACTGTTATAGGGTGGGGGGGGTCTGTGGATGGCACTGTTATAGGATGGGGGGGTCTGTGGATGGCACTGTTATAGGATGGGGGGTCTGTGGATGGCACTGTTATAGGATGGGGGGGGTCTGTGGATGGCACTGTTATAGGATGGGGGGGTCTGTGGATGGCACTGTTATGGGGTGGTGGGGTCTGTGGATGGCACTGTTATGGGGTGGGGGTGGTCTGTGGATGGCACTGTTATAGGATGGGGGGGTCTGTGGATGGCACTGTTATGGGGTGGGGGGGTCTGTGGATGGCACTGTTATGGGGTGGGGGGGTCTGTGGATGGCACTGTTATGGGGTAGGGGGGTCTGTGGATGGCACTGTTATGGGGTGGGGGGGTCTGTGGATGGCACTGTTATAGGATGGGGGGGTCTGTGGATGGCACTGTTATAGGATGGGGGGTCTGTGGAGGGCACTGTTATGGGGTGGGGGGTCTGTGGATGGCACTGTTATGGGGTGGGGGGGTCTGTGGATGGCACTGTTATAGGATGGGGGGGTCTGTGGATGGCACTGTTATGGGGTGGGGGGGTCTGTGGATGGCACTGTTATGGGGTGGGGGGATCTGTGAATGCCAGGGGGAGAGGTGAGAGGCACTATGATACTACTGGCACATTGGGGGGAGGCACTATGATACGGGCACATTATGGGGGGAGATGGCACTATGATACAGGCACATTATGGGGGAGATGGCACTATGATACGGGCACATTATGGGGGGAGATGGCACTATGATACGGGCACATTATGGGGGGAGATGGCACTATGATACGGGCACATTATGGGGGGAGGTGGCACTATGATACGGGCACATTATGGGGGGAGGTGGCACTATGATACGGGCACATTGGGGGGGAGATGGCACTATGATACCGGCACATGGGGGGGGGGGAGAGAGGCACTCCGCACTTGATACTGGCACATGATTAGGGGGGCATCTATGGGGACACTTACTGGCACATTATTGGGTGGCACTGTGGGGCCACTTCTTATCGGCACATTATTGGGGGGCACTATGGGGGCATCTACTGAGGCCACAAAGAAGGGGTATTTTATATGGGGGCTCTGTGTGGTACTAGTATTATCAGGGGTATTATCTGTTTCTGCAGTATAGTATTGGGGAGCACAGCGGAACAGTATTGGGGGTGTTAGGATGATTTGTCCAGAAGATGGGAGGATGATGGAAAAGTAGTAAACTAAGATTTATTTTTTTTGTCAGGCTGCAGAGACGAAAAATGGCTGAAAACTGGTGGTCTGGTCTGAAGGTCTGAAAGGAGAAGATGAGGAAAGAGAACATCTACAAGAGACGTCACTGGATGTAAGAGGTATGTGGCTGTATTACCCTGTATGTTCTGTAGTGATAGGAACAGGGGTCATCGCGGTCATATAGGGTGCGACCGTGACTGGGAGGTGGAGGTTCAGACAAACTGACGCGGTCTGACTTTGTTTCTTACACCGTGCGTTCACCCAATTATGTACAGGATTCGTAGGATTCGAGATTCGAAAGATTCAATATATTCGAGAACCTTTTCGGATTCGGATTCGGATTCGAAAAAAATTGGATTCGTCCCACCTCTAATATATATATATATATATATAAATATTATAGAGCAGCGTACTGATGTGAGAAGTACAAGGTATAATAGATGTAGTGTGTACATATATGTGTAGTCAGTTATATATTATGGTCACTATGTAAGGTATATGAGGTAATGGTGGTAGTAACTGTCTGCAGTACTATATATATATAGGAGTAAAAATAGGGAATGGGGGGCAAATGAAGAGAAAGGAGGAGGACCTTCTCTTACCACTCCATTCTAGTCTCAGTGGAGAGCTCATCTTTCATGCTGTCGGTTGTTGAAGGACCTTTAAGGATGCTCTGCTGTGCAGTTCTTTTACTAGATATACAGGACCTGTGATGATGTCATCACAGGTCCTGGCTTCTATCTAACCAGGGAACTACACAATGCTTTGTGCATTTCCTTTACTATATGTACAGGACCTGTGATGACATCATCACAGTTCTTTTAGCTTTCTCCACTGATGGCAGGGATACTATACTGGAGTTGGATGTATGGTCTGCCTCTATTTGAGGTACGCAACTGATTATTGTACATAATGGTCTAAAATCGGGTTGACAAATTCCCTTTAAACCTTTGTTTGCATTTGCCAGTTTCTCATATGGTTTCTTCTTCGTAAATCTGCTTATCTGACCAGCAAAATCAGATATTTTTGTGTACTAAGGAAGGTGACAACTTTATACAAGTAAGGAGTCTGTCCCTCTGATTCAAGGAAGGGTCAGATGCATAACTCTAAAAGGATAATCCTATAGCATCTAGCCTTTCCACTTTCTTTTTATATACTGGTTATATATTGTACTATATCCCCCTCAAAACAGTAGTACCCCATTTATAAAATCCAGTTTTGTGTCAATCAGATGTGTGAAAAAACAGCCATTCAGCCATTTTCACAATTTTTCTATTTATTCTAAGTAAAACTCTGTAATACTTTTTAGTGATCTAACATTTAAAAAATATTGCTTGCAAACTTTAAATATCTTCTGTGCATTTACCGTCTTCGACTGATATCTTCACTAGCCTGAACTGTGTAGTGTATTCCCCAATTTGAAGTGTGATTTAGAGAAGCAATCTTTTCTATAATAAAACCATTGCCTTTCAGCTACATGGATTTATGTAAACTGATTTGCACAGTCATGGCTAGCAATATAATTGAAGCTATCATGGCTTTAGATCCTGATGGAAGACCTCACCAAACTGGGTCATGGGTTGTGCTGAAGGATATTTATAGCAAAATAGAAAGAAAAAGTTTTGTGGAAAGGAAATAATCAATAGAATATATGAGGTATTAAGTAAGCAATTTTGCGTGTCTTCAAATAATGATTTATTCCTGTAAATTATATAAAGGGAAAATCATACTTCTTGTAACCTGCAATATTCCCACAGGGCGCTTGGACTGAACTGTCTTTGATGAAGTCTTTGTCAAACAGGCTAAGCATATTAGTGCTGGCTACAGCAAAAAAAATATGCTATCATCATTCAAAATGCAAGATTATGAATAATATATAATATTATTATTATATACCGGTAATAATATAGAATTAACATAAATATATCTACTGTATATATATATATATATATATATATATATATACAGTACAGACCAAAAGTTTGGACACACCTTCTCATTCAAAGAGTTTTCTTTATTTTCATGACTATGAAAATTGTAGATTCACACTGAAGGCATCAAAACTATGAATTAACACATGTGGAATTATATACATAACAAACAAGTGTGAAACAACTGAAAATATGTCATATTCTAGGTTCTTCAAAGTAGCCACCTTTTGCTTTGATTACTGCTTTGCACACTCTTGGCATTCTCTTGATGAGCTTCAAGAGGTAGTCCCCTGAAATGGTTTTCACTTCACAGGTGTGCCCTGTCGGGTTTAATAAGTGGGATTTCTTGCCTTATAAATGGGGTTGGGACCATCAGTTGCATTTAGGAGAAGTCAGGTGGATACACAGCTGATAGTCCTACTGAATAGACTGTTAGAATTTGTATTATGGCAAGAAAAAAGCAGCTAAGTAAAGAAAAACGAGTGGCCATCATTACTTTAAGAAACGAAGGTCAGTCCGTCAGCCAAAAAATTGGGAAAACTTTGAAAGTAAGGGCTATTTGACCATGAAGGAGAGTGATGGGGTGCTGCGCCAGATGACCTGGCCTCCACAGTCACCGGACCTGAACCCAATCGAGATGGTTTGGGGTGAGCTGGACCGCAGAGTGAAGGCAAAAGGGCCAACAAGTGCTAAGCATCTCTGGGAACTCCTTCAAGACTGTTGGAAGACCATTTCAGGGGACTACCTCTTGAAGCTAATCAAGAGAAGGCCAAGAGTGTGCAAAGCAGTAATCAAAGAAAAAGGTGGCTACTTTGAAGAACCTAGAATATGACATATTTTCAGTTGTTTCACACTTGTTTGTTATGTATATAATTCCACATGTGTTAATTCATAGTTTTGATGCCTTCATAGTCATGAAAATAAAGAAAACTCTTTGAATGAGAAGGTGTGTCCAAACTTTTGGTCTGTACTGTATATACACATATTGCCTTGAAAAAGTATAAAAGTATTTATACTCCTTGAACTTTTCCAAATTTTTTCACGTTACACCCACAAACGTAGGGCTCTAGCAATCGGCCGTAGCCATAATTTGAGGTCTGCAAATTGTGGATCTGCAAAACATAGATACTGACCGTGTACATTCCGCATTTTGTGGATCGGAATGTCTGGCCCATAGGAGAACACACTACTATCTTTGCCCATAATGTGGACAAGAATAAGACAAGTTCTAGATTTTAGCAGATGCCACGGAAAGGACATACGGATTCGGACAGCACACGGTGTGAAGTGAATGGGTCTGCATCCCACTTGCAAAAAAATGTGGATGCCAACCAAAAATAGGTTTGTTTGCATGAACTCTTAATTGTATTTCATTGGGGTTGATAGACCAACACAAAGAAGCAAGTATGTGTGACGTGAAAAGAAAATGATACATGGTTTTCAAACATTTTTATAATTAAGAATCTGAAAAGTGTGATGTGCATTTGTATTCAGTCCCCTGAGTCAATACTTTGTAGGACCAAGTTGCAGTGCAATTACAACTTCAAGTCTTTTGGGGTAAGTCTCTACCAGCTGTTTACATCTAGAGGCTAAAATTTTTGCCTATTCTTCTTTGCAAAATATCTCAAACTCAGTCACATTGGATGGAGAACAGCAATTTTAAAATCTTGCCACAGATTCTCAATGGGATTTAGGTCTGAAACATGACTGGGCCATTCTAACACAAGAATATGCTTTGATCTAAACCATTCCTTTGTAGCTCTGACTATATGTTTAGGGTCATTGTGCTGCTGGAAGGTGAACCTCCGCCCCAGTCTCAAGTCTTTTGCAGTCTCTAACAGGTTTTCCTCCATTAAGTTTGTGGGTGCAACGTAAAAAAAACATGGAAAAGTTCAATGAGTATGAATACAAGGCACTGTATATATAACTGTAATTTTAGTATGACTTATTTGTTAAAATATAAATCTATCTGAATATCTAGGAATAAACAGGAATATGGCTGAATTGGTGAATTTTTTTCGATATGACATGTGCCATTAGGACAGCATTTAAATGTATGAATGCAGCTTCCCACATATGTGTGTAAATGGGACACTTCAAACATCTGAATATATATATGTATTGAATTGCAATGTATGGTATTCTCTATTATCTGGCTGGCAAGTTCATTTACATCCATTCGCCCCTAGGAGGTGCTGGCACCACATAGTATATATAGTGGGGTGTGACTAGCTTAGAGCAGATTAGAATGTAGTCAGAGTAAGGAGAAGCAAGTTCATGGAGGAGAGAGACAGGCTAAAGTCACCATGTAGCTGTGTTCCTTTCCTCAGGGCCCTAATCAAGCTTGGAGAAGATAACTACGGAAACCAAGTATCAGACAGTGAGTCTATACACCAAGATGCAGAGAGCCTAGCGAGGGTAACAGCTAAACTTAGCTTATGGACCTCATTAGCACAACTGAACAGGAGTAGCTTTCCGAGTGCCTGGACACAACTGGATGATTAAGGCCAAAATTGTCCTTATCCACTACACAAGCCTTCCAGGTCATAGTGGAAAACCCTATTTATAAGAGTATCCAGCCAAATAATGAAACAGATGTGTTTGCCTGCCACAAGAGAGATCGCCCTTAAAGGATAGCTCATAGTAACTATATATATATATATATATATATATATATATATATATTAGCATCTTTAATGCCAGAGTGCTGTAAAGAGTGAATTTAGGATTACCACCTGGATCCTTGCCTGTAAAGTATCAGCATTAGAAGAATCCCTCCATTGACAACTGCCACTGCCTGATAATAGGATTACCAGTGAACTTATTACTTATGCTATGCCAAACGCTTTCCATTGATGAACTGTACCAACTGTCCAGAGACTATTGATTCTTCAGTAAATGTTCAACTGGTTTACAAAAACTGACTCCTCGTTCTTACTACTACTACTACTACTCTCAACATTTGCACCTAACGGAGCTGGCATCACGAACCATGGGCCCAGCCACAAAAGCACCTAACACCAATTACCATCAAGGGCACCTCAACCAACATCTGGCTGGTGTTCCCTGCAACCGAGAGTGCCCCGGACGATTTTGTACTGTCTTCCCATCCACTGCACTGCCGGCCCCAAGGGACAACAAAACCTTGAGTACTGCTATCCTCGGCACACGAAGGGATTTCTCAAAGTAAGAGTAGCCTAATTTGGAAAGCCATAAGAGGTACCAATAGAAAAAAAAAACACTACTGTAAGAGCTCATTAAGACGACTGTATGATTATGGAACGGGTGCAGACCCATTCATTTCATTAGGGCCGCAAAAGATGTTTGTCCTTTTCCTTTGCTGAAGTGGACACATATGCTTAGTTCCATCCTTCAACAGCCACTAGCCATATCTTCTGTTAGAAGTTGTGACAGGGAGAGAGCTGCAGTAGAAAGGACACGACCCTTGAGAAAGGACATGCCCCCTGAGCTGCGAGCTTGAAATTAATCTTGCAGAGCATTTGCAGCTATGAATGGGGAGGATCTCTGGACCCAGTGTCGGACTGGGGTACCTAGGGCCCACCAGTAAAATTTATTTTGGGGGCCCACCATACGGATACATTCAAATATAATAAATAATTTAGCAAGTTTTTTATATGAACATAGACCGGTTGAGATGCTGTACATTGAATATATGTATGTTGTGCAGTAAGTCTACTGTGTTATGTGCCACTTGTGTAGGGGGTGGGAGACTAGGGGCCCACCTTGCTCAAGGGCCCACCGGGGGATTCCCCTGTACCCCTGTGGGCCAGTCCGAGCCTGTCTGGACCCATGTGACCTACAGGGCTGGTTCTAGCTTTGTTAGACAGATATTGCCATGTACTATTTGATGTCTGTTTTTTTATATATTTATATTATAGGGGTTGTGCAGTGGGTTAATATTGAAGACCTATCCTTCAAGTGAATGGGACGAGCAGTTGTAATTACTCTGTACCACCTCTACAAAGGAGACAACACACAGGTAATTTTGAAGAGGAAGTAGCGTTTGCATGAGAACTTCTACCCTTTCAAACAGCTGAGCGGCAGGGGTGCAAAAAGTCAGACCCCCACCAATCTGATATTGATGGTCTATTCTGAGCATAGATCATCAATATTAACCCACTGCACAACCCCTTTAACCATGGAATAACGCCTTTAACTAATAAGAACCGCATTGTTTATCCGGTCTTCATTGTTAGTGGCCATACAGTTTTACAGCCATTAACCACTTCCTAACATGTGACGTACTATTACGTCATGGAAGTCAGTGACTTCCCACATTTTTACGTAATAGCACGTCATGGTGATCGGGCGGGCACCGGAGCGGTGCGCACCCGATCACTGCAGGGGTCCGGCAGTCCCTGATAGCCGGGCCCCTGGTGTATCCGCCAGCATCGCTGTTTACACGGGTGGCAGCAGATTAACCCCTTCTATGCCACAATCAGCGCTGACTGTGACATAAAAGGGGTTTGCTGCGGGGGAGGGAGACCATCGAGTCCCCGCGCTTCTGTGACGTGAACCCAATGGGTGACAAGGCAGCCCGATGCCGTGCAGAGGCTGCCCAATGCCATGCACGGCATCGGGACCTGCCTTCTACAGGTGCCAAGGAGATCCAGCCTCAGGCTGGGTCTCCTAGGCAACCTGTTAGTGTATTACTCTGTGTAATATGCTAACAGGCAATGCATTACAATACAGATGTATTGTAATGCATTGCAGAGGGAATCAGACCCCCAAAAGTTGAAGTCCCAGAGTGGGACAGAAAAAAAGTTTAAAAAAGTATAAAAAAGTGTTTTTAATAAAAAAAAATTGTTTCAAGTAGAAAAAAACGCCCCTTTCCCCACATTTCATAATAAAAAATAGAGAAAAAAAAGAAAAACACACATAGACCGGATCTATAAATATATCATATGATTCACCCCGTATGATAAACACCATAAAAAAAATTAAATAAAAACTGTGTCACCTTACATCATAAAAAGTGCAACTCCAAGCGATCAAAAAGGCATATGTCAAACAAAATGGCACCAATAAAACCGTCACCTCATCCCGCAAAAAATGAGACCCTACATAAGAAAATCGCTCAAAAAAAAAAAAAACTATAGCTCTCAGAACATAGAGAAACTAAAACATCATTTTTTTCTTTCAAAAATGCAATTATTGTGTTAAAGTGAAATAAATAAAAAAATATATACATATTAGGTATATCCGTGTCCATAACAACCAGCTCTATAAAAATATCACATGACCTAACCCCTCAGGTGGACAGTGTAAAAATAAAAAAAACTGTCCAAAAAGTTCTTTTTGTCACCTTACATCACAAAAAGTGCAACACCAAGCAATTAAAAAGGCATATGTCCCACAAAATGGTACCATTAAAACCGGCGCATCTCGCAAAAAATTAGACCATGCATAAGAAAATCGCTCAAAAAACTGTGAAATAAATAAAAAGTATACATATTACGTATCTCCGCATTGGTAACAACAAGCTCTATAAAAATATCACATAACCTAACCCCTCAGGTGAACACCGTAAAAAAATAAAAAATAAAAACTGTGTCAAAAAAAGCAATTTTTGTCACCTAACATCACAAAAAATGCAACACCAAGCGATCAAAAAGGCGTATGTCCCCCAAAATGGTACCAATAAAACCGTCACCTCATCCCGCAGAAAATTAGAACCTACCTAAGACAATAGGTCAATAAAAAATAAATCTATGGCTCTCAGACTATGGAGACACTAAAACATAATTTTTTGGTTTAAAAAATGCTATTGTGTAAAACTTTAATAAATTAGAAAAAGTATACATATTAGGTATTGCCATGTCCGTAACGATCTGCTCTATAAAAATTTCACATGACCTAACCCCTCAGGTGAACGCTGTAAAAATAAATAAATAAAACTCTGGCAAAATTAGCCATTTTTTGTCACCTTGCTCCATGAAGTGTAATAATGATCAAAAAATCATATGTACCCACAAATGGTAGCAATAAAACTGGCACCTTATCCCCTAGTTTCCAAAATGGGGTAACTTTTTGGGAGTTTCTACTGTAAGGGTGCATCATGGGGGCTTCAAATGGGACATGGCATCTAAAAACCAGTCTAGCAAAATCTGCCTTCCAAAAACCATATGGCGTTCCTTTTCTTCTGCACCCTGCCGTGTGCTCTTACATCAGTTTATGACCACATGTGGGGTGTTTCTGTAAACCGCAGAATCAGGGTAATAAATATAAAGTTTTGTTTGGCTGTTAACCCTTGATGTGTTAAATAAAAAAATTTATTAAAATGGAAAATCTGCTAAAAAAGTGAAATTTTTAAATTTAATCTCCATTTTCCTTTAATTCTTGTGGAACACCTAAAGGGTTAACAAAGTTTGTAAAATCAGTTTTAAGTAACTTGCGGGGTGTAGTTTCTACAATGGGGTCATTTATGGGGGTATCCACTATGTAAGCCCCACAAAGTGACTTCAGACTTGAACTGGTCCTTAAAAAGTGGGCTTTGGAAATTTTCTTAAAAATTTTAAGAAGTGCTTCTAAAATCCTAAGCCTTCTAACGTCCTAAAAAAATAAAATTACATTTAAAAAATGATGCCAACATAAAGTAGACATATGGGGAATGTTAAGTAATAGATATTTTATGAGGTTTCACTTTCTGTTTTAAAAGCAGAGAAATTGGAATTTTGAAAATTGTGAATTTTTCTAAATTTTGGGTAAATTTGGGATTTTTTCATAAATAAAGGTGAAATATATTGACTCAAATTTATGACTGTCATGAAGTACAATGTGTCACGAGAAAAGCTATTACCACATAAAGTGACACATGTCAGATTTGCAAAAAATGACCTGGGCAGAAGGGAGAAAACTGGCCCAGGGTAGAAGGGGTTAACAATGAAGATCAAATAAACAATATGGTCCTGATTAATTAATATGATGCTGCAGTATCCCAACAACAGAAAGCTTGTGGTCTTACCCTAAGGAGGAAGCAACCATCTATGGGTCAATCATCCATTCAGTTAGAAAGAGAAAAATTGTGACCCAGCATAGATTGGCACCAAATTATTCCCAATTAATTTTGGGGGAGATGTAATCTTTCCGCATTGGATATTTTTGTCAGATAAATAAAAAACAAATGTTAATTCTTAGATGTCATGTTCACTGCAGCAGCTTTCTTGGATTTTGTTATAGGGTGGTTTATTTATTACATTCTAGTACAACTTCCACACTCCAATCAGAAAATACAGAGAAAAATGTTACACAAAAAAACAGACATGGAGTTCTACAATCAACCAAGACATGCAAAATGACTTCTTTTGATAAATGGTGTGCCAAAGAAGTTGACATTTTATTAATATTTTGTGATGAGTGAAACAATAAAATTACGTGACCAGGATTAAAATAATACAAGAGTGTGAAACCGTGTGGTGAGACTGCAAGAAAAACAAGAAACATTTGAAATACTACTTTTTATTTTTGCTCTTGCGCTTTTAAATAACTGCTTTCTTTATTAAAGCTTTGAACACAATATTATTAAAAACTATTAAATATCTTAAAACATGCATTACATTAATTTTTTTGCATGGTTGTGTTAACTGTATTATAAGCTATGGTATATACTGGGAAAGACATTCTGCTCAATCTTTCCACAGGCTTTCATTTTAAATGCCATGATATTCAACCACTGACCACAGCAGTAATTTGAGTATATGGATTATGTGATTGGCTTCAATGGACAAGTTGAGTGTTGGGATCTGTCCTTGAGCCACAATTAGTTTGTTGCTGATTCCCAAATAATAGTCACCAGAATAGTCACCAATTGGAGGCATGTTTGTTGTCTGCAGCCAAGACAGAATGTCAGGAACAAAGCCAGGGCTTGTTACCAGGGAGAGCAATCATAATGTGTCAAGCCAGAGGAAGAGCTGAAGAGTCAACGGGAGGACAGTTCAACCTGGAGGTTGAACTGACAAATCCAATGGAGAAAGATGAAGGCAAAATTCAGAATCAAGGGTAAGGTCAGGGGCAGAGTCAGGATCAAAATACAATTAAATCAGCCGAGATTGCTGATTCACAGCCAGACCTTCCATATTATGCTGACAGTCTTTGACATCATTGGAGAAGGCAGATCACCATAGAGATGATATACAACCAGAGACTGGGAACAGAGTGTTTTATTAGTATATCTTGACTCATCTGGTACTGCTGCTGATGGTCCTGCAGCATCAACAGGCCTAACCACTAAAGTTATGATATACTACTTCCCTGATTGTTACCTACTAAACAAACTTTTTTGCTAGAGCAGCCATCACTATCAATGACATTGACTTACTTTTACTTAAAAGAGTTGTCCAAGTTAACTGAAAATTTCTCCCATTTCATTTATTTATTTTATGCACTTATATCACGCTACTATGTTCCGCAGTGCTTTACAGAAATTTGCATCACACTGTCTCCAATGGGGCTCACAATCTAAGTTCCCTATCAGTATGTCTTTGAAGTGTAGGAGAAAACCAGAGAACCTGAAGGAAACTCACACAAACTCCATGCAGATGTTGTCCTTGGTCGGATTCGAACCCAGGACTCCAGCACTGCAAGGCACCAGTGCTAACCACTGAGCCACCATGCTGCCTATGCCACTAAATGCTATAGAATACATGATCATCTTATACTGACCTGTTTTTCCCCAACCATTTCCAATGCTACAGCTCTGGTCCTCCATTTGGTGTTAGAATACAGCATTGTAGGGTGACTTAGATATCTACAGCATGTGACAGCTGCAGCAAATCATTGGTATTAGCAGTATACAGCACTAGACCACTGAGGCCAGTGATTGGTTGCTGCAGTTGCATGCCATATACCTCTACATCAATGCTGTAGCCTTGTATACAAAAACCGGGAGGAGAACCAGAGCTGTGGCATTGGAAATGTCATGGAAGAAACAGGTAAGTATACAATGATTATTTATTTTAATAGTCCTATACAATGGTATCAGTGGTATATAACATTTCATAATATCTATGTTCTTCAGGCCACTCTACACAGACTATTTAGCTTGACAGGTTCTTAAATACTAGCAGATATTTGAAGTATGATCAGGAAGAAATTGGTTTCCAAATATAGATTTTATTAGAGCAATGGTGTACTATCCCTAGATAAAGACTCTTGTTCCCAAGATGTTTCTGTTTTAGTTTATATTCCTTATTTTATTGGGTTTTTGTATATTCAATCGCAAGCAATATTTAAATTTACAAGGGCAGTTCTACAATGGGATATTTGCCTTATAAAATATGGTCAGATGAAAGGAAAGAATATTCACTGAGATGAAGTTTCATAGTATCTTGCAGAAGGACATTGCAGTTCTAGTGGCAGGCATTCAGTTTAACTTAGATCTTCAGGGTCTACTGTCAAAACTTGCAAGGCAGCTTTGCACATACTGTCACAGTCCAGTAGCTTTAATGCCAGTAAAACTGAAGGCACAACATACTCAATCTGGCAAAATGCTATATTTATTTCTTAAACTGATTCTAGAAATTGTGTTTCCATGAAAAAAGTACCCAAGGAGTTACAGGAGGAGCAAAAACTACAAGAATAAATTCATTTTAGTAGAAAATGAAAGAATTTTATACTCAAGACTTCTACAAAGTATGTGGGTTTTATGAGTTTCTGCTCTAGAAAACAATTAAAGAAAAGGAGAGTCAAATCCATGCCAGATAAGTTCTGGAAATTTCCACGGCTTTGGATGGGATTATTCATGCTTTTCATCCAGATTCACTCCCCTGAAAGTATAATAGGAATCACTTTGAAGTTCTAAATATTTAAAACCTATATTTTGAAAGTCCTGGTTAAAGAGCTACTACCACAATAGCATCCTTGTAAAAAAAAGGCAAAAAGGATAAAAAAAAAGTTGTGCTTTTTGACCCAGGGCAACATCTCCGCTGATGGTGATCATGAGAGGCCCAGTTACAGGTGAAATGCAACACTACATGGCACCTGCTACAGTCAATAGGATACAGTTGACACAGTTGGTACCAAGTCCTCCAGCTCAAAAGCCATCATATACCTCCATGTCATGGATAACAGAAAGAGGGCCCCTTCTATGATTTCCATATGCAGTGTTCCACTGAAAAATAAGTCTTATGTGCATTTCTTATTTGTATGCTGCTAAAAGGTAAAAATTGTGATTTACTGTGTATTTATACATATTTTGTGTAAGAAGTAGTCAACGGTTAACAGGCCTTAGCAATCAGCTGCTATGTGGGGCTGTTTACACTCTCCCCATAGAAGGTAGTTAGATCGCAGTATTCAGTGTATACAGTGGATGTCTAGACAGTGAAGCATGCAAATGCAAACAAAAACAGCTACCAACCAGAGAGAAAGCATTAAAAAAAAAAACTAAAGTGGAGAAGAGCATTCCAGTGTTGAGATGTGGGGCATGTAGAAGTTCTGTGGGGATAAACTGCTTAAAGAGAATCTTTGAGGTTCCGCAGCAAACATGTTCAGAAGATTCAGAAGTCTTCTGGTGCCTGGATAAACTACAAAGGCAAAATCCAGATGTATACACTATACTATATCCCGTCGAGGAAACCTGTAGTAATATTAATTGTGAGTAAGGCAACCTGTGAAAAAGGTGCAGAACTTAGTCTGACATTATGGGCTGCCACATGGTTGCATAGTGAAAGAGAAGTGTTGCATCCCTATTTCTGGATGCTAATGCTAAAGTCATCTAGAGAAGTGCAATGTGAGGAAAATTGCTTTAAAGAGACATCTTGGTCTGTTAACTGTTCCTGCAGCCATGTAACCTGTGAAGTCTTTGGAAATTGTACTTGTGTAAGAACTGCCAGTCCATGTATACTTAGAACTGGGACTAATGTACCTAAACTTTATTCTTCAGTAAAGTACCATTCTGCTGTTAACTTGGCCACATTATTTCCTACACTGCTATACTGCACCATCTTCTTAAGCTGCCAAGGGGAACCTGCCTTGCACCTCACAGCACCCCTCCTTACCAAAGGCACCTCAAGCAACACCAGAACCAGGGTGTACCTTGAAGAGACAGGTGCACCCTTAATATCACTACATAGACCCTAGAGCAGCCATGCTCAACCTGCGGCCCTCCAGCTGTTGTGAAACTACAACTCCCACAATGCACTTCTGTAGGCTGTTCTGGCATGCTGGGAGTTGTAGTTTTTCCACAGCTGGAGGGCCGCAGGTTGAACATGCCTGCCCTAGAGCATTCAAACTGTAAGTACAACTAATCCCAGCCTCCATACCACCCCACATATGTCCTATTAAACATAGCTCACTTTCAAAGAGTAAAATGCTTTCAGGGACTGCTGTATATATTGCTATGATATGCAGCCCTCCCCCAATTCCAAACACAAAGGAGGAGATTTATCAAGACAGAGGTAACGGAAAACTGTCTCAGTTGCCCATAGTAACCAAACTAATTCCACCTTTTATTTTTCAGAGATCCTTTGGAAAAAGAAAGGTGGATTCTAAATGGCTGCTATGGGCAATTAAGCCAGTTTTCTTTGCACTAGTTTTAATAAATCTCCCCCAATAAGTTTATATGACTATAATCCTAATGACTTGCTACCACAATCATTAAAAACATAAGGAGATAAATTATTACTTCAATTGTGTTCATAAATTGGCTTTGTAGGCCATCAGGAAGGGGGATTTATTTCTCAGAAGGACCAAAGGTAGGTTGGAAGCCAAATTATAAGACATACTTTGCTGAAATCCGCTGAATAAAGTGGCTGCTTCATAATGTATGCATAGCTATGGACAGTTATTCGATGATGATATAGATGCTATGAAATCCTCTCCCTCATCTGTTTTATTGTAGGTCCCTTAGTTGTTATGCGGGAATGTGGAGAGCTAATTCAATAGTGGTATCAAATTTACAAGGCAATTTATGATAATTATTAAGTTGAAGTATTAAAGAAGTAAAATATTGCAAAAATGTGCTGTTCCAACATTAATTAATTTACTATGTAGTTTCTGCATACTTTGAGAATATCTACACTAAACAGAAATGGGTTATTGGTGTGTATACCCTCTACAGGTGTACCCCAGGCGTTACAAAATTACTGTGGACAATATCTCCCAACATAAGTTATTTTATAGAGTTTAATAATACAGTTAATTATGTTGAACCAGTGGGATTTAATTGGTTTGTTAGAAGCCTTCCAAGAAAAAGCAATTATGTTCCTGGCATAGAAAAGGGTGAAAATGTATGCATACGTCTAGTAAACGAAGCAGGACGATCTTATTCTACCACAGGAAAGAAGATGTCTGCTATGGAAAACAGGGAAAGAATAAAATATTAGGATGAAATTAATACACAGAAACAAAGAAACATTATAGAATGTATAGCTAAATAAGAACATTGATACAATGAAATAGGTATAAATAACTGTGGATAAACGAGCTTTAACCTATGATTAAAGGGGTTTTCCGAGATTTTGATACTGATGACCTATCCTCAGGATTAGAGATTTAGGATTAGAGAGTCTTGAAAATTTTTTGGCCGATTAGCCAAAGTTTGAAAAGAAATTGAATTTGTTACGAATGAATTTGTCACAAATCTCTATAAATCAAGTATACTTGTACGTCAGTCACATTGCTGAGGGAATGGATGGAGCAGGCTCCTGCCGTGAGCCTGCTCCATACGAGGCAGGTTCAGGCTGTACCATACAGCAGACACCCGGCCGCAATGAGGAGGAATGGCGATCCCGCCGAACCTCATCATTTAATACCTCAGATGCCACGATCAACACCGTTTAAGGCATCTGTAAGGTAAGGTAGAGGGATGCGGCTCCCTCTGCCTCCCGATCAAATCGCGGGGTTCCGATTGGTTACCATGGCAGCCTGAATGCTTTTCCAGCTTCCCATGGCTGCTATGGTAACCTCCCTGCTGCGCTGTGCACAAGGCACAGCTCAGCAAGGAGCGTGTTAAATTGCTATTCACCCTCATAGATCTTTATTAGGATGAATAGGACAAGGGGTCAAAAGATCCCAGATTCTAACCCCCTAAGGGGGTTAAAAGTTCTCACTGTAAAAGTAAGAAGAAAAAAAATTTAAAAATGTAAAACAAAATTAAAATATTAAAAATACATATAAAGATACATATATTTACAAACAGTATAAAAATATATAAACAAAAAATTTGTTATTGCCAAATCCAAAAATGTCTGAACTATTAAAATATGAATACAAATTTTCTGTGCGCTGATTGTAATGGGAAAAAATGTTAAAAAAAACACACAATTCACCCTCTTTGTCACCTTTAACCCCCAAAATTTGAATAACTGGTCAAAAAGTCGTACTTACCACAAAAATGGTACCAATAAAATCTAAATTTCGTTCCTGAAAAAAAGAAGCCCTCATATAGCTCTGTAGACTGAAATAAAAAAGGCATGCCTGTCAGAAAATGGTGATGCAAAGAAAATTTTGATTTTTTTTCTTTTTAAAGTAGTAAAACCAAAAAAATACAGGTTTGGTATCGCCATATTCGCATTGACCCGCAGAATAAGGATGTCATTTTTAGCACACAGTGGATGCTGTGAAGTAAAAACCTCCAAAACCTTGTTGGAATAGTATTATTTATTTATTTTCAATTTAACCCCACAAATAATTTTTTTTCACATTTTCCAATACCAAATATGGTAAATTGAATAGTGCCTTTAAATAGTTCAAATTGTCCCCAAGAAAAAAAGCCCTCGTATGGCTATATGAATGGAATATTTTAAAAAATGCTAAATCAAAAATAGACCCCATACTATATGCTTTACAAATAATGAAGAAAAAAACAACTAAAAGAACAGAAATTATAAAAAAAAGAATGATTTACATATTCCAAAATATGTAAAATGCATATGTGAAATAGAAAACTATGTAAATATACTATGAACCGAATGGTATTGTGCTTTAAAAAGTAAGTTGCAGAAAATAGGAAATGTTAGCTTATTACATGTCATTACCTTAATTTAAAACCTAAACCTTAAACTTGCTGTCCATACAACACCAGACTTTAAGATCTCGCCTTAGCAAATAAAAAAAAAAGTTGTGTAGTTATTAAACTTTTAGTGTTAGGCCTCATGCACACGACCGTTGTGTGCATCCGTGGCCGTTGTGCCGTTTTCCGTTTTTTTAATGGGTCCGTGGAAAAATCCGAAAATGCACCATTTTGCAGCCGCATCCGTGATCCGTGTTTCCTGTCCGTCAAAAAAATAAGACCTGTCCTATTTTTTGGACGGACAACGGTTCACGTACCCATTCAAGTCAATGGGTCCGTGAAAGAACACGGATGCACACAAGATTGGCATCCGCGTCAGTGATCCGTGGCCGTAGGTTACTTTCATACAGACGGATCCGAAGATCCGTCTGCATAAAAGCTTTTTCAGAGCTGAGTTCTCACTTCGTGAAAACTCATATCCGACAGTATATTCTAACACAGAGGCGTTCCCATAGTGATGGGGACGCTTCTAGTTAGAATATACTACGAACTGTGTACATGACTGCCCCCTGGCAGCACCCGATCTCTTACAGGGGGCTGTGATCCGCACAATTAACCCATCAGGTGCTGCACCTGAGGGGTTAATTGTGCATATCATAGCCACCTATAAGAGATCAGGGGCTGCCAGGCAGCAGGGGGCAGACCCCCCTCCCCAGTTTTAATTTCATTAGTGGCCAGTGCGGCGCCCCCGGCCCCCCCTCCCTCCCTCTATTGTATTATTTTCATTGATGGCACAGTGTGCGGCCCCCCCCGGCCCCCCCCCCATCCCTCTATTGTATTATTTTCATTGGTGGCACAGTGTGCGGCCCTCCCTCTATTGTATTATTTTCATTGGTGGCACAGTGTGCGCCCCCCCCCCGGCCCCCCCTCCCTCCGTCTATTGTATTATTTTCATTGGTGGCACAGTGTGCGGCCTCCCCTCTCTCCCCCCCCCCCATCATTGATGGCAGCGGAGAGTTCTGATCGGAGTCCCAGTTTAATCGCTGGGGCTCCGATCGGTAACCATGGCAACCAGGACGCTACTGCAGTCCTGGTTGCCATGGTTACTTAGCAATATTAGAAGCATAGTACTTACCTGCTGCGCTGTCTGTGACCGGCCAGGAGCTCCTACTACTGGTAAGTGACAGATCATTAAGCAATGCGCCGCACAGACCTGTCACTTACCAGTAGGAGGAGCTCCCGGCCGGTCACAGACAGCGCAGCAGGTAAGTATGATGCTTCTAATATTGATAAGTAACCATGGCAACCAGGACTGCAGTAGCGTCCTGGTTGCCATGGTTACCGATCGGAGCCCCAGCGATTAAACTGGGACTCCGATCGGAACTCTCCGCTGCCACCAATGATCAGGGGGGAGAAGAGGGGAGGCCGCACACTGTGCCACCAATGAAAATAATACAATAGAGGGAGGGAGGGGGGCCGCACACTGTGCAACCAATGAAAATAATACAATAGAGGGAGGGAGGGGGGCCGGGGGGGCCGTACACTGGCCACCAATGAAAATAATACAATAGAGGGAGGGCCGCACACTGGCCACCAATGAAATTAATCCAATAGAGGGAGGGAGGGGGGCCGAGGGGGGCCTGCCCCTTGCTGCCTGGCAGCCCCTGATCTCTTACAGGGGACTATGATACGCACAATTAACCCCCCTCAGGTGCGGCACCTGAGGAGTTAATTGTGCGGATCACAGCCCCCTGTAAGAGATCGGGTGCTGCCAGGCAGCAGGGGGAAGTCATGTACACAGTTCTTAGTATATTCTAACTTGAAGCGTCCCCATCACCATGGGAACGCCTCTGTGTTAGAATATACTGTCGGATCTGAGTTTCACGATCTAACTCATATCCGACAGTATATTCTAACATAGAGGCGTTCCCATGGTGAAGTTAAAATATACCATCGGATTGGAGAAAACTCCGATCCGATGGTATAATAGGGACTCCTGACTTTACATTGAAAGTCAATGGGGGACGGATCCGTTTGCAATTGCACCATATTGTGTCAACGTCAAACGGATCCGTCCCCATTGACTTGCATTGTAAGTCAGGACGGATCCGTTTGGGTCCGCACGGCCAGGCGGACACCAAAACGATTTTTTCTTCATGTCCGTGGATCCTCCAAAAATCAAGGAAGACCCACGGAAGAAAAAACGGACACGGATCACGGACCTACGGACCCCATTTTTGCGGACCTTAAAAAAAAACGTCATGTGCATGAGGCCTTAAGCACAAGAACCACATATGTAAGGCCAAGTTCACATCCCTGTTTATTTTTCAGTTTTTCTGATCTTTCAGAAGAACAGAGAAATAAAGAAAAAAAACAGATCCTATAAAACAACGGATCTCAGACAGAAATTGCTAAAATGGATGCCAAATGTGCATAACTGAGCATAACTGACGTTTAAAATACAGGATCCATTTTCTTTCTTTTTCTCTCTGTTCTTTTGATGGATCAGAAGAATGGAAAAACAAACAGTGATGTGAACCTGGCCTAAAAGGGACAAATATAATTTATTGACCTTGCTTTATTCCCTAGAATACTATTTCTATCATAATTATAGACTTGATTTTATAGTATATATTCGTATACTAATGCAGGGTCCACTATCCTTTGGTCTAATGGTTCGATGCTCAGTTGTTTTGATTATCTGATGTTTTTGTTGCTTGTTGCACTGACGAGTATGTTGATGCTATATCATTATTTAATTTTTTTTTAAAGTATTCTGTAGCAAATGAACGTTCATAACCCACTTCAACCTTCTGTTTCAGAGTCTGGTTGCCTCTCGAAGCCAGGTCTCACTTCTAAGGATGAAATGACAGCCACTGTTTGCTGTATTTTTCATGAATTATTTGTTGGCACCTTACACTGTTTTTGCTTCTTACATCAAAAACACTGCTGCCAAATGTTACTTTAAAGTCTACAGAGAAGAACTGAAAAGTCTAAGTACACCATGGTATATTTAATAACCCTACAGATGGCGTAAAGTTAGATAAGCTGTCTACACCACATTATCATCATGCAATGCAAAGATAGACACTATATCAACTATTGGTTGGCTTATTTTGAGACTGAAATTTAAGCCAGAATCGTGGCTCAATTTTGTTACAATACAGTGCATCTTAGTCCCCACCCCTCCCTGCTAAACAGAGAATATCAGAAAAAGTTGTAAAAACTCTAGCTGCACCTATTGAGCCGATTTGCACCTCTTTTCTGGCAGATTCTAGGTGCAGAATCATTAGTAAATCTGGACCAAAGTGTTTTGGCTTTTGGCGTATTTGTAGCTTTTTTGGAGTATATGAGATTTTCATGCAGAATATTCTGGGTTTGGAATCTTTTCTAGCATAGAAAAAAGTGCATGTTTAACATTAGTTAAAATAAAAAATTAAAAGGAATTGTAAAAAATGACATTTAAAACATTGGGGGGCATTTTTTAAAACCCGATTTCTACATGTCAGTCTTAGTTTATCCCTCTCTGGTGTCTGAGGCTCACACATCTTAATAATTGTAGTGCATCTGTGCAGGTTTGTATGCCAAAGCAGAAATCTAGGCCAGCAAGGGAGCTGGTGTAGATTTCCAGTATGATCTAGCCAGTTTCCTGGCAAAGATTAATAATAAATGTTCTGAGTCAACTGTGCTCAGCCAAGAAACTGCCCATTACCCACCCTACTTCACAAACTTTTTGGAAAGGTGGCAAATAGGGCTCCAGGCCCCCAAAAATTCCCCAAATTTTGCACAAGCATGGCATGCATCAAACTTTGTGATTTCTACTGGCGTGGAAAATGTTAATTGAGACACCCTCTAACCAGCCCACGTCACGCCCCCTTTTTCCGCCACTTTGGAAAAGTAGCATGAGCAGGGTAAAGGCACAGATTTTGTTGCAAAACACCTTTGTGACAAAATCTGCAATCTTAATATGCCACAAAATGGTATAAAACAAATAATAAATGCCTGTCAATATGCTTAAAGGGGTACATCATATTCACATGCAGCAGATTTGTTGCAGAAATTTCTGTGGCTGTTCCATTCATCTGAATGTGGTTTGCCGCAATCAATGTGCTTGCTGCACAAAAAAACTAACTCATTAAAGAGGTTGTACCAACTTTTTAAGTCATCCCCTATCCTGAAGGGTGTACAGTCGTGGGCCAAAAGTTTTGAGAATGACACAAATATTAGTTGTCACAAAGTTTGCTGCTAAACTGCTTTTAGATCTTTGTTTCAGTTGTTTCTGTGATGTAGTGAAATACAATTACACGCACTTCATACGTTTTAAAGGCTTTTATCGACAATTACATGACATTTATGCAAAGAGTCAGTATTTGCAGTGTTGGCCCTTCTTTTTCAGGACCTCTGCAATTCGACTGGGCATGCTCTCAATCAACTTCTGGGCCAATTCCTGACTGATAGCAACCCATTCTTTCATAATCATTTCTTGGAGTTTGTCAGAATTAGTGGGTTTTTGTTTGTCCACCCGCCTCTTGAGGATTGACCACAAGTTCTCAATGGGATTAAGATCTGGGGAGTTTCCAGGCCATGGACCCAAAATGTCAACGTTTTGGTCAACGAGCCACTTAGTTATCACTTTTGCCTTATGGCACGGTGCTCCATCGTGCTGGAAAATGCATTGTTCTTCACCAAACTGTTGTTGGATTGTTGGAAGAAGTTGCTGTTGTAGGGTGTTTTGGTACCATTCTTTATTCATGGCTGTGTTTTTGGGCAAAATTGTGAGTGAGCCCACTCCCTTGGATGAGAAGCAACCCCACACATGAATGGTCTCAGGATGCTTTACTGTTGGCATGACACAGGACTGATGGTAGCGCTCACCTTTTCTTCTCTGGACAAGCCTTTTTCCAGATGCCCCAAACAATCGGAAAGAGGCTTCATCGGAGAATATGACTTTGCCCCAGTCCTCAGCAGTCCATTCACCAAACTTTCTGCAGAAGAACAATCTGTCCCTGATGTTTTTTTTTGAGAGAAGTGGCTTCTTTGCTGGCCTTCTTGACACCAGGCCATCTTCCAAAAGTCTTCGCCTCACTGTGCGTGCAGATGCGCTCACACCTGCCTGCTGCCATTCCTGAGCAAGCTCTGCACTGGTGGAAATCCGATCCCGCAGCTGAATCCTCTTTAGGAGACGATCCTGGCGCTTGCTGGACTTTCTTGGACGCCCTGAAGCCTTCTTAACAAGAATTGAACCTCTTTCCTTGAAGCTCTTGATGATCCTATAAATTGTTGATTGAGGTGCAATCTTAGTAGCCACAATATCCTTGCCTGTGAAGCCATTTTTATGCAACGCGTTTCTTTGCAGGTCACCATGGTTAACAATGGAAGAACAATGATTTCAAGCATCACCCTCCTTTTAACATGTCAAGTCTGCCATTTTAACCCAATCAGCCTGGCATAATGATCTCCAGCCAGCCAGATCTCCAGAGTTAACAAGACGATTACTGAAATGATCGCAGGAGGTCCTTTAATGACAGCAATGAAATACAGTGGAAAGATTTTTTGGGATTAAGATCATTTTAATGGCAAAGAAGGACTATGCAATTCATCTGATCACTCTTCATAACATTCTGGAGTATATGAAAATTGCTATTATAAAAACTTAAGCAGCAACTTTTCCAATTTCCAATATTTATGTAATTCTCAAAACTTTTGGCCACAACTGTATACTAACTCTCCAGTGGCCGCATGCCAATGCAGTTTTTGGCCACAGTGCAGTTGTCTCAATGCTGCCCCGTGTGGCCTAACCTTTATAAGCAACTTCATTCATGTTGTTGGCCAGGATGCAAGAGGATATCATTTTTACCGTTTTTCATAAAACATTTCATGCCCACAAGCTACTCTTCGGTAATTTTTTTATTCTGATCGGTCAATGCCGAGACAAGGTCTGCACAAGCTTGTTCATAGGTGGATCACTGCTGTTTTACTTTAAAATACATTCATTTGAGCGATTAAATACATTGTCAAGCAGCAACCTTTGTTCATGTAATGGGCTTCTGAATAATTCAGCACGCTAATGTTATCCATTCTGAAAAAAAAAAGGCAAAACTGTTAATAAGCAGTTTCCAGTTCTTTTTCTTCCTGAAGTGCCTGATTCAGCAGCAGTAAAAGCATTCAATACTAAATAAATAATGACAGGCTTTGCATTGTGTTAAGTGGTAGGCACCATTGGTGCTAATGTCAGATACAGTCAGGTCCATAAATATTGGGACATCAACACAATTCTAACATTTTTGGCTCTATACACCACCACAATGGATTTGAAATTAAACGAACAAGATGTACTTTAACTGCAGACAGTCAGCTTTAATTTCAGGGTATTTATATCCAAATCAGGTAAAGGCCTCATGCACACGACCGTTATTTTGGTCCGCATCTGAGCCTCAGTTTTTGCGGCTCGGATGCGGACCCATTCACTTCAATGGGGCCACAAAAGATGCGGACAGCACTCCGTGTGCTGTCTGCGTCCGTTTCTCTGTTCTATAGCCCCGCAAAAAAAAATATAACATGTCCTATTCTTGTCCGTTTTGAAGACAAGAAAAAGCATTTCTACAATGAGCCGCACATTGCGGAATGCACACGGGCGGCTTCCATTTTTTGCGGATCCGCAAAAACTGAACGGTTGTGTGCATGAGGCCTTATGGTGTAGAAATTATAACAGTTTGCATATGTGCCTCCCACTTGTTAAGGAACCAAAAGTAATGGGACATAATAATAATCATAAATCAAACTTTTACTTTTTAATACTTGGTTGCAAATCCTTTGCAGTCAATTACAGTGTGAAGTCTAGAACGCATAGACATCACCAGACGTTGGGTTTCATCCCTGGTGATGCTCTGCCAGGCCTCTACTGCAACTGTCTTCAGTTCCTGCTTGTTCTTGGGACATTTTGTCTTCAGCAAGTGAAATGCATGCTCAATCGGATTCAGGTCAGGTGATTGATTTGGCCATTGCATAAAATTCCACTTCTTTCCCTTAAAAAACTCTTTGGTTGCTTTTGCAGTATGCGTTGGGTCATTATCCATCTGCACTGTGAAGCGCCGTCCAATGAGTTCTGAAGCATTTGGCTGAATATGAGCAGATAATATTGCCCGAAACACTTCAGAATTCATTCTGCTGCTTTTGTCAGCAGTCACATCATATATAAATATAAGAGAACCAGTTCCATTGGCAGCCATACATGCTCATGCCATGACACTACCACCACCATGCTTCACTGATGAGGTGGTATGCTTAGGATCATGAACAGTTTCTTTCCTTCTCCATACTCTTCTCTTCCCTTCACTCTGGTACAAGTTCATCTTGGTCTCATCTGTCCATAGGATGTTGTTCTGGAACTGTGAAGGCTTTTTTAGATGTCGTTTGGCAAACTCTAATCTGGCTTTCCTGTTTTTGAGGCTCACCAATGGTTTACATCTTGTGGTGAACCCTCTTTATTTACTCTGGTGAAGTCTTCTCTTGATTTGTTGACTTTGACACACATACACCTACCTCCTGGAGAGTGTTCTTGATTTGGCCAACCAGGGAAAGAATTCTTCGGTCATCCACCACAGTTGTTTTCCCTGGTCTTCCGGATCTTTTGGTGTTGCTGAGCTCACCGATGCGTTCCTTCTTTTTAAGAACAGTTGTTTTGGCCACGCCTAATGTTTTTTCTATCTCTCTGATGGGTTTGTTTTGTTTTTTTCAGCCTAATGATGGCTTGCTTCACTGATAGTGACAGCTCTTTGGATCTCATCTTGAGAGTTGACAGCAACAGATTCCAAATGCAAATAGCACACTTGAAATGAATTTATGGACCTTTTATCTGCTCATTGTAATTGGGATAATGAGGGAATAGCACACACCTGGCCATGGGACAGCTGAGAAGCTAATTGTCCCATACTTTTGGTCCCTTAACAAGTGGGAGGCACATATGCAAACTGTTGTAATTCCTACATCGTTCACCTGATTTGGATGTAAATACCCTCAAATTAAAGCTGACAGTCTGCAGTTAAAGCACATATTGTTTGTTTCATTTCAAATCCATTGTGGTGGTGTATAGAGCCAAAAATGTTAGAATTGTGTCGATGTCCCAATATTTATGGACCTGACTGTATAAGATATTCAACCTCAACATTATAGTCTTTGAGTCAAGCATCATGAAAGGCAGCCACATCTGGATATCAACTATGCTTCCTATAACTAGATTTATGAGATCAGGTTAGCTAGATCAAACTAGATGACCATTAGAAAAGTCTGACTTGTGTGCCACTCATCTCAGAATATCTTAAGCCAAGGATGGAAGAACATCTGCCGTGACGGTTCGCGAACGCGATCAAATATTCGCGAACCGCAAGTTCGCGGTGGGTCCGATTCATTTTAATGGCAGACAGACCTGAAAAACCTTCAGCTCATATTTGCAGCCAAGAAATAATTACTAGAAGTGCACAAATAGTCCCACAACATGGACATACCAGATGTATTATTCGAATTTGCAATCTCCATTCATTATTTTTTTCAATGCGAAATATCGGCAATATAATTTTCGCGTACATGCATGCGCAAATGCACTATACAGTACCCAAATGCACTATAAAGAAAGTATATTGGTATATAACACCCCGCTTCAATCAGTTTTTTTGGGGGGCGACTGGTATATCACGCAAGTAGAAATTATTTGTTCCAATAACGTTTGTCCCTCTATATACCTGCAGTATCGCAGCAGAACCGCACAACTGCCGCACAATACCAATGCACTATAATATCCTTTCTAACATAGTGTCACGGCGGACAGGATACAAGATACACAGAATATAAACAAACAAGTGTCTAGGCAAGAAGCTGGGGATAAAGGTCACCTCCTGACAAATCCCTACCAGCTCTCCCTAGACTTCTATGCCCACGTTCAGACCCTGAAGGTGGAAATAAACGTGTCCCCGTGCCTAGGCTGAAGATTCCCTAAAATCTCTAAGATGGTGAAAGGGGGAAAGAGGCAGCCTGCTCCCTCAGGACCTGGAGGGGGCAGGCGTCTCTCTAACAGCCTAGACAGACAACCACAAGAAGAAAAAACCAACTTATCTTTTACTAAGCAGGAACAGCAAATCCTTCCTTCCTCTGAGCCAGACAGAAGCTATAACCCGCACAGGACACTGGGAGTGGGCGTAATTTAAACTCAAGCCAACGACCCCACCCAGTGCACCTGAAGGGTGGCGGATATAGCTCAACTCCAAAACAAAAACAAAAGGCTACACACGTGCTGCTAACCTGGCAGACCTCCGCACATAGCCTGAGCAGGGCATGACACATAGAAAGTATATTATAACATTGTACAAGGAAGGCAATCCATTAGAATATACATAAAGAAAAAACGTAAAATTTAATAATGTTACTATGAGGGTCCATTCACACGTCCGTAAGTGTTTTGCAAATCCGCAAAACACGGACATCGGCAATGTGCATTCCGCAATTTGCGGACCGCACATCGCCGACACTATAACAGAAAATACCTTATCTTGTCTGCAATTGCGGACAAGAATAGGACATGTTCTATTTTTTTGCAGAAACTGAAGCACGGATGCGGAAGTGCGGATCCGCAGATGCGGATAGCACATTCCGGCCCCATTGAAAATGAATGGGTCTGCACCCGTTCCGCAAAATTGCAGAACGGATGCGGACCTATTTTGCAGACGTGTGAATGGAAAATATGTCACTTTAAAATGAAAATAAATTAAATTATTAAAGTTAAGCAAAAAGCATAGATGTGGTAGGCAATAACAAGTGCTCGGCGGCACTTAATCAGGTGCTCGGCGGCACCAAATGAGAAACCATATGTCCTACCACAATCCGGGGGGTTCCAGTGCACATCGATAAATCCAGGAGGGAAAGCAAAAAAACATCTATCCCTGGGCTAGATGATGATGTGGTATTGAAGGACAGGGTGGGCAAAGTACCCCCCTATTGCCCTACAGGGGGGTGCTATTCTGGCCCTGATAGCCTAACCACAGACCACCCTCCCTGATAAGAGCGACCCCGTCCGAAACCTTACCCTATATAAAAATGGCCCTAGTAAGCTTCCAGGTGATCACTATATAGATCTATGTGTTTTTGACTCATTATAAAAGTATATTATAAGTATATCGCACCCCTCTGTATATCACACATATCGATAGCACACCTATACTAGTCCTTAAAATGACTTTTGTGGCCCTATTAGATAGCGTTTGGTGTCCCTAACAGCCTGTCCCTGCTCCACACAGCAACCTCTCCCTACACTGGCAAAACACTGAATGTAAAATGGCGGCCAGATCAGGTTTATTTATAAGGTAGGGGGTATGTCCATGTGCTGAAACGTCTCAATTGGCTGTCCTGTACCACCTGATGGATGTGTCATGGGTCAAAGTTCTATACAATGTAAAATAATATGGCGGGCGCGAATATCTCCATATGTTCGCATGTTCGGCGAATCGCAAACACGCAAAGTTCGCCACAAAACGACCGCCAGGCGAACCGCAAGGCCATCTCTAAAGGGAATAGTTAAGAAATTGAAGTTCTCTGCTACTTTTTTTATTTTATATAGCCTAAGTTTTTTCTACATAATTGCAACTTTAAAGACCATGGGGAGATTTATCAAACTGGTGTAAAGTAGAACTGACTTAGTTGCCTATAGCAACCAATCAGATTCCATCTTTCATTTTCCAAAGGAGCTGTCAAAAATGAAAGGTGAAATCTGATTGGTTGCTATGGGCAACTAAGTCAGTTTTACTTTACACCAGTTTGATAAATGACCCCCAATGCGTCATCAGAAATTATCTACTGTTTAAATCTGGTTTTATGTTACACATTTTTTTTAGAATTTTTGGTGTGTTTCTTTTAATCCCTATCTATATATTTTTTAAAACATTGTGCAGATTCACTAGGCCTAAAGCATGTCAAGAATTCCTATTCTTTGAGAGCAGCCACATGGGCCAAAGATACAATGGACAGGAGGGGACTCCATTGACTTCTATGGGAAATGTACATAGGCATGCTCTATGGCCTGTGCAGAGGAGGGAGAGTAGATAAACTGTGATATCACCTACTGTGATTGGTGCATCCTGTGTTATGTATGCAAAGGTGATATCTATCCTTGTACAAACCAGATTCCAAAAAAGTTGGGACACTATACAAATCGTGAATAAAAACTGAATGCAATGATGTGGAGGTGCCAACTTCTAATATTTTATTCAGAATAGAACATAAATCACGGAACAAAAGTTTAAACTGAGAAAATGTACCATTTTAAGGGAAAAATATGTTGAATCAGAATTTCATTGTGTCAACAAATCCCCAAAAAGTTGGGACAAGGCTATTTTCACCACTGTGTGGCATCTCCCCTTCTTCATACAACACTCAACAGACGTCTGGGGACCGAGGAGACCAGTTTCTCAAGTTTAGAAATAGGAATGCTCTCCCATTCTTGTCTAATACAGGCCTCTAACTGTTCAATCGTCTTGGGCCTTCTTTGCTGCACCTTCCTCTTTATGATGCGCCAAATGTTCTCTATAGGTGAAAGATCTGGACTGCAGACTGGCCATTTCAGTACCCGGATCCTTCTCCTACGCAGCCATAATGTTGTGATTGATGCAGAATGTGGTCTGGCATTATCTTGTTGAAAAATGCAGGGTCTTCCCTGAAAGAGATGACGTCTGGATGGGAGCATATGTTGTTCTAGAACCTGAATATATTTTTCTGCATTGATGGTGCCTTTCCAGACATGCAAGCTGCCCATGCCATACGCACTCATGCAACCCCATACCATCAGAGATGCAGGCTTCTGAACTGAGCGTTGATAACAACTTGGGTTGTCCTTGTCCTCTTTGGTCCAGATGACATGGCGTCCCAGATTTCCAAAAAGAACTTCGAATCGTGACTCGTCTGACCACAGAACAGTCTTCCATTTTGCCACACTCCATTTTAAATGATCCCTGGCCCAGTGAAAACGCCTGAGCTTGTGGATCTTGCTTAGAAATGGCTTCTTCTTTGCACTGTAGAGTTTCAGCTGGCAACGGTGGATGGCACGGTGGATTGTGTTCACTGACAATGGTTTCTGGAAGTATTCCTGAGCCCATTCTGTGATTTCCTTTACAGTAGCATTTCTGTTTGTGGTGGAGTGTCGTTTAAGGGCCCGGAGATCACGGGCATCCAGTATGGTTTTACGGCCTTGACCCTTACGCACAGAGATTGTTCCAGATTCTCTAAATCTTCGGATGATGTTATGCACAGTTGATGATGATAGATGCAAAGTCTTTGCAATTTTTCGCTGGGTAACACCTTTCTGATATTGCTCCACTATCTTTCTGTGCAACATTGTGGGAATTGGTGATCCTCTACCCATCTTGGCTTCTGAGAGACACTGCCACTCTGAGAAGCTCTTTTTATACCCAATCATGTTGCCAATTGACCTAATTAGTGTTAATTGGTCTTCCAGCTCTTCGTTATGCTCAAATTTACTTTTTCCAGCCTCTTATTGCTACTTGTCCCAACTTTTTGGGGATTTGTTGACACCGTGAAAATTGGAATCAACGTATTTTTCCTTTAAAATGATACATTTACTCGGATTAAACATTTGATCTGTCATCTACGTTCTATTACAAATAAAATATTGACATTTGCCATCTCCACATCATTGCATTCAGTTTTTATTCACAATTTGTTTAGTGTCCCAACTTTTTTGGAATCCGGTTTGTAATTCTGCCTGTGACGATAATAAGATGGCTACTGAAATGTTACCTGTACAGAATAGAAAGTGTTGACATATTTTAGGCCTAGTAGCCAGTGCAAAAATTGCACAATTTTAGATATTTTAAGCATAGATTGTAACATGGAAAATTAACACAAAAATCGGCAATCATTTAAAAAAAAAAAATCTGCTTAACCCTGAAGGGCCTATTTTAATTTTTGCTTCCAAGACCCATAACCTTTTAAGTTTACTATTCATACTGCTTTATGGGGGCTTGCTGTTTAATGATACCATTTAATTTAATTTACTATATCTTCTACTGAAAAACAGGAGAAAAAAATGTATTTGCATCTCCATAGTCTGACTCCCATAACTTTCTTAGGCCTCTTTCACACGGGCGTTGCGGGAAAAGGTGCAGGTGCGTTGCGGGAACATGCGCGATTTTTCCGCACAAGTGCAAAACACTGTAATGCGTTTTGTACGCGCGTGAGAAAAATCGGCATGTTTGGTACCCAAACCCGAACTTCTTCACAGAAGTTCGGGTTTGGGTTAGGTGTTCTGTAGATTGTATTATTTTCCCTTATAACATGGTTATAAGGGAAAATAAAAACATTCTGAATGCAGAATGCTTAGTAAAATAGAGCTGGAGGGGTTAAAAAATAAAATAAAAAAATTTAACTCACCTTAATCCACTTGATCGCGCAGCCGGCATCTCTTCTGTCTTCTTCTTTGCTGTGCACAGGAATAGGACCTTTGATGACGTCACTGTGCTCATCACATGGTCCAATCACATGGTTCATCACCATGGTGAGGGACCATGTGATTGGATCATGTGATGTGACGTCACCACAGGTCCTTAGCCGGCAGCTCAAACATTACAGAAGAAGACAGAGATCCGCAACTACGCGATCAAGTGGACTCAGTGAGTTATTTATTTATTTTTTTAACCCCTCCATCACTATTTTACTTTGCATTCTGTATTCAGAATGCTATTATTTTCCCTTATAACCATTTATAAGGGAAAATAATACAGATCGGGTCCCCAGCCCGATCGTCACCTAGCAACCATGCGGGAAAAATCGCACCACATCCGCACTTGCTTGCGGATGCTTGCGATTTTCACCCGGCCCCATTCACTTCTATGGGGCCTGCATTCGTGAAAAACGCAGAATATAGAGCTTGCTGCGATTTTCACGCAACGCACAAGTGATGCGTGAAAATCACAGCTCATGTGCACAGCCCCATAGAAATGATGGGGTCAGGATTCAGTGCGGGTGCAATGCGTTCAACTCATGCATTGCACCCGCGCTGAAAACTCGCCCGTGTGAAAGGGGCCTTATGCTTTTGTCTTTCAAGTTGTGTCAGGGCTAGTTTTTCTTGGTACCTATTAGCGGTTTTCTTCCGGCAGGTTTATGCTGGTATAAGATGAGGCATCAGACCTCCAACCCGTGAATATTTCCCTGTGCAACGACCTGACCCGATCACGCTCTCATAACCGTAATCAGGTCAGACCTTACACAGGAAGGCATATAGAAAATAAACCTACATACCATTCCTAAGCCAAAAAGAAAGTCTACTATAGTCATCCTATGCTTAATAAAACTTTCCACGACAGTTCCCTCCTCTCTGTAATATGTCCCCTGTGTCTTTGAGTCTCTTGCTGAATCTTTGGTTTCCTCAGCTTGCCCTCGTCGATTGTGGTGCTCCTTGGGTGTTATTGCCTCCATGATGATGCTCCATCCTTCGGTTCGATTCTTTGGGGAGTTGACTCTGAGGCAGGTCCTGATGTGGTAAGGTGTGGCGTGGCGATGAACGTTTAGTTGGACATCCTTTCCATCAAAGACATAGGTTGATCCGTGGTGTATCTGGGAGCTGCGATTAGGATGTGATTATCTGCACGTCACTGGGAGATCCGATCGATCAACCAGCAGGAGCATCTCACCAGGATATATATGATAAAGAGAAAAACAACAACATAAGTATATATATATTCCTATTTCCTTCAATCAGTTACCTATGGAAAACAGGAAATCTCCAAAACCACCCAAAGCTGCGAAAGGATTCTATCCCTCAGTAATAGCCCTATCTCTGGTCCTGAATTACAGTGACCTTATCCATATGGGCCTGGACTTTATCCCTGGTATCTGCAGTCCTCTCCTATAAACTCACAGAAACCCCCCTAAGAAGCTAAAAGATAATTCAGCTGGTGCACCTGTTGGCAAGGGAAACAAGAGCGAAATATCATTATAGTCAATGTTTAATTTCTTAATCAGTTTTGCCACATATTCTTCTTATATCTGCTGCAAGTCTCTAGGCATCAGAATTAATGAACTCATTGTCCATGGGGTTGGGAAGGGTCTTCCCATCCAATACTACTCCTCCCTTTGACCATAGACCGCTAGAGTCTTTGGTCAGCCCTTGAATCTTTAATGCCCTTGCATATATTGTTCTACTGGGCTGTGCAGACTGCACAATAGGCTGACTAGCATGCCCAGACAAAACTTGTTCCACAGGTTCTGTAAAGCCAGGAGCTTGTGGTAGAGTCAAGTGTGCGCATATCCCATCATCCAACTGTACAATGGCAGATATGGGGTGGGACAGGAGTTGGGGTCACAATGGGGTTTTTTTACTTTGCTGTCTTGTGTTTGAACTGCACAAGTCAGTCCAAAATTTTTGCACAGACAGCCATGCTTGGCCACAAGTTTTCATATACATTCCAATGAGGGTCTCCTTTGTACCATGGAAAAGTGTCTATGTCATTCAGACATAGGCCCTTGATCATGGCCATATGAAAGTCTGAAAAAGACCCTTCTTTTGGGAACGGGTCAGTACATTTCATTCCTTCTGTCCATTTACAACATATTATCAACCCAAGGATCAGTATAAAATGGACCTAAACACCTCTGGACAAACATTTTTGGACTTTCCCCCAATTCATTTTTTAGGAGACAGTTTTACCATAGAGTGATTCGCAGCAGACTTAGGGACATGATTTTTCAGTTCTAAATTTAAAATTCAATTTCTTTTTGGGATCCTCCTTACCATAAGAATTGCCCATTTTTACTTAGCTAAAAATATACAGTGAGATCAGCTGAATTTGGAGGTTTATCAAAGGATGTTTGTGTTCAGTGCAAAAATACTCACTGATAAACCTTATGCTTATCAGTTTATGTGGTTTTTTTTTTGTTTTTTTTCTATTTCTTCTAATTCAGGTTCATAACTACTCCTGAATTTATGGCAGATTTTAAACTATTCTGGATGGTATACTTCTAATTCAGGACTCATACTACTCCTGAATTTATGGCAGATTTAAACTATTGATGGCCAATTTTATACCTTCAATTTCAGCATGAACTCACATACAATCTATACATAATCTATACACAGTCTATACAGTAAAATTCAACCTTATATATATATAACGACTAAAAA
This sequence comes from Bufo bufo, assembly GCF_905171765.1. Taxonomy (NCBI): domain Eukaryota; kingdom Metazoa; phylum Chordata; class Amphibia; order Anura; family Bufonidae; genus Bufo; species Bufo bufo. The sequence continues at coordinate 219,932,906 of NC_053393.1, forward strand.
ATGCTTAAGCAACTATACAGCTATATACAGGTTTTAGCAAAGGATATTCGTTGCACACAATACTGTTTTTTTCAGATTAGGGGACTACAGACCCCATTTTTTCTTCAGGAATATCAGATTCCTGGGGGACATCAGATCCCCTCTATTTCTTTAGGAATATCAGATTCCTGGGAGACGCTTATCAGAAGCGCTTACCGGGTTCAAAATAATCCACTCTTACAGTATAGGGCAGTAATAATATATATCTTAAATATAGAATCACTTACCCGATACTGTATTTTGGTGGATCCCACTTCTGACATCAACTGTTAGCGGTTTTCTTCCGGCAGGGTTTATGCTGGTATAAGATGAGGCATCAGACCTCCAACCCGTGAATATTTCCCTGTGCAACGACCAGACCCGATCACACGCTCTCATAACCGTAATCAGGTCAGACCTTACACAGGGAGGCATATAGAAAATAAACCTACAGTACCATTTTGAGGTACATACAACTTTTTGATTACTTTTTATTACATTTTTTGGGAGAGGTAAATTGACCATAAATGGTGAATCATGCCATTTTATTTTTTCTGCTACAGCATTCACCATGCTAGACATTTTATTTTACTGTCATTTTTAGTTCCCTTAGGGAGCTTGAATATGTGATCTCTGTTTCATTGGTTCTTTATTAGAGTTTTATCAACAATAAGAGACAACATAGCCTGCTAGTCAGCACAGGTAAAGAAAAATATATGCATATCTTAACACATAAGATCATGTATCCAAAAAGATATTGAATGACAATAGATGTACATCATCAGTATTGCCCTCTGATCGCTTCTACTATAGACTGCAATAGAATACTATTGCAGTCTATGGGATTTTTACGGGCTGTTTATCAGGCTGTGCCTCGGAGCCCCCCGTTTTTTGCAGAGGAGAGAGGGAGTCCCCTTCCCTATGTTGAACCGCTTAGATGCTGCTGTTTGAGGGGATAAATGACTGGAATCTGAGTTATCTCCAGTTGTTGCAGCCAGGTGCTGGCTAGATTATACAGTCAGCACTCGCTGCACATGGAGAGGGATCAGCTGATGGCCCTGCTCCATACACCTTTTGTGTCCTGCTGAAGTTAACAAAAAAACATGATTTAAACAACAGGTCATTTTCTGGATGACACATCCCTTTAAAATCTACTGAACTGCAATTGTTAATAGGAGCAAGCCATGTTCACAAAAAATAGCATTAGTGTTTAAAAGTTTGTGAACTTTTTGTGAATTTTTTTATACTCATGCATATATATGAGCTAAAACTACATCAGATTTTTACAAGTCCTAAGAAATAGATTAAAATAAACAAGTCAAACAAATGAGTCAAAATTTTTAGACTTGGTAATTTATTTATTGAGGGTAATGATCCCATATCACATGTCTGTGAGTGGCAAAAGTATGTGAACCTTTGCTTTCCGTATCTGGTTGTGACCGCGGAAGAGAACAAAACATTTCCGGTAATTGTTTGATTATTCCTGCAGATCAGTTTGAGGAAATTTAACCCATTCCTCTGTACAAAACAGCTTCAATTATTTTATGCCGATGGGTTTCCGAGCTGTCTTACATTTATACCATTTTCTACAGCTAAAACACGCGGCACATCCTCTTCCCCTGCCACGCCCACAATTTTAGACCTGGCATGAGCAGGTGAAGTCGCAGATAGCGGAGCAACTAACTGTTGCGCCGCCATCTGCACCTGAAATACGCCTAATATAGACGTATTTCAGTATAATAAATGACTCTGGTAGTTTTGTGGGAATTTTTTTTATCACATTTAAATCTCTGCTATATCTGGGTTCAGTTGTACCCTGGGGCCATCTTATCAGTGACTGACAGTTATCTAGGTATATGCATTTAGGAGACATTTAGACAAGCACGTGATTGTTGTAATTCGAACACTAACAGTTCATGTTGAAAGATAATCGTGTAGTATAAATGCTGTAGAGACTTTAACGGTTGTACTGAAAAAGTTTGTTCAAGCCCCTTTTTTAAAATCTCTATGCAAACTTATAACTTAAATCGTCTGCCATTATATCAGTAGTAATAAGTCAGAGCAACTGGAGTTTTTTGTTTTTTTCTTGAAGACATTTTGCTAGCCATCCGACTAGCTTTCTCAATTAAAATGGCTTGTACGAGAATTCCTCGTCATTAACCCCTTCACGACTGCAAATTTATATACGTGATTATTTGCACATGCCCCGTGCAGCTACCACGTGTATAAACGTCAAGCCAGCTCTTTAATCCAAGCGCTTGGATTAAAGCTTCTGCCCCTGCCCTGCTGCTGTCACGGACAGCATACAGTGCAATAATGCTCGCAAGGGACCTATCAGAAGAGGTTCCTTGCCGGCAATCGATCCGATTGGTTAGTCTGTGCAAACTAACCAATCGGATGCGGCAGGCTAAAATGCCAGTTTAAGGCTCTGATCTGCTCTCTGCAGATCAGAGCCTGGAAATCAGGTAATGTGTCCTGGTGCCCCCGATCTGTGCCCCCTTCCTGTGCGCCTCCAACCCCCACCACCACCGTGAGCCCCTGCCTCTGCCTGCCCCTGATGCGGTTCGTCCCCACCCCTCGCCCATCCATGTATCGTGCCCTGCCCCCCTCCCCGCCCATTACATTTATTCCTGGCCCCCATCTGTGCCCCCTCCATGCTGGCCGTAACCCCACCGTTCCAGCCATGCCCCATTTGTGCCCCCTGCCCCCGATGCGGTCCCCCTGCTGTGTTTGATGGCGGCGGCTCCATTCCTGAGCCGCCCGCCCATCAGCAGCGAGTGTCAGCTCTATGCTGACACTCTGCTGTAACCCTTTAGATGCCCCATCCATGGGGTTAATAGAGGGAGGGGGCTCCCTCTCTCCACCATCGGGGCTGCTGAGATTGCAGCGCCCGATGGTTGCCATGGCAAACCGGACGCTTTGCAAACGGCGTCCGGTGTTGCCACCTACAGGAATTCGGGTAGTATTATACTTTGCAATGCAAGAGCATTTGCAAAGTATAGTACAGCTATCAGCCCCACTGGATCTTCAAGATCCAAGAGGGACTTGATAAAAAAAAGTGAAAATAATAAAAGTAAAAAATAAATAAATAAATAAAAATGTAAATTATAAAAAATTAAATTGCCTTTTTCCTGTAAAAAATGCAAAAAAAAACAACACACATATTAGGTATCACACGTGTCCGTAACGACTGTCTCTATAAATATATCACATGATCGACCCCCGTCAATAAACACCATAAAAAAATTAAAACTGTGTAAGAAAAGCCATTTTTTTTACTTTACATAACAAAAAGTGCACCACCAAAGCGATCAAATGGCGTATACACCCCAAAATAGGTACTAGTCAAACCGTCACCTCATCCCACCAAAAATTATACCCTATTTAAGACAATCGCCCAAAAAATAAAAAAGCTATGGCTCTCAGACTATGGAGACACTAAAACATAATTTTTGGGGGTTTCAGAAATGCTATTATTGTGTAAACACTTAAATAAATAAGAAAAAGTATACATATTAGGTATTGCCACATCCGTAACAATCTGCTCTATAAAAATGTCACATGACCTAACCCCTCAGATTAACGCTGTAAAAAATAAATAAATAAAAACTGTTTTCAAAACAGCCATTTTTGGTCACCTAGCCCCTTTAAAGTGTAATAATGAATGTATACAAATATCAAAAATGCATATGTACCCAAAAATGGTACCAATAAAAACCTCAATTCTTTCTGCAAAAAACGAGCCCCTGCACAAGACGATCGGCAGAAAAATATAAAAAATATATGGCGTTCAGAAAATGGACACACAAAAACTTAATTTCTTTTGCAAAAATGCTTTAATATGTAAAACTGAAACAAACAAACAAACAAAGTAGATATATTTTATATCACTGCGTCCGTAACAACCTGCTCTATAAAAATAGCACTGATCTACCCTGTCAGATGAATCTTGTAAAACATTAAAAATAACAAAACGTTGCCATTTTTTTGTTACCTTGCTCACAAAAAACGGAATATAGAGCAATTAAAAATCATATGTACCCCAAAATAGTACCAATAAAACTGGCACCTTATCCTGTAGTTTCCAAAATGGGGTCACTTTTTGGGAGTTCTATTGTAAGGGTGCATCAGGGGGGCTGTTTAAAGGGGACATGGCATCTAAAACCAGTCCAGCAAAATCTGCCTTCAAAAAACCATATGGCTCTCCTTTCCTTCTGCACCCTGCCGTGTGCCCTTACATCAGTTTACGACCACATGTGGGGTGTTTCTGTAAACCGCAAAATCAGGGTAATAAATATTGAGTTTTGTTTTGGCAGTTAACCCTCAATGTGTTAAAGAAAAAAATGTAATAAAAAATGGAAAATCTGCCAAAAAAGTGAAATTTTAGAAATTTAATCTCCATTTTCCTTTAATTTTGTGGAACACCTAAAGGGTTAACAAAGTTTGTAAAATCAGTTTGAGTAACTTGAGGGGTGTAGTTTCTACAATGGGGTCATTTATGGGGGCTCTCTCAGGCTATGAGCTGAGCGCTGCGATTGGCCAGCGCTACAGAGGCTTAAACCGGGCGAACAGAGCGGCGCCCAGGTATAACAGTAAGTGCAGGGGGATCCCTGGGCGCCGCTCTACATGTCTGTACTAGTTAGTTTAGATGTTTTATTCTAGTGAAAGGTCCTCTTTAACATCAAGCAAACTATACAAACATGTGAGATCAGGGTGCCCCCTGCTGGGCCAAACCATCTGGGGCTTGTTTTGTCCAGGGTTCCAAATCTAGCGCTACAATCAACTGTATAGCCATTCTCAGGCTCCCTGCTCCTCTCTTCACCTTCATAGGCCACAACTCTATGAGAGAGTGTACAAACAGCACAGGTGGTGCAATGACATCATCGAGAACTGTGCATTAGGGTGCAGTCATCTCAGGCTGCAGGCCGGAAGAGAACTGTGACCACCACATCACAGATGGCGGCATGAAGTCAGGTAAGTATTAGATTTTTTTTCTTTGCCACTTTTAGGGTACATACTATAGGGGCATTATAGGGGGCTTTATTACTACTGGGGACCTATAGGAAGTTATTACTATTAAAGTCCACTATATTGAGACTTATATACTACCATTATGATTACTCTGGCTCTATAGGGGATTTTTATACCTAGTGGGACCACAACTGGGGACATTATTACTAATCGGGGGCACTATTGGGAGCCTTATTAGTACTGAGGGCACTATACGGTGTGTATTATGATAACTGTTGTCACTATAGGGTGGTTTTATTGCAACTGGGGCACTATAGGGGGCATTATTACTACTAGGGCACAATAGGGGGCATTATTATTAGTGTGGGGAGTTAACTTTGCCCTGGTACTGCAAAAATGCCACGGATCAGCGGATGTGGACCCACTGTGCTACTGACTGGCTGTACCCTGGAGGAGCGTGACTAAGCAACTATATGGTCTTCGCTAGAGCTTCTGATGGTGAGGATAGACTTGGCCGTTAGGGTAGTTGCCAGGTGCCAATCCAGAGCAGTCCCAGAATCTGTAGCAGCTGGTCCAGGCGGACCAGAAGATACCTGAGATAGGTACCAGCAGTACAGGCATGGTAGACAGGCAGGGTCGTACCAGGAGCAACAAAGCACAAACCGAAGGATGAGGCAAGGCGACTCAGACAGGCAGAAGGTCAGGGCAGGCTGCACAGGAACAGGTCAGGCAATCCGGGTCGGCAACGGCAGAGACAAAGCAAGCAGGCAGGGATCAGACACTAAGAGGAGTCCAGGGACGATGTATAGATCAGGAACAACAAGTGGTTATCAAGCCTCTTTAGCAACAGACTAGGTCCTTGACACTCAGGCATCTGGGAAAAGGGCTGAGCCCCTTAAGTATGTGTAGGAGGGGCGTGGTTTGGCAGCTGAGGAGTATGGCCGCATGAACCTGCAACTCTGGCACCCAGCGGCATAATTTAGCAAAAAGGACCTCTCCTGAGAGACATTTGGAACCCTGACCACCTCCGGCCGCAGGAATGGCATGGCCTGGATTTCTTCTTGGAGCGCAAGCTGGATTTCTTTTGGAGCGCAACAAGCTTCTGAGACAACGGACCCGCATCTTCAGGATCCCTGGGAGACCGCAGCATACCAGCGCTCGGGCGCAAGAGGGGACACATGGCGGCAGCGAAAGGCAAGGAACCCCGGCACTTACCGGATGGCAGGTACAAGCAGTGGGGCAAAACAGATCCCTGGTCGATGCTGCAGGCGGCCCGGGAGGGCGGCGACGGAGCAAGATAGGGGCAAGCACACCCACGTGGTCGGCGCCATCTTCCCCTACATAAAGCGGCCCTGGGGAGGATAGGGGATGCGCTGGGCAGGCTTCTCCCAATGTATTAGCAGGGAAGGAAAGCCCTGCATCTCAACCCTGGCCTCACTCTGCTCCTAATCTGGAGAAGTTTCAGACCCTCAGGACCAGCCAGCTTCTGGACCCCCTTTTAAAGGACATGCTTTTGGAGGTCAGTAAATCCCTCCATGCAGACATGCAACATATGCTGACACCGATTCAATCAGCTATTTCTGACATCATCCCAGAAGTCTCCCACATTGAAGAGAAAATGGGAGAGTTCGCTTCCTCACATAACTATCTGGTGGACTCTTATAATGACCTCTCTGAGAACTTGACAAAGTTAAAGCAAAGCTGTGTGACCTGGAAGACAGGTCCCGCAGGAATAATATAAATTTTTTTTTAAACTCGCTTTATTGAAGAATAGCAAGCAAAGTGTGATATAAAGCAGTCAGAAAATATACAATGTCATACATACCCTTAAGATATATCAGGATTCTACAGCAACGTGTCCAATGAGAGCAAAGATACATCCACAATACAGTATAATAATAAGGCATCAATATCAACAATTCCAAAGTACATGGTAATTCCCTATTTGAATATGTCCCTATGTCCTGAAGTGATGGGTAGGGAGATGAATAAGACTACTAAGAAACAGAGTGTAAGTGGGCTGTCGTAACAGTAAACGGAGAGGCGCACCACGGTCCCCAGATCTTTTGGAATTTTTGAGGACATCCCCTACGGGAGTAAATGATCTTCTCCAAGGGAATAATGTTGTTGACTAAAGTCTTCCATTGGCCAACCGTGGGGGGGCCTGTCCGCCATCCATCTGAGAGCAATGGCTTTTCTGGCAAGGAAAAGAGCTTCCCTGACAAAGGTGAGAGTATAGTGTGAGCGTGAGTCATCCTCAAGTAACCCCAGGAGAATAATATCAAATTTAGAGGCATACCAGACGATGTGCCAGGAGGGGAGCTTGTCCAATACATATGCTCTTTATTCAAATCTCTTCTACCCACTCTCACACCGCAGGATCTGACTATTTATAGGGCGCATAGGATCCCAAAACCGTCCTACCTTCCCGCCTCAACCCTGCGAGAGGTCTTAGCACGTATACATTTCTTTCAGATCAAAGAACGCAATCTAAAAGCATCCAGGAAATCTGGAACCCTTCCTGGCCCCTTTTCAGTCCGTCAAATTGTTTGCGGATCTCTCTCCGCCACGACCATGAAGCTGAGGCGTCAAATGGCCCCCATTACGCAAGCTTTACGGCAACATAAAATTGCGTATCGCTGGGGGTTCCCAGTTAAAACTCCTGGTCCACAAAGATGGAGATCTCTGTGTCATACACTCAGTAGCGATTGGGAAAATCTCTTCTAGCCTCCTGGAGCATCACGGTGGAGGACCTCCAGAAAGACCGTTCAGAGACTGTCCGGCACATCCTTCAAGAGTGGCGTCAGGTGAAACCCGGTAGAGGCACTAAGCATTGAGGATCCTTTTCAGTTGCTCAACTAGGGTGCTAACTTTGCGCTTGTAGTATTCTTCTCACCTGATTTGCTCATTTATGCACCTTGGCAATTCAACGTAGACTTTACGTTCGCACAATTGGGCAGACTTCAGATCTGCCTAATTTGCGTATTCCATGTTGGTTTTCTCTTTTTCTCCTTTGTTTTTCTATTGTACTCCAGTACACATTCTGGCTCGCTCGGCTGATAGAGAAATCCACAATCCATAAGCCACAAGTTCCGGTTAGTCCTCCATGAGTCGGGTACTTGTACTGTTCAGCAGTTGCTATTACTATACATGTTTCTTAAGATTGTGTTGCTGAACGTTAGGGGACTTAATAATCCCCATAAACGAGCTTTCATGTGGTCGGAAGCTCTAGACCTCAAGTGTGATATTTTATGTGCCCAGGAGACCCCATATACTGGCACAGGATGGACATAGAATCCGTCACCCTAAATTTCCTGTTATCATTCACCTTTTATTTCATTAAAAAACAACGGGAGGTACTCCTGGCGTTTAGAGATACAGTGGCGTTTACCCCTATCTCCAATGTTGTGGATAAGATGGGAAGTACATTATCCAAATATGCTTAATTAATAATGTTCACTATAATATAGTAGGTCTGTACGCCCCAAACTCTCATCAAGTGAGATTCATGCACCGGGGTTATGAAAAAAGTGAATGAACTTAAACAAGGCCATCTTATTCTGTGTGGAGACTTCAATCTAGTCCCTGATCTAAAACTGGACTCCTCAGTGCCTCTTAGAGTAGGGTACTCCTCTTACAGATTGGGCTCATTCAGAGGAACTATTTTGATGTATGGCGTATCCAACACCTCCAAGAGAAGGATTACTCCTACTTTTTCATCAGCACATAGATCTTACCCTCGTATAGACCTGTTTCTAGTTTCTAGAGCCCTCCTACCCCTGGTTTCAGAAACTACTATAGGGTTAATCAAGTGACCCTGACCACGCAGCGGTTACGATCTCGATACAGGAGTCTTATGCTCCCGCCCACCCCCCCGATATGGCGTAACAGCACCTTCCTTTTGATGTCACTTGTGGTGTATAAAACCGAAATGGAGGGAGCCCTTAAGGATTTCTTCAGCCATAATGTGGGCTCAGTTTCCTGTCCTATAACACTGTGGGCTGCGCACAAGGCCTTTATACAGGGAATATTTATTAAACTGACGTTGCAGCACGGGAAAGCTAGAGATAAAAAGATCTCTGATTTGCTATCCTCTATAGCAGATTTAGAGTCTAAGAATAAGTCCAACCCTCAATACTCATATCAATTAAAAGATCTTAGACTCCAGCTCAAGGACTGTTACTGTACAGGTATGAGCAAAATTTACAAAAGTTAAAGCTGTATACTACTCCCAAAATAATAAAGTAGGAAAGCTACTGGCGCAGCATCTAAAAAAACCAAAGAACTAAAGCTAGGATTCCCTATATCCTATCCCGCGGAACAATGTTGAAAATTCTAAACCCACAAGGTATTGCGGGAGTCCTTTAGAGAATATTATTCCTCCCTCTATAATCTGAACCCTCCTTCGGCCCCACAAACGGACCCTATTGACGAGATTAACCACTCAGCCCCCTAGCTTAAACCCCCTTAATGACCAGACCACTTTTTACAATTCTGCACTACACTACTTCACGGTTTATTGCTCGGTCATACAACTTACCACCCAAATGAATTTTACCTCCTTTTCTTCTCACTAATAGAGCTTTCATTTGGTGGTATTTCATTGCTGCTGACATTTTTACCTTTTTTTTATATTAATCGAAATTGACCGCAATTTTTCACTTTCTGTTTTTTCATTTTTCAAATATAACTACATTTCTATATAAATTTTTCTCTAAATTTATTGTTCTACATGTCTGATAAAAGAAAAATGCAATAAGTGTATAATTATTGGTTTGGGTAAAAGTTATAGCGTTTACAAACTATGGTGCAAAAATGTGAATTTATGCACTTTGACTTTCTGAGCACCTGTCATGTTTCCTGAGGTTCTACAATGCCCAGACAGTAGAAAACACCCCACAAATGACCCCATTTCGGAAAGAAGACACCCTAAGGTATTCGATGATGGACATAGTGAGTTCATGGAAGTTTTTATTGTTTTGTCATAGTTAGCGGAAAATTATTTTTTTTTTCTTTTTTTTTTCTTACAAAGTCTCATATTCCACTAACTTGTGACAAAAAAATAAATTTTACATGAACTCGCATGCCCCTCACGAAATACCTTGGGGTGTCTTCTTTCCAAAATGGGGTCACTTGTGGGGTATTTATACTGCCCTGGCATTTTAGGGGACCTAAAGCGTGAGAAGTAGTTTGGAATCAAATGCGTAAAAAATGCCCTGTGAAATCGTAAAGATTCTCATTGGAATTTGGGCCCCTTTGCGCACCTAGGCTGCAAAAAAGTGTCACACATGTGTATCCCCCGTACTCAGGAGAAGTAGGACAATGTTTTTTGGGTGTATTTTTACATATACCCATGCTGGGTGAGATAAATATCTCTGTAAAAGACAACTTTTCCATTTTTTTTTATACAAAGTTGTCATTTTACAGAGATATTTCTCTCATCCAGCATGGGTATGTGTAAAAATACACCCCAAAACACATTGCCCTACTTCTCCTGAGTACGGCGATACCACATGTGTGACACTTTTTGCAGCCTAGGTGCGCAAAGTGGCCCAAATTCCAATGAGTATCTTTTAGGAGGGCATTTTTAGGCATTTGGATTCCAGACTTCTTCTCACGCTTTAGGGCCCCTAAAATGCCAGGGCAGTATAAATACCCCACATGTGACCCCATTTTGTAAAGAAGACACCCCAAGGTATTCCGTGAGGGTCATGGCGAGTTCATAGAAGTTTTTTTTTTTGGCACAAGTAGCGGAAATTGTTTTTATTTATTTTTTTCTCACAAAGTCTCCCTTTCCGCTAACTTGTGACAAAAAGTTCAATCTTTCATGGACTCAATATGCCCCTCAGCGAATACATTGGGGTGTCTACCTTTCCGAAATGGGTCATTTGTGGGGTCTGTTTACTGTTCTGGCATTTGGGCGGGCTAAATTGTGAGCAACCCTGTAAAGCCCTAAAGTTACTCGTTGGACTTTTGGCCCCCTTTACGCACCTAGGCTGCAAAAAAAGTGTCACACATGTGGTATTGCAGTACTCAGGAGAAGTAGGGCAATGTGTTTTGGGGTGTATTTTACATTACAATGGCTGGGTGAGAGAAATATCTCTGCAAAATGACAACTTTGTATAAAAAAAATGGGAAAAGTTGTCTTTTACAGAGATATTTATCAAATTCCAATGAGAATCTTTACGATTTCCACAGGGCATTTTTAAGCATTTGGATTCCAAAACTACTTCTCACGCTTAGGTCCCCTAAAATGCCAGGACAGTATAAATACCCCACAAGTGACCCCATTTTGGAAAGAAGACACCCTAAGGTATTCCGTTGAGGGGCATGGCGAGTTCCTAGAATATATTTTTTTTGGCACAAGTTAGCGGAAAATGATTGTTTATTTTTTTTTTTCTCTTACAAAGTCTCATATTCCACTAACTTGTGACAAAAAATAAAATTTTACATGGACGGTCCTTCTCTCCTGCCCCAGCCCTTGCCTTATTATTTCTCGGCATTACAGACCTTCCAGCCAGCATTTGTCATGTTGTAGCGCATATTCTCCTGTCCACGAAACTGGTCCTAAAGAGGTATTGGAAATTCTCTACCATTCCCAAACTTCAAGAGATCGTGGATCTTGTCAATACCACTTGCGTTTATGAAAAAATGATGGCTTATAAGAACCATACGCACCCTAAATTTGTAGCTAAATGGCAGGCTTGGTTCTCCTCCTCGTATGCAACTATCCCCCGCACATAAGAGGATCTATCCAACATGGGGAAGCAGCAGGGGGAGTTCGGGATCCCAGGGAGATCGCGTTCTCAGTACCCCCCCCCCCCCCCCCCCCTTTAAACGCTTTCTTCTTTCTTTGATGGTCAAAGAGTATTAGCCATTTTGTCAGTTTGTAATGCTCTGCTATTGTAATTAATATGTATGAAACAGTAATTGTATTGCTGTTCTGCTGGCATGTCCATGCTCTATCAGATTTGTGTTTTGGTACTGCAATACCATGCTTACTGGTGTACTGTGACTGTTTGTTCTGTTCCTTGTCTGGAAAAATTTTTGAAAATTCAATAAAAAACTATTTGCTCTAAGTATGTGTAGGAGAGCCAGGGTTGGTCAATGAGGTCACCTGACCTGACCCAGCCCAGCCTAGGGAGTAATGCGTACCGCCCTTAGAGCAGTGACGCATAAAACCAGCCGAACTCATGCTGTGTCCAGGGCTGAATGGAAGCTGTGGAGCAGAATCCTCAGAAGCAACATCACTCACACAAACAGAGTGTCCCGGACTGCAGCGGTAACCGGGAAGCACTCGCCACCGATCACTGAAGAGCACAGCGCCCGGGACCGCGGCGGTAAGCAGGGGAACAGCAGTCGCTGTTACAATACCAAATCCACCCCTGTGTGCAGGTGCTATTTATTTACCAGCAGGATCATTAAGATGTACTATTGCATCCTATTGTAATTAGGAGACCACAGTTAGAATGTAACAGTTCTTCCATTTGCCAGAATGGATTAACGATGAAAAATTCAGAGTGAACGGCCGGTAGAAATTGGCAAATCCCAGGAAGCACTGTATAGCACAAAGACCCTCTGGGCGTGGCCAGTCCATTATCACCTTAAATTTTTGAGGATCCATATGTAATTCGGCATCTGAGATGATGTATCCGAGAAACAGTAGAGTAGTCTTTTCAAAGGTGCATTTCTCGAGTTTGGCAAAGAGTCGATTTTCCCTCAACCGCTGTAAGACTTTCGGTGAGTGATTAATTCTGGAGAATAAATCAGTATATCGTCCAGGTACGCGAAAAAGCATATATAGAGCAGGGCCCGGAAGATATCATAAAAAAAAACTCTTGGAATACCGCAGGAGCATTGCACAGACCGAAGGGCATGACGAGATACTCATAGTGTCCATCACGAGTGTTGAAAGCGGTCTTCTACTCATCGCCCTTTCGAATGCAGATAAGGTTATAAGCACCGCGCAGGTCGAGTTTGGTAAAGACCTTAGCCCCCTCGATCCTGTCAAAGAGTTTGGAGATTAGCGGAGGAGGGTATCAATTTTTGACCGTGACCTTATTCAGATAGTCGATACAGGGCCATAAGGATCCTTCTTTTTTCTGCACAAAGAAGAAACCAGCACCGGCAGGTGAAGTGGATTTACGGATAAACCCCATCTCCAGATTCTGCTTGATGTAGTCAGACATCGCCTGAGTCTCTGGAAGTGAGAGTGGGTAGATTCGACCACAAGGAGGTGTAGCACCAGGCAGAAGGTCAATCGGACAGTCATATGGATGATGAGGAGGCAGGGTCTCGGCGTCTTTCTTACTAAAGACGTCCGCAAAACTGGCATACTGCTGCGAAAGTCCAAGCAGGTTTACAGGTACAGAAGGCGTGGAAGCAGGTCAGACCTCCGCTAAGCAGGTGTAGTGACAAGATGATACCCAGCAAAGGATCTGACCGGAGTGCCAGTCCACAAGGATAACTGGATTCAGGGAGGTTGGCAGCACATAGAAGGAGATCAACTCAGAGTGCAGAACCCCAATCTGTAACTTAAGGGGTATAGTAACAGAGAGTACCAGTTCAGGGAGTGGTAATCCATTTACGGAGGCCACTGACAAAAGCCTTTCCAGACGAATGGTGGGAAGCCGATACTGATGGACCAGGGCTTGCTGAATGAAATTACAGGCTGACCCAGAGTCCAAGAATGCAGGCACAGACAGCGTGACTCCCTTGTGAGAGAGAGTCACCAGAATTTAAAGTTTCGGAAAGGACTGCTCCTTGTCTAGAACCACCTCTCCAACTGATCATAGACATTGTCGTTTCCCGGCTTCTGTGGGCAATTACGCACAAAGTGGCTCTTGCCTCCACAATGCAGACACAGATGCTCTGCTTTGCAACGTAGGCGTTCCTGGTCAGACAGTCGAAGGCGCTCTATTTGCATGGACTCTTCAGGTGGGGTAGACACTAGAGGAAGGACCAGTCTCTGGAAGGATGCAGCCAAACGAAGTGGTCTTCTGGTGCTTGCGACCTGCTTAGAACGTTCCCTGAAACGTATATCAATTCTTGTAGCCAATGTGATCAGGTCATTCAGAGTAGACGGGCGGTCGCAACCAGCTAGTTCATCCTTAATACGGTCAGAAAGGCCCTCCAAGAATACCGCCACTTGAGCCTCATTGTTCCATGCAAGTTCAGCAGCCAGGGTACGAAACTGGATGGCGTAAAGACCCACAGACGAGGAAACTTGTCGTAGATGCAGCATTGCTGAAGCAGCAGAGGACGAGCCGTCAGGCTCCTCAAAGACCATCCGGAAGGTAGCCAAGAAAGTCTGCAGATTATTGGTCTCTGGACCTCCATGTTCCCAAATAGGATTTGCCCCGAGAGGGCCTCATAAGACAGCAGGGACACAATGAAGGCAACCTTGGACCGCTCAGTGGGAAACTTCTGCCCATGTAACTCAAAGTGGATCAGGCACTTTAATTCCTGTAACAGATCATAAACGACAGCCTTGGGATGACCAGCGGGGTCCATGGTCTGAGTGTACTGTCACAGATCGTCGGATATGAACCCACTGTGCTACTGACTGGCTGTACCCTGGAGGGGCGTGACTAAACAACTATCTGGTCTTTGCTAGAGCCTCTCATGGTGAGGATAGACTTGGGCCGTTAGGGTAGTTGCCAGGTGCTACTCCACTCCGGAGCAGTCCCAGAGTCAGTAGCAGCTGGTCCAGGCCGACCAGAAGATACCTGAGATAGGTAACAGCAGTACAGGTGTGGTAGACAGGCAGGGTCGTTACCATGAGCAACAAAGCATAGATGAGGCAGAGGCATAGTCAGACATGCAGAAGACCCATGCAGGCGGCACAGGAACAGGTCAGACAATCCAGGTCGACAACGGGAGAGACAAAGCAAGCAGGCAAAGATCAGACGATAAGCGGAGTCCAGGGACAAAGTATAGATCAGGAACACAAGTGGTTATCAAGCTTTTTAGCAACAGACCTTGACACTCAGGCATCTGGGAAAAGGGCTGAGCCCCTTAAGTATGTGTAGGAGAGCCAGGGTTGGTCAACGAGGTCACCTGACCCAACCCAGCCCAGCCCAGGGAGTGATGCGTACTGCCCTTAGAGCAGTGACACATGAAACCAGCCGAACTCATGCTGTGTCCAGGGCTAAATGGAATCTGTGGAGCGGAATCCTCAGAAGCAACATCACTCACACAAACAGGGTGTCCCGGACTGCAGCGGTAACTGGGAAGCACTGGCCACCGATCACCGAAGAGCACGGCACCAGGGACCGCAGCGGTAAGGAGGGGAACAGCGTTGCACAGCAGTCGCTGTTACAATGACAGAACCACCCCGTGTGCAGGTCAGGATCATTAAGATGTACTATTGCATCCTATTGTAATTAGAAAACCACAGTTAGGATGTAACAGTTCTTCCATTTGCCAGAATGGATTAACGATAAAAATGTATATTACCAACATATACTATGCCGTTGAATGCAATATTTAACATTTTGAATTGGTCATTTCAGATTGGGTATTAGCGATTAGCAGAATTTTTCATAGCAAAGACATTCTCCAAAGACATACTGTCACGGCTGTGTGTGAGCAACAATAGTATACACAGTAAAAGAGCTACTGACCGGACCCAAACTAGGGAGGATAAAGGGTGACCCCTGTCAGACCCTCAAAGCTCTCCCTATGCTGCTAAGCACATGCCCGGATCCAAATGGCGGAACGAGGCATGCCCACGTACCTAAGACTGATGACCACTGTAACCCCTACAATAGTGGAAGGGGCACGGCCACCGGTGCCCTACTCAGTATATGGAGGGAACCGTGGCCACCTCAGATCCAGTCAGAAATAATCTGGTACACAACAATGTCTGTACACTTAGCTGAAGGTGTTGCAGCCGCAGAGAAGACGGATCCAAGGACAGCTGGCAATATCCGGAGTGCTTGCTGCAGCAGAACACAGGTCCAGTGAACTGATAGCTACAAGTGAAGATACTAAAGCAAGAGCTACAACTGAAATGAGAACTATAATCCACGCCCTACAATAGGAGGAGGGGTGATATAAAGAGAGGGAAATCAAACGCATGAGGAACAGCTGGGAGGAAGGAAACCAAAAGTAAACAGAGCAGTGAGAACTCCTCCCAGCTCTAGTAGTGACATCATCACAGGGGTGGAGAAACAGAGCTGTGAGAACGTCCCAAAGCTCTGGTAGTGACAGTACCCCCCCCCTCTACGGGTGGACTCCGGACACCCAGGACCCACCTTCTCAGGATGAGCCCTATGAAATGCCCTGATGAGGCGAGTGGCTTTAATGTCCGACACCGGAACCCACATCCTCTCCTCAGGACCATAACCCTTCCAATGAACGAGGTACTGAAGAGAACCGCGGACAATGCGAGAGTCCACAATTCTGGAAACCTCAAACTCCAGATTGCCATCAACCAAAATCGGAGGAGGAGGCAAAGAGGAGGGTACTGTGGGCTGGACATATGGTTTTGGAAGATCAAGACGGAAGGCAACAGGATTGATGACTGACAAGATTTTATAAGGCCCAATAAACTTGGGACCCAATTTCCAGGAGAGAACCTTCAGTTTAATATTTCTTGTAGACAACCACACCAGATCACCCACATTCAGGTCCGGACCAGGCACACGTCTCTTATCAGCCACACGCCTATACCTCTCACTCATCTTTTTAAGATTACTCTGAATCTTTTGCCAAATGGTAGACAAAGATGAGGAAAATCTCTCCTCCTCAGGTAAACCAGAAAGAGCCCCTCCCGAGAATGTCCCAAACTGCGGATGGAACCCATATGCACCAAAGAATGGTGACTTATCAGAAGATTCCTGACGACGGTTGTTCAGAGCAAACTCAGCAAGAGGGAGAAATGAACACCAATCCTCCTGGTTCTCTGCCACAAAACAGCGCAAATATGTCTCCAGATTCTGATTGAGGCGCTCAGTCTGACCATTCGACTGCGGGTGAAAAGCAGAAGAGAAGGACAGCCGAACCCCCAGGCGAGAACAGAAAGCCTTCCAGAACCTGGACACAAACTGCGTGCCTCTATCGGAAACAATATCAGAGGGAATGCCGTGCAATTTAACAATATGGTCGACAAAAGCTTGTGCCAACTTTTTAGCATTGGGTAAACCAGGGAAAGGTACGAAATGAGCCATCTTGCTAAAACGGTCCACCACCACCAGGATCACCGACTTCCCCGAGGAACGAGGAAGATCCGTGATAAAGTCCATGGACAGGTGTGTCCAAGGACGGGAAGGTATGGGTAACGGGAGAAGGGAACCTGAAGGCCGTGAACGAGGGACCTTAGCGAGAGCGCACGTCTCACAAGCAGCCACAAAACCCTCCACGACTTACGAAGAGCCGGCCACCAAAATCCCCGAGCAATGAGATCTACCGTGGCTCTACTCCCGGGGTGACCAGCAAGAACCGTATCATGATGCTCCTTAAAGAGTTTGTGACGTAGCTCAGGAGGCACGAACAACTTCCCAGAAGGACAACGGGCAGGTGCCTCAGTCTGGGCAGCCTGGACCTCGGCCTCCAAATCGGAATATAGAGCAGAAACAACTACCCCCTCCGCCAAAATGGGACCCGGGTCCTCGGAGTTTCCTCCTCCCGGAAAACAGCGAGAGAGAGCATCAGCCTTCACATTTTTTATCCCAGTTCGGAATGTAACAACAAAATTGAATCTGGAGAAGAACAGAGACCATCTGGCCTGTCTCGGATTCATACGCCTGGCCAACTCCAAGTATGCCAGATTCTTATGGTCGGTAAAAACGGTGATAGGGTGCCTGGCCCCCTCCAACCAATGGCGCCATTCCTCGAAAGCCAACTTGATGGCCAACAACTCCCTATCTCCCACATCATAGTTTCTCTCTGCCGGGGAGAGTTTTTTAGAGAAAAAGGCACAGGGTCGCCATTTGGCAGGAGAAGGGCCCTGAGACAAAACCGCACCCACAACGACCTCGGAAGCATCCACCTCAACAATAAAAGGCAAGGAAACATCGGGATGCACCAAGACGGGAGCAGACGCAAAACTCTCTTTAATCTTAGAAAAGGCTGCAAGCGCCTCCTCCGACCAAGAGGAAAAATCCGCCCCCTTTTTTGTCATGTCAGTAAGGGGTTTGACAACAGAGGAATAATTCAAAATTAACTTTCTGTAATAGTTCGCAAAACCCAGAAAGCGCATCAATGCCTTCTGATTCTCAGGAAGCTCCCACTCAAGTACAGCACGGACCTTCTCCGGATCCATGCGAAAACCAGAAGCAGAGAGGAGAAAACCCAGAAATTGAATCTCCGATACCATAAAAAGACATTTCTCCAGCTTGGCGTACAATTTATTTTCCCGCAGAATCTGCAGAACCTGAAAAAGATGATCCTGATGGGTCTGAACATCAGGGGAAAAAATCAAAATATCATCAAGATACACCAATACAAATTTCCCCATTAAATGGTAGAAAATACTATTAACAAAATGCTGAAAGACGGCCGGAGCATTCATCAGGCCGAAAGGCATAACGAGATTCTCGAAATGCCCGTTAGGGGTATTAAAGGCCGTTTTCCATTCATCCCCCTCTCTGACACTGACCAGGTTGTACGCGCCTCTCAAATCCAATTTGGAAAACACCTTGGCCACAACAATTTGGTTGAAGAGGTCTGGGATCAGAGGAAGGGGATAGGGATCGCGAATCGTGATACGGTTCAGCTCCCTAAAATCTAGGCAAGGTCTCAGAGAGCCATCTTTTTTTTTAACAAAAAAAAAAACCGCGGCCACAGGTGACTTTGAGGGACGAATATGCCCCTTCTCGAGACTCTCGGAGATATAAGTTCGCATTGCGATTCTTTCCGGTTGTGAGAGATTGTAGAGGCGTGCTTTTGGCAGCTTGGCGCCGGGAATGAGGTTAATGGGACAGTCAAACTCCCGGTGAGGAGGTAGCTCCTGAACACCGCTCTCGGAAAACACGTCCGAGAAATCAGAGAGAAATGATGGCACAGTTTTAGTAGACACCTCTGCAAAAGTCGCTGTGAGACAATTCTCTCTACAAAAGTCACTCCACTCATTTATTTGCCTTCCTTGCCAATCAATAGTGGGGTTATGTCTAGTGAGCCAGGGTAACCCCAAAACTAGAGGAGAAGGCAATCCGTTAAGGACAAAACAAGATATATCCTCCACATGAGTGTCACCTACAGCTAGCCGGATATTGTGAACAATGCCCTTCAGAGATCTCTGTGAGAGTGGAGCAGAGTCAATAGCAAAAACAGGTATATCCTTTTCTAATGTGCAAACCTGAAAACCATGCATGGGTACAAATTGAGTGTCAATAAGATTGACGGCCGCTCCACTATCGACAAAAATCTCACAAGAAATGACTTTGCTCTCTAGCGCCACCCTGGCAGACAGGAGAAAACGGGAACTGCAGGTCAGAGGAAAAGCATCAATTCCTACATCAACTTTGCCCAAAGTAGAAGATGAAGCAGAATTTGATGATTTACCTTTTGAGGTTTTTTTCTCTTATTATCGCTCTTAGTACAGTTCAAGAATCTCCTAGACGGACAAACATTTGCCAAATGACCTATGCCCCCACAACAAAAACACACCATACTCTGAGGACTAAATCCTCTTTTATCAGGGGCAAGTCGACCTAGCTGCATGGGCTCCTCCTCAGAAGGGAGCGAGACAGGATGAGGCCCCTGCATACTGAATGAGTCCGCACCACTGCCCCTAGACTGACAATGGCTGGACAGAGAGGTCTCGTTTCTTTCTCTTAGACGCCTGTCAAGGCGTACCGCCAATGACATGGCAGACTCTAAGGACGTTGGTCTCTCATGGAAAGCAAACGCATCTTTCAATCTCTCTGAGAGACCATGACAGAACTGACTCCGGAGTGCAGCATCATTCCAACCCGAATCAGCTGCCCATCTCCGAAATTTAGAACAATAAAGCTCCGCAGACAGTTTGTTCTGGCATAAAACACGTAAGTTAGATTCGGCCAGAGCAACACGATCCGGGTCATCATAAATCTGCCCCAGGGCCACAAAAAATCTTTCCACGGATCGAAGGGAGGGATCCACTGATGGCAGCGAAAAAGCCCAAGTCTGAGAATTACCCCTGAGCAGGGAGATGACAATCCTCACCCTCTGCTGCTCATTACCAGAGGAGTGGGGACACAAGCAAAAATGGAGTTTGCCTGCCTCTCTGAAGCGAACAAAATTCTCACTGCTCCCGGAGAACGTTTCCGGAAGTGAGACCTTTGGCTCGCAACAGACTCCCTGAGCCGGAGCAGAGCCCAATGCTTGAAGCTAAGTCATAGATTGACGGAGATCCGCTACTTCCAAAGAAAGACCCTGCATGCGGTCAACCAGGCCAGAAAGCGGATCCATGTCAAAAAAGGACGGTTTTGGTGGATTATAATGTCACGGCTGTGTGTGAGCAACAATAGTATACACAGGAAAAGAGCTACTGACCGGACCCAAACTAGGGAGGATAAAGGGTGACCCCTGTCAGACCCTCAAAGCTCTCCCTATGCTGCTAAGAACATGCCCGGATCCAAATGGCGGAACGAGGCATGCCCACGTACC
Source organism: Bufo bufo (assembly GCF_905171765.1). Taxonomy (NCBI): domain Eukaryota; kingdom Metazoa; phylum Chordata; class Amphibia; order Anura; family Bufonidae; genus Bufo; species Bufo bufo. Next base: position 219,953,489 of record NC_053393.1, read on the forward strand.
TAAGACTGATGACCACTGTAACCCCTACAATAGTGGAAGGGGCACGGCCACCGGTGCCCTACTCAGTATATGGAGGGAACCGTGGCCACCTCAGATCCAGTCAGAAAATAATCTGGTACACAACAATGTCTGTACACTTAGCTGAAGGTGTTGCAGCCGCAGAGAAGACGGATCCAAGGACAGCTGGCAATATCCGGAGTGCTTGCTGCAGCAGAACACAGGTCCAGTGAACTGATAGCTACAAGTGAAGATACTAAAGCAAGAGCTACAACTGAAATGAGAACTATAATCCACGCCCTACAATAGGAGGAGGGGTGATATAAAGAGAGGGACATCAAACGCATGAGGAACAGCTGGGAGGAAGGAAACCAAAAGTAAACAGAGCAGTGAGAACTCCTCCCAGCTCTAGTAGTGACATCATCACAGGGGTGGAGAAACAGAGCTGTGAGAACGTCCCAAAGCTCTGGTAGTGACACATACTGATAGGGACCTTAGATTGTGAGCCCCATTGGGGACAGTTGGATGCTAATGTCTGTAAAGCGCTGCGGAATATAGTAGCGCTATATAAGTGCATAAAATAAAAAATAAATAGCACTTTTTGATAAGCCCAGAAATATACTTCCCCAGTGATATAAATATTTTATCTCAAACACTCAGTTTTGTACATATACAGTACTTTGCCATATTGTTGTAAAATTAGCAACTCTCTGAATACGGTTTCCATTTGTATGCTTGCTATTCCTTCACATACATTTTCCACCACTTTGAATAATTATTTTTAGATGTGTCAATTAAAATGGCTTAATAGCAAAATACCCATTAACTGTACAGCCACGTCTTTGCTATAAGGGCTATAGCTTACCTTATTCTGAAGTTAATTACAACCAACTGCTTTATGGTTCTGATTGCCCTTCTAGTACACAGATCTGCAAAGAAGGGAGGCGGGAGATAAACAATCACTGTGCTAGAAACAAGGAGGGAGGAGGACGAGGACAGAGAAGGGGGAGGATGAAAAGAATAACACAAACACTTGGCTTACCTCAGCAAATGTTTACCAGAAGGCCAAGATATTATTTTCCCACAAGGAAATCCCAATCTGCTACTAGCATTAGGTAGCTAAGCTAAGGGAGATGCTCTGAGACATTGTGATGTGACTGCTTCAAGTCCTTGATAAACAGCATAATTCATTTAAATTGTGAATGTCTGCTGTATAGATGCAAACATTTATATACATACTCAAGTAGTAACATTAGCGTTAGTAGATCTGGCAGCCTGTTCCAGTGGCCTGTTCCAGCATAGTTGCCAGCATGCAGGAGTATTTGCACAGCCGAAACCCAGCCTTTATGCCAGAAAATGGCCTGATTACCGCCACATCCCATTACAGTCAATATGGGGATCTGGCGGTTCTCTGCATTATCTGGCTACGCCATATACAGTGAATTCCAGCAGGCTGTTCTTCTGCCAGAACAGCCTGCCGGATTTCGAACGTTCATGTGAACATACCTTAAAAATGCCTGACTAAATCATGTGGCATATTCAACTAAAGGCCCTTTTACATGGGCCAATGATTGACCAAACAATAGTTCTGTCAATCATATTTAAACATGCCTACCAATCAACAAACAGAAATAAATTGGGTAGTTTGCAGATCTGACTGTGATGAGCTCTGTTTACTCTGTCACACGTTCAGGTTTTTTTATGCAGTTTTAGAAGCCAAAATCAGGAGTGGATCACAAAAGGGGAGAAACTAACAACTTTTCTTTTTTTAAATCACTCCTGGTTGTGGCTTCCAAAACTAAGTCAATAAATCTGACGGTGTGGATGTACTCTCAGGCCTCTTTCACATGGCCGTAGTGCTCCCGTGGCAGTATTGCGGGCTGCATACGGCGGTTCCGCAATACACGGGGCACCGGCCGTGTGTATTCGCATCACTGATGTGGACCCATTCACTTGAATGGGTCTGCGAATCCGGAGATGTGGTGCGGAATGGAAGCACGGAACGGAACCTGTGGTTCCGATCTGTGCTTCCGTTCCGCAAAAAAATAGAACTTGTTCCATCCTTTTGCGGAACGGACGGCTCACGGACCCATTCAATTTGAATGGGTCTGGATCCATCCAGGCCGCCGCATGGACGTTGCCCGTGGATTGGGGACTGCAAATTGCAGTCCCCAATGCACAGAACGGATCCAATACGTTTGTGTGAAAGAAGCCTTAGACCTCAAGCCCACAGCAATGCCACGTGCACAAACTCTGCATATTGGAACTCAGAGGCCCTGATTTATCATGACTTCACCCCAGAATTTATTCGTATGTCCGTTCCGCAGCACCCACAAAAAAATAGAACATATCCTATTCTTGTCCATTTTACAGGCAAGGATAGGACTGTTCTATAGTGCGCAGGACGTTCTGTCCTGCAAAATGCAGAAAGAACATGGCCGGTATCCATGTTTTGCTGAAAAACACCAACGGTTGTGTGCATGAGCCCTAAGGATGAGACACATTTTTCAAACAACATGAGACATTTGATAAATGTGGCATAAGGTACACCAAACAGATTCAAGCAAAATGGACTTAAAACATTCCCCCCAGAGTGTCTATCAGTACATATTACAAATGTAGAGACACTCAATGTGTCATCATGTACTGTAGTGCCTTTGTGAAAACTGTATTCTTCGCCCCTAGAAACAATGATTCTTTGAGTAGAATACCTCTGTAAACCATTTGCGATTTTTGCCATACTTAAAGGCTTTTTTTGTGTTCTTTTTAATTGTCAGTTTTGAGTTATTTCAGCCGTTTTTCCCTCTATAGAGAAGGGGATGGAAAACACCTGAAAAATTATCATTGCTTTAACATGCTTGGTTTTTAAAAAAAACACACCAGAGACATAAAAAGGCCACAAAATTGATAAAATCCTAGTAGAAAAAAAATTACATTAAATTGCATTTTATTAATTCCCATAGGCTTTCAGCAGCACACCAAAAATGCAGGTATAAAAAAAAACACCACAAAAAAGCAAAAATGAATAAAATTGCCACTACAAATCTATGTATGATTTTTACCCCCTTGGTGACATGTCAGACCTTTACAGCAAAATGCTCTATACAATGCAGGTGCTAACTGTGTAATACAGCTGACACCTGTCCATGGAGACTATGGTCAGAGGGAGGGGGCAGCCGGGCTTAACAGGAAGACAGCAGAATCCTCATAGGATTGCAGCCTATGGTCTAAAAATATAAAATACAACAAACCCAAAAGTATTAATCCCTTAGTGACCAGCCTGTTTTGGGCCTTAATGACCAAGATTTAAAAAAAATCTACTTATTTCAACCTTCCAAGATATATAACTTTTTTATTTTTTTATTTTTCCATCAATGTAGCCATATGAGGGTTGTTTTTTTTGCGGGACAAGTTGTAGATTTTTATGGGTCCATTTTTGGGTACAAATCATTGAATAAAGTGGCCTAAATTGGAAGGAAATGCTCAGAACCCCAAATACTGTAGCATATTTATAACTGGGGGAGCAAAACCTCCACATGTGATCCGCTGCAAACGGCAGTCCCTTTCAACCTTCCAAAATATATAACTTTTTTATTTTTTTCCGTCAATGTAGCCGTATGAGGGCTTGGTTTTTTTTGCAGGACAAGTTGTAGTTTTTTATGGGTCCATTTTTGGGTACAAATCACTAAATAAAGAAGCCTAAATTGGGAAGAAATGCTCAGAATCCCAAATACTGTAGCATTTATAACCGGTGGAGCAAAACCTCCACATGTGATCTGCTGCAAACGGCATACATTGGAGAATGCCGGCAGCGGACCACATTAGATTAGACTATGAGAATAAATCACTGCAAAGGTGCACTACAATATATGAAAATAAAAATACAAGGCTAAACCCTCACGCTAGATATTAAAATGAGACTTTAGCCAATGTATTCCGTTCAAGAACATATCGGAGCCCGCGCACCCCGTCAAGGTATCTCAGTTGGCGCGGGTACACATAACTTACTGATTAACCTTCATTATCTCTTTCTGGGTTTTTATGTTATAAATTTTGCAGCGTTCACTTTTTTGCATAAATAAGACAATAACTTTACCTCTGGGTCAGCAGAATTACAACGATACCAAATACATACAGTTCTTTTTAAGTTTTTGTACTTTTGCACAATAAAAACCCTTTTTTTTAAAAGAAAACATGTTTTCACATCGTTGCATCCCAGGACCCATACTTTTTTCTTTTTTCTCTCTACGGAGCTCGGTAAGGGCTTGATTTTTGCAGGAGGACATGTTTTCATTGGTATCATTTTGGGGTACATAACAGTTTTTGATCTCTTTTTATTTCCTTGTGAATAAGCAAAAAGCAGTAATTCTGCCTTTTTTTTTTTTTTTTTAATACGGCATTCACCGTACAGGATAAATGACATAATAATTTCATAGTGCAGGTCAATACGGATGCTTCAATACCATATATGTGGAGATTTTATTTTTGCATTTTTTTCCATTGAAAAGTGTTTTTTCAGTTTTAAAAGGTATCATTTTTAATTGGAATTCTTTTTATTATAACTTTTTTTTACTTTTGTAACCATTTAATAGTCCCACAAGGGGACTATAATAGACAATTGTTTGATTGCTTCTAAAATACTTTGCACTATTCCTGTAGTGCAATGTATTTTAATGTCAGTGCTATACTGACATTCACCAGCAGGCTGCACCAGAAACGTTAGAGGCTGAGACGCTAGAGGCAGTCCTGGGCCTTCACTAGGCCTTCTTTGCCTGCCTGTTCTGACATCGACACCTAGCAATCTAATTTGCGGGGTGCCGATAGAAGACAGAGGGAGTCCGCTCCCTTTGTAACCACTTACATGCTGCAGGCGCTATTGCAGGGGGGTTAAACGGCCGGGATTGGCACTCCTGCTGGTCCAGTCCATTAGAGCAAGAGGGTGCCGATGTCAGAGCATGGCTCTCATGTGAAGGCCAAGCTCCCAAGCTCCCAACTCCCAGCTCCCAAAAGTTCACACTCTGAATTCAATCCAGCAGTAATTGACAATTCATATAGATCCACAGCGAAGATCAGATCCAGTTACTACATTTTATGATTTCCTGGTGTATCATTTTTGTATTGTTATTCTGCCTTTTATCACTAAAGGGGGAGTATTACAATATGTTCCCCGATTCTCTTATACTTTTGTTTTCTATCTCTCCAATGACTGCCTTTTCTTCATCAGAATTTCCATTACAATAGGTCAGACAGGAATGGAACTTCTCTTTTTCAGCTCTCCTAACCGACTCCTCCCTTAACTGTGCTTTCTCCTGTCTCTTCTGAACCTTGAACTACTGTATGTCAGGAGATACCTTATTAGTTAACATACAATAGGGAATAGGAACATCCCATTAGGAAGCATAGCAGTGGGAGAGCTGAAAATTAGTAGACAGATATCAATATCAGCCCACAAATAATTTTTGTCTCATTTGCCAATACATGATAAAGTAAATTAAATGGTGCCATTAAAAAGTACAGCTTGTCTCACATAAAACAAGCCCTCATATGGTTATGTAGATGGAAAATAATGTTCCTTGGAAGGTGGGGAGGAAAAAAAAAATTTTTTATACAATGTCAAGTGGTTAATACTGTGCTAAAGCTAGTCAAGATCAAACCAAACCAAAGCAGACAGGTAGAAACTGCACCACTTTTATCAGAACTTGCTAGGCATGGTAAACTTTCATTTTCCTTACACAACCTCTAGGCTGGCGTACTCTTTACCAATATTTAGAAATCTGAAAAATCTGCCACAATTTACAACTTGGTTCAAAGGTAAGATCACGCCAGCTAGGACAGTGAGTGTAGTTCCGATGCAGGGGTCTCGTTTCGGCAAACGTGTTCAAACTTGAAAGTAGTCATCCAGCATTAGAGCTTAAAAACATTTCAACTTTATTTCATGTGTTAAAAATTCCAGTGGCAATCATACTGCACTAACTCTTATGTGATGTGATGATCAAAATGTGTAAGCATTAGTGCAGTATGACTACCATTGGAATTTTTCATGTATTAAATGGAGTTGAATTGTTTTTAAGCTCTAAGTGCTGGATGACTATTTTTACAATTTAGAACTTCTCTTAGCCACTCCCTTTTTCTAGACACTTTGATCCACAATTATTAAGACTGGAATTTTATATGTCAGCCTTAACAAAAGTGTGATTTATCAAATTGCTCCTAATTTATTAGGTACACACCTTTTAATAAATTTGTCCCACCTTGGACTCTCCTAAAAACAAAAAATGAAATCTATGCCTGCTACGAGCAGACATAGATTTACACTAATATTTGTGCCATTTTCTGTCTTCAGTAACAATAGTGGTTGGCCATGTCCCCTTCCAGATCAATGCTAGAGATGAGAGAATTTCTCAAAAATTAGTTTTTGTCGGTTCGCCAAATTTTCTGATGTGGTGAATTTCGTTAAAAAACAGCTATTTCCTGGATGCAGAGAGCCTGTATAGTGGCGTAGAACACTGTGCCTTGCAGTAACACGCATAGGGAGTCTGCTGTGGTAGTGAAAAAATACTGTAAGTCAGTATGACACACACATGACAGGCATCGCTATTAGAATCACTGCACACTTCACTTATGTGGGTAGTTACGGGACCAAAACTTACCAACTAACTCAAGTGTGAACTCAGCCTCACAGGTCGATGTTAGCTTCAAGAAGAAGCGCACTCCTTTTACACCGTTGTCAGCTGATTTCACCTAGAGGTCTACAGAACCTGTTCTATTAAACGCTTATACAAGTAGCGCGCCCCTGACATAGTCAAGAGGGTGTCAGCAGTAAGTTTGTGTTGACGTCACTGATTATTTTGCCCTTCCTCTGATCCATCAGAACAATAACCCCACAAAAAAATGGATCCTGTCTGTTAAGCGTCCACCTTCACTCGGTCAGCATTTGGTCAGTAAATCCATCAGTATAGCTAAAGCCCAAAAAAAACAGGAGTGGATCCAAAACAGAGACGACACATGAATGGAATATGTCTTCTGTGTTTTGTACCCACTCCTGTCTTTTGGCTACCAAATCATAAGCCAATTCTGATGGGACCATGTCATACAGGCCTTACAGCTGCTACATAAACAGGATTCGTAGTGCGTCATATTTTTCCTTCCTTCTGACAGATCAGAAGAAGGGTCAAATAAATAATGATGTCAACTAGGCCAAAAATGCAAAATGGTGGCCCAGTTATAAAGTGGGGAGGGTGGGAACAGCATGAGAAGTCCACAGAGTGGCCCAATGACATAATGGTGAGGTGGAAGCAGCATGAGGAGACCACAGAGTGGCCCAGTGACACAGTGGTGAGGTGGCATCAGCATGAGGAGACCACAGAGTGGCCCAGTGACAGAGTGGGGAGGTGGCAGCAGCATGAGGAGACCACAGAGTGGCCCAGTGACATAGTGTTGAGGTGGCAGCAGCATAAGAAGGCCACAGAGTAGTGATGTGGCAGCAGCATGAAAAGAACACAGAGTGGCCCAGTGACAGAGTGGGTGGGGGGTGGCAGCAGCATGAGGAGACCACAGAGTGGTCCAGAGACATATTGTTTAAGTAGCAGCAGCATGAGGAGATCACAAAGTGGCCCAGTGACATAGTGGTGAGGGTGCATCAGAACAAGGAGACCAAAAAGTGGCCCAGTGACACAGTGGTGAGGTGGCATCAGCATGAGGAGACCACAGAGTGGCCCAGCGACAGAGTGGGGAGGTGGCAGCAGCATGAGGAGACCACAGAGTGGCCCAGTGACATAGTGTTGAGGTGGCAGCAGCATAAGAAGGCCACAGAGTAGTGATGTGGCAGCAGCATGAAAAGAACACAGAGTGGCCCAGTGACAGAGTGGGGGGGGGGTGGCAGCAGCATGAGGAGACCACAGAGTGGCCCAGAGACATATTGTTTAAGTAGCAGCAGCATGCGGAGATCACAGAGTGGCCCAGTGACATAGTGGTGAGGTGGCATCAGAACAAGGAGACCAAAAAGTGGCCCAGTGACACAGTGGTGAGGTGGCAGCAGCATAAGAAGGCCACAGAGTAGTGATGTGGCAGCAGCATGAAAAGAACACAGAGCGGCCCAGTGACAGAGTGGGGGGGGGGGTGGCAGCAGCATGAGGAGACCACAGAGTGGCCCAGAGACATATTGTTTAAGTAGCAGCAGCATGAGGAGATCACAAAGTGGCCCAGTGACATAGTGGTGAGGGTGCATCAGAACAAGGAGACCAAAAAGTGGCCCAGTGACACAGTGGTGAGGTGGCAGCAGCGTGAGGAGACCACAGAGTGGCACATGTGACATAGTGTTAAGGTGGCAGCAGCATGAGGAGATCACAGAGTGGCCCAGTGACATAGTGGTGAGGTGGCATCAGAACAAGGAGACCAAAAAGTGGCCCAGTGACACAGGGGTGAGGTGGCATCAGCATGAGGAGACCACAGAGTGGCCCAGTGACAGAGTGGGGAGGTGGCAGCAGCATGAGGAGACCACAGAGTGGCCCAGTGACATAGTGTTGAGGTGGCAGCAGCATAAGAAGGCCACAGAGTAGTGATGTGGCAGCAGCATGAAAAGAACACAGAGTGGCCCAGTGACAGAGTGGGTGGGGGGTGGCAGCAGCATGAGGAGACCACAGAGTGGTCCAGAGACATATTGTTTAAGTAGCAGCAGCATGAGGAGATCACAAAGTGGCCCAGTGACATAGTGGTGAGGGTGCATCAGAACAAGGAGACCAAAAAGTGGCCCAGTGACACAGTGGTGAGGTGGCATCAGCATGAGGAGACCACAGAGTGGCCCAGTGACAGAGTGGGGAGGTGGCAGCAGCATGAGGAGACCACAGAGTGGCCCAGTGACATAGTGTTGAGGTGGCAGCAGCATAAGAAGGCCACAGAGTAGTGATGTGGCAGCAGCATGAAAAGAACACAGAGTGGCCCAGTGACAGAGTGGGGGGGTGGCAGCAGCATGAGGAGACCACAGAGTGGCCCAGAGACATATTGTTTAAGTAGCAGCAGCATGCGGAGATCACAGAGTGGCCCAGTGACATAGTGGTGAGGTGGCATCAGAACAAGGAGACCAAAAAGTGGCCCAGTGACACAGTGGTGAGGTGGCAGCAGCATAAGAAGGCCACAGAGTAGTGATGTGGCAGCAGCATGAAAAGAACACAGAGTGGACCAGTGACAGAGTGGGGGGGGTGGCAGCAGCATGAGGAGACCACAGAGTGGCCCAGAGACATATTGTTTAAGTAGCAGCAGCATGAGGAGATCACAAAGTGGCCCAGTGACATAGTGGTGAGGGTGCATCAGAACAAGGAGACCAAAAAGTGGCCCAGTGACACAGTGGTGAGGTGGCAGCAGCGTGAGGAGACCACAGAGTGGCACATGTGACATAGTGTTAAGGTGGCAGCAGCATGAGGAGATCACAGAATGGCCCAGTGACATAGTGTTGCGGTAGCAGCAGCATGAGGAGACCACGGAATAGTGAGGTTGCAGCAGAATGAGGAGACCAAAGAGTAGTGAGGTGGCAGCAGCATGAGGAGACCACAGAGTGGCAAAGTGATAGCGTGGGGAGGTGGGAGACAATACCAGTACCAGCTGAAGATGGTGGCTGGCAGTAGGAGCACCTGGCATCAGGTGTGGCATCAGGTGGGTGGCAGCATCAGAATAGTAGCTGAATAAAGTAGCCTGAAGAAACAGGCCTCTTTTGTAAAAGTGTAGGTGTAGCACCATGGATGATCTAGTCTGATGCATCAGGCACTGGTGTTTGAAAATCCTGGCTGATCCACACCTGATTCATCTTCACAAATGTCAGTTTCTCCACATTTTGGGTTCTCCCTGGGGTAACTATGGCCCACACCGCACTGAACACCCGCTCTGATGCCACACTGGCTGCCCAGTAGTCCAGGGGATCTTCGATGTGCGGTGGCAGCGTGCACTCCAAGTATGCCACAACCTGCTGGTTCAGGTTCTGCCCTATGTCTACCTGCTGCTGCTGAGTAGTTTCTCCAGTAGGAGAAAACTGCTCATCAGCGGCGCTAGACTTAAGTTGCTGCTGATGGAGCTGGTACCCCCCCCCCCCCAGCAGCCATGGCAGTGGAATGTGAGGGCAGAGGGCCCCCCGGTCAGACCTGCATGAGGATAGGCGATGGCGCACATAGGCAGAGACCAACTGACTACATAGGATGTTTCGATAGTAGTTCAGTTTGCCCTCCCTCTCAGTGGGTCTAAAAAAGGCCCCCATTTTGGACCAGTAGCGAGCATCTAACATGGTGGAGAGCCTGTTGACAATTCGGCTGTCAGTACGCAAGCGAGCATGCATTGGGCCATTTGCGCAAGTGACTCGGAGGGACTCCCTGCCTCCATCTCCACTGGATACTGCCACAGTGTGTCTGGGTCCTATGCCTCCTCTTCCTCATCGCCCTGTATAGCTCCTCTGGCTGCTCTTGTTCCTCCTCTCCTGTCACCTGTTTAGAAAAACCACCCATTTCTCTACACAGGACATGAATCAGTGGAATAACGTTGTTCATCCCGTAGTCCTGGCGACTGACAAATAAAGTAACCTCCTCAAAGGGCCCAAGCAAATGGCAGGTGTCACACATGAGCTGCCACTGGCTAACTTCAAAGTTACACAAGAGAGTACCTCGGTGTACGAGTGGCTGAAGTGCATGCAAAGTTTCCTCGCCATTTTCAGGATGTCTTGCAGATGGGCAAAAGACTTCAGGAACCGCTTTACAACCAGATTGAACACGTGCGCCATGCAGGGCGCATGGCTCAGCCCTCCTTGACGCAGCGCCGACACCATGTTCTTACCGTTGTCGGTCACCATTGTTCCAATTTTGAGTTGTCGCGGAGAAAGTCAGGATTCAATTTCTTGATGAAGGACGCGGAGCAGTTCCTCCCCGTGTGACTTGGTTCGTCCAGGCAAACTATGTGCAGAACAGCGCAACGTGACACCGCTGTGCCCTCCACATGTGGTATGCTGGTGGGGCACTGTGACTTGTCGGAGGCTGAGGACACGGTGGAAGATGAGGAGGCAGAGGCAGACATTGTGGCAGGACCAACGGCGTGAGAACATGGAGGTGGAAGCGGCGTCACCTGGCCAAGTTGCTGGTGTAGCTGGGCAGAATCAACATTTACCCAGTGGGTTGTAAAGGACGTATATTGTCCTTAACCGTGGTTACAGCTCCACACGTCGGCACTTTGGCAGACACTGACAGGCTCAAGGACTGGTCCACCTTCTGTTCTAGATATGTGTGCAGGGCTCTCCACCTCGGCACAAGCCATCAGTTTTCTGAAAGGTGCAGAGTCCACCACTTAGAAAGGGAGGGACTGCAGCACCAGCAACTTGGCCAGGAGCACGTTCAGCTTCTGCGCCATTGGATGATTGCACACATACTGTTGTCTCTTGGCAATCGCTTCGGTGATCGATTGCTGATGGAATGACTGACGAGGAGGAGGAGGAGCAGGAGCATCAGGACCAGCAGATGATGGGAAGGAAAGACAGCTCACTTCGGCTAAGGTGGTGGAGCCTTGACTGCATGAAATTCGGTGCTTGCCACTGCATGATACAGAGGTTGCTGAGGCAGGCTGGACCACCACATCGGAGCCACGGTTCTCCTAGAACACTTTATGGTGACGCTGCATGTGTTGATGCTGGGTGGTGGTGCCAACATTGGCACCCTGCCCACGCTTCACCTTCTGCCCACAAATTCGGCAAATGGCCATGTTAGGCCTCCTCCAGTGGCCTAACAAAAAGTTGCCACACCGCTGAGTATGGCATTTTGCCACCAAGACTCCATACTGACTGCCTGCTACCGCTGCCTCTGTGAACCCCTGCACTGCTACTTCCCGGGCAGGTAGGCTGCTGCGAAGCGGGTGGTCTACCCTGGGCATGTTTGGCTCCCAACCTCCCACTGCTGCCACCCTGCTGACTCCTGGCCACACTACCACCTTGCTGGCTCAGCCGCTGCCTCACGCACAAGCTTTCACCCTCTTCTCCTGATGATGATGAAACCCCTTCTTCACCCGGCTCCCAAGTGCGATCGGCTTCCTCATCATCCACTACTGTCTGCACGTCACTGATGTCCCCCTCAATGGTCTCAGGGCCAGGAGCCTGACAGCTCGCAACATCAGCTCCCATGCGACTCTTATCATCACTACTTTCCCGCCCACCAGAAGAAGCGACGGATCTCTCCTCCAGAACTTGGCTGGGCAGTAGCTGCTGACTGTCCTCTAGTTGCTCGTCCTCGCTGAAAAGTGGAGCGGAGCCTAAGGCATATAATACTTCTCTAGCAGAGGGAACAGAAAAGGACATGGGAAGGTTGAGGACACAGTGCCTGCTCCCAGGCCATGCCAACTAAGCGTTGTGTCTGAAGAACTTACCGACTCTTGGCTGGGGGAGTCTGATGTCACTTACGACGAAGTATAGGACCGAGTCAACCATTCAAGTACCGCTGGGTTGCTGGTCAAGACACGACTGCTAGATGATACCGGGAGCTCAGGTCTCTTGCTGCGACTACTACTGCCACCCCCTCTTCTTCTGCTGCCTGCGACAGAAACATTTTGGCCACTGCCTGTTCCCTTTGAAGGGCCTGTCACTTGTCTGTCTGACATACTGTTAGATAAAATAATTAAATTAAAAGGAAATTAATACACTCCAAAAAAGCTGTAGAACCACGTAACTTGACCGCAGAGCGGCAAATAAAACATACTTGTTTTTTCCACTAATACACCCCAAGAAAGGTTGTAGTACAAAGTAACTGCACCGCAGAAAGGCAATTAAGACGTACTTTTAATGTTATCAGAACACCCCGAAAAAGGGTGTAATACAATGTAACTGCACCGCAGAATGGCAAAAAAGATGTCCTTTTTTTTACACTTATACACCCCAAAAAAGTCTGTAGTACAAAGTAACTGCAGCGCAGAACGGCAAATAAGCCTTACTTTTTTTTACACTTACACACCCCAAAAAAGGCTTTTGTACAAAATAATTGCACCACAGAACAGCAAATTGTCACGGACATTCCCGTGACAGGTGCCAGGAGATCAGTGAGACTGGCAACACGTGGTTTGATCTGACAGGTTCCTTGTGGATCAATTCGTGTCTGTGTTGTTTCTGATAATGGCCATACCTCTTGCTTCAGGTGTTGCTTATGTGGTCATTTTACCTTTCCTATTTATTGTGGCTTCTCCCACCATGCTGTGCGGTTTATAGCCTTAGCGTTGTTGTGGAGTGCTGGTGTTTGGATCTCGGCGGAGTTCTTGTGCTTTCATAGCCATTTGAAGTTAAGTGTCTTCTTCCCCTTTTGTTTATTGTGTTGGTTTACTTGTGTGTCTCTTTTCCCTGTCATTTGTGTTGAGGCCTGAGGGAGACTCCTGTTCATCCTACCATTTGGAGGAACAGGTTGTCTCTTGTCCTGATATTAGTACCAGGGTCCAACAGGGTGAGTTAGGAATTTCGGTTCTGGAGTATGAACTCACCTACTTCCGGGGTCAGTTCATACTGGCAGTCAGTCAGGACTTTGATTAGGGTTTCTCTAGGAGGTGACCTGCTCTTTTCCCTAGTTTCCAGGCCTTTCCCCCTCACCACTTTCCCTCCTACGTTCGGTGTAGGTTTCCCTCCCACACAAAAGCGTGACACAAATAAGACGTACTTTTTATACTATTACAACAACCCAAGAAAAGTGTGTAGTACAAAGTAACTGCACCGCAGAATGGCAAATAAGACGTCCTTTTTTTACACTTATACACCCCAAAAAAGTCTGTAGTACAAAGTAACTGCAGTGCAGAACGGCAAATAAGACGTCCTTTTTTTACACTTATACACCCCAAAAAAGGCTGTAGTACAAAGTAATTGCACCGCAGAACGGCAAATAAGATGTACTTTTTTATACTTATATACCCCAAAAAAAGCTGTAGTACAAAGTAACTACACTGCAGAACGGCAAATAAGATGTACTTTTTTTTAACACTTATACACCCCAAAAAAAGCTGTAGAACAATGTAACTGCACCACAGAATGGCAAATAAGACATCCTTTTTTTACACTAATATACCCCAAAAGAAACTGTTGAACAATTTAAATGCACCACAGAAAGGTTAATATGACGTATGTATATTTCCTACAAATATACCCTGCAACACAGCACTTGCACCCCAATAACAACCAACGTTTGCTGGAATTACAGAGGTATTATCTAGTGCAAACCTAAAAGCAGCAGTATAATAGCAATTTGGATCCCCAATAAGTGCAGCAAGGTGTAATAGAATCGCTCCTATTACCCAGGCTGTACACTCTCGTATTGCACACTGTTCTCCTTTTATAGTGTAGATAATGCCTCTCTATCTTTTCCCTACACCTTGACTAATCTTTACCGGAACTTGTAAATCGTTTTTTCAGAACATTTAAGTCTTTCCTAGCACTGTCCCTAGCACCTGCTGACATCTCTCCCTGTACTAAGCACACTGGAAAATTTATAGGGCTGTGACATCACAGGGGCTGGCTGCTGATTGGCTGCATGCATGGCATTGTGGATGATCCCTCGTTCCCAGAGTTCTTTGATCCATGTCCTAACATGTACAGCAGCCATTTTAGGAAAAAAAATTATTCGTTACTACGAAGCGTGAGGAAATTTGGATTCGGTCCGAATAAAAAAATTTCTGAAATTCGGATCGAATTTCACTTCGTCAATTTCGATTCGCTCATCTCTAATTAATGCCAAGAACTGGTGTAAATCAATTACCAAATCCCACCCTCTATGCCTCATTCGACAGTTTTGAAAAATGCCATAATGGACAACATTTTATTGGCAACATTTTTAATTTGGATGCACCAGACTGTGCTTCCTTGAAAAATCTGAGGTCAACAGAAGTACAGTATGAACCTATAGCAGACTATGGGTGTCACATTTGTAGTACGCTATGTGCATGAGGCCGTAACAGTAAAAATATGTGAAAATGCTCTTCTGATATATTGAGTATTGATTTCAACAGATACCCATTTGAGACTGGCGTTATCAGTTCAGTTGGCCTTTCTTCAGTGTGCCCAGTGGGTATTAATCTGAAATGTTATTTTTGCTTAAAACAAATGATCAATTACCACAAAAAGTTCATTGCTATAAAACTACATATTTGGAGCCATTAACATATTTGGAGCCATTAACCCTTTGACGACATTCTCTTGAAAGATGACGCCCACTCTGTTTCACACAGCAGACACCTGTGGCTAATGGGGCACGAACGGCTTACCCGCACTGAGATTGGGAAAAAAGTTTTATAAATATAAGAAAATAAAACATAAACATTCAAATCACTCCCTTTCCCCTTAAATAAAAATAAATTAGCAATAAAAAAATATAGATCATGTGCACAGCTATGTCCCCAAACACCCATAATTGTATTTATCCCATACAGTGAATACTATAACAGAATGAAAAATCTAAATGGACAATTTACAGTTTTGTAGACCATCCTGCAAAAAATGAGCCATCACACAGCTTTGTAGACATAACTATAAAAAGGTTATGGAGGTCAGAATATGGTGATGCAAAGAAAAAAAAAATCAAATTTTTATTTTTATTTTGAGTGTTCAATGTTAAACAGAAGAAAAACTATATACATTTTTTTTCCAGCCTCTCACTACATTGTCTGCAATAATAAATCATGACATTAGAAAGTGCAACTTGTTCCAGAAAAAATAAGCCCTCATATGTCTATGTGAATGGAAAAATAAAAAAGTTATGACTCCTGGAAAGCAGGAAGTAAAAAAAGTAAACACAAAAATGGAAAATGGGAATGTCCTCAAAAGGTTAAACTACCAGCATGTTGTTATGCAGCTGGGGTTTAGCGTTCCAAACCTGCCCATATTAAACTCAGCATTTTCTGTATTGTTCAAAAAAGTAAATACAACTAACTAGAAATTAATCTGGGACTTATCTCTAGCAGCATCCTGTGCATATGCAACATGCAGATGAAGCCCAGCGCAGTACACCTAAACCTGACTCTGCATGCAATACACCGGTGAGGCCAAGGAAAATGCACTACGCTTCACTGAACATATAGTAGAGAATTCAGGTGTACTGTCTCTACTAACTTACAATTTATTTTTCTTTTAATTACTAAACAATACAGAAATGGCCAGTTTTATAATGAACAGATTTTGAAGGCTAAACCCTAGTGCCAGGTTGCCTTCACAGTTTTGACGATCTCAAAACCATTATTTCATCAGCATACAATATTAAACTATTCCATTTACAATAAACAGAAAACATAAATCCACTGCATTGAAAATAGACTGAAATATCTACAATACATATAAAAGAACGAGTCTTTCTGTAGCACAAAGAGAAACATTTGAAGAGACATATATTTCCAAGTATAAACTAATAGAAAATAAGAATTAGGGACACTAGGTAGGAACAATTTCTCACAGGATCTATATATGTCAGCAAGCAAAATTTCTGTTACCTAAAACAGATGTAAAGTTTTTCCTTTGCCAAGCGCTAACCTGAAAGTGCCTTTGAACTGTGTCCATAGGGTTTCTATTCGACTGCCTGGATTGCCTGTCTGATAACATAACAGAAGGAAACATAATAAAAACGTAATTAATAGAGAAGAAACAGAGATAAGAAGTAGATAATGTAATCTTTTATCTTTGTAAAAGTGCTGTCAACAATTGTGATGGCAAACAAGGCTGTATTAGCAATATTAGCAAACTTGGTATGTGCCTTGGGTAGCAGTGTTAAGGGGGCAACACAGAAATAAAGGTATGATTATCTGTAAATTAAAGTTTCCCAAATGTTTTCTTAAAATGATCAAAGGGAGTTAATCACATGAGGGAGAGTGGTTTGGAAAGGCTAAATTTGGGTAAAATCACATAGTGTACAAACTGAAAAGAATGGTGTGGTATTAAACAAGCAGGACGTGCTCAAACCCACATGCAGTTGAGCATATATATAGGGGAGCAAATCCTGCACTTGTGGCCCGTTGCTAATGACGATCCCCAGCAAAAATGCATACAGTGGAGGATGACCGCAGTGAACCATAAGTACCACAATAGACATCCTACACAAGATAGCAATTTAGTGTGGATGTGATAATCAATATAACAAAATAATAGCAAAGACAGGTGCACTCTTGCGGTCGTACTAAACCCTCAAACTGATTTTAAATTAAGAGAAGTAGCCAACATATCCTACGGTGTAGGACATGTCTGAGCCCGAGCACCGCGCCAAGGTTTCTCAAGTAGCTCGGGACCTAACACTCACCTACCTGAGCCGTACCGGCTATAACCAGAAGCCAGTGGGCAAATTACAGGAGCATGAGGCCGACTCACAAACAACTCATCCGGTTACCTCCAGCCTCAACTCACCAGTTACCTCCAGTTACCTCCAACTTTTATTCACATAGTGAATAAAAGTTACTTAAAGGGCATCTGTCAGCACCTCTGTACCTATGAAACTAACTGGCCTTTTGAATGTGCCCTTGGAAGATGAAAGCACCAGTGTTGGTCTGATGTTCATATGTGTCTGCATTGCTGAGAAAAAATATGTTTTTAATATAAGCAAATGAGCCTCTAGGACAAATTGGGGGGTGTGCTGTAACACCTAGAGGCTCTGCTCTCTCTGCAACATGGCGAGCCCTCTGCACTTGGATTGACATGGCCAGGCATTATACTGTTTCCACTGTCTGGTCCGGTCACTTAAAGTGCAGAAGGCGCGCCAGTTTCATAGAGAGCAGAGCTTCTAGGTGTAACAGCAATTGCTCCCAATGCTTCTAGAGCTCATTTACATATACGAACGGGATCTTTCTCTGCTGGCCCTGTTTGCATTCAAAATCTGGCGCCTGCTACCGTACCTGTCTTCAGTCCGGCGCAGGCGCACTGAGAGGAGGACGCTCGCTCGGGCCGCTCCTTCCTGCGCCAGGTGTAGATGTGACGTCATCGGCGCAGCCGCATTGAGGATGGAGCGGCCGAGCGAGCGTCCGCCTCTCAGTGCGCCTGCGCCGACTGAATACCGTTACGGCGCAGGGGCGAGATCTTGATAGCAGACAGGACCAGCCAGAGGACGATCCCCTTCCGCTGGCCGAGTCAATCAACATGCGGAGGGGGCGTCTTTAGGATAGGAGGAGGCGGCTGCTACCAGCAAGTAGCCGCCTACTTGATGTAGCAAGGTAATTCGCATAATTTTAAAGTACGTTTTTAACAGAATCTGCTGAACCAAAATTATTAATTACAGTATGTATGCATTAAATCGCAGTATAGGGAATATAAGTAACCAAAAAAAAACTGTTTAGTGGGGTGACAGAAGCCCTTTAAAACTTCATTTTTCTTGGCAAAGCAGGCACGTATAAATATGGGACCAACACAGATGCCTTCAGCTGCCAAGTGCACACAAAAAAGGTCAAGCAGTTTCATAGGTGAAAATCTGCTGACAGATGCCCTTTAGGATACCTATTGGTCTAATAATGATTTGGCCTTTTCCAATCCTATTGTTTCTCCCAAGATAAGCAGAACTAGAAATAACTACAAATCACAGCTCTAGAAACAACGATATATACAAAGAAATTTATTTATTTACCCAAAGACAATAGATAAAAATTGTATGCCTAGTGAATAAAGTACAGTCTGATTATCTGGCAATAGGCAATAATCAATTGTGGTAGACAAAGCGTTTAACAGATTGACAATTGGTAGTCAGATGGTCAGACCAATCAACCATAGTGTAAAGGGGATGTCCCATTAAGACAACTTATCCCCATCCACAGGTTAAGAAACGAGTGTCTGATTGGCGGGAGTCTGACCACTGGGGTCCAGGATGGTCACAAGAATGGGGTCTGTGCTCTCCATTTCAATGCAGTGGCAGATACACAAAGCATGTTAGTGCTCCTTCATCTCTAATACGGCTGCTAGAGATAGCCAAGCGCTTGTCTATCTCCAACAGCCCCACAGAGCTGGATGTAGTGGCGGACACACTTTTTCTGCCACTCCATTCAACTGGAGGTCTGGAGCACCAATTCTCATATCAATAGGAGTGCAGCAGTTAGACCCCACTGTTCAGACACATCCCCAACAGGATAGAGGATGCGTAGTTTTAATTGGAACAACTCCATTGGTATCTCAAGGTATATAAAAGTTATATCTGGTTTAATAAAATTTGCTAATTACAACTGTAAAAGGATTTATTTTGTTAACAGTTTTATTATTATATGGTTGGCATCTTTTACTCTATTATTTTTTATTGTGTAAATAAAATACCAACAGAGCTCAAGAAGGCCATTAATCACCACTTGTTGTGTTGTTAAGGGAGATTAGTAATCCAGGTACTTCCAGGTCTGTACTTTTTCATTAGTTTACTAATTACTTTAAAATAGGAAATAAAAGAAGTGCCGTTGATGATACACTGCACCATAAGTAAGCACTATATAAATGAAGGCTAGTAATCATAAACTAAAAATATGCAAAGAAGTCATTTTAGACAAAAATGTGTCTTCTTCAAAAGGGATTTTCTTAGGTCTGAGCCTGGATTGTCAAGCGCAAATCAGGTTTCTCGAACGTAAATAGAAAGTCGGTAAGGATATTCATGTAAAGTTGGATAAAGGGGATTTTGTTGGATAAATCTATGATGGAGAAGGATTTTGGACTTATACTAGAGACCACAAACTGTGCAACAGCAAAAATCGTCAATCAGTGACAGCAAAAGCCATCATAACATTTCAAGCTTTAAGACTCATCAAAGAAAACTATATTCACTTCTCTATAATAGCCCTTAGTAAGAGAATTACATAATAGAATTAAAAACTTTAAAACTTACAACCTCATCAGTAATAATATGATGGCGTGAATGCTGAGGAAAAAATATTGTGGCACAATGTATACAGTGTCGGTGCCTACTGTATCCACTGCTCTTAGAGACACTGTGGTGAGGTTTAAAGTTATCAGGTGTATAGAGTAATTGAAGTGTGTTCAATTCTAGGGGTTCTTTGGGATTTTGGATATTGATGGCCTATCCTCAGGACAGATCATTAATATCAGATCAGTGGTTGTCCGATTCCTGGCACCCCCGCCGATCAGCTGTATGAAGAGGCCATACTGCTCTGTGAGCACTTAAGCCATGTGACGTCCAGTTTATTGGTCACATGGCCTAGGTGCAGCTCAGTCCAATTCAAGTGAATAGGGCTGAACTGCAATACCAAGCACAGCCACTATCCAATGGATGGTGCTGTGCTTGGTAAGTTGTGAGGAGCTCCAGTGAGGGCTGTGGTTTCATCAAACAGCTGATCAGCAGGGGTGCCAGGAGCTGGATGCATACTAATCTCATAATGATTATCTATCATGAGAATATATGATCAGTATGAAAATCTCCAAGAACTCCTTTAATATCAGTAATGATAAGCAAAGCTATTGGACTACCTTGAAATAAAATAGTAAGACCACACAGTGGCCACTACTGGCAGCAAAAAAACAATGCAGCTGCGGCAGTGGGAGCAAGCACAACAATGAACTGTTGAAACATGGAAAAACAGAATAAAGAACCCAAGTTCATGCTGCTTCAGGACGATGGCTAGGTTGTGATTAGGCAGAAGTAACACCAAGCCATGAACCCTGCATATGTGAATTACTTACAGATTAGATTAGTACAAAAATAAACATTTTATGCTGCTACTAAGACTCTAAAGAAAGCACCTATCTATAGTATCTATCATCTACAGTATCTATCATCTATAGTATCTATCTTGCTACTCAAGAAACCCCCCCCCCCCCCTGACATCTTTCCTGGTCCTGCCAAGCTTGTGCCTGCGACATTGCTCTAGGTAGCGGCTCAAATCTGGGTTACACCCGGAAGAGTAGGGTCGCATGCGCTGGGCAGGTAGAAACAGCAGAGCCTCTGCGCTTGCACTGCCACTCGGAGTAAAGCTACATTAAGATGACCGTAAGTGTTTTGCTGTCCACAAATTGTGAATTCACAAAACATGGATACCGACAAACCCTATATAAAAATCCCTATTCTTGTCAGCACATGCTCTATATTCCATGCGGGGCCGTGCAATGGAACATCTTTTGTGGCCTCATTGAAATAAACCGTTCCGCATTGTGGAACAGACGCGGACCCAAAAATACGGTTGTCTAAATGCACCCTAAAGGCACAGGTGTGAGATGGACTGAAGGAAGGGGTGTAGACCTACCACTGAGAAAGGGGTGTAGACGCACGGGAACTCGTCTGGTAAAGAAAAGGAGAAAAGCGCCCACCTAGTCTACTGGACCCTTTTATGGATTGCATGGCCATGCATGAATAAATCTTCAGCGAACAACTACAGACCCAGTTTGCAGCGAATACTGCTGATCAGATAATATCCTTACCTGCTGAATCCCGCGATACTGTGACGTCATCGGCCAGAGACGTGCGGCGCAAGACGCCTGAGCAGCTGGCACCGCTCGCCTCGTGGAAGGACCGTGAGACGCCACACAGCGAGACACATTATCAGGAACCAGGTAGGAATTGAAAAACTGTAGTTTGGGACACGGATTATGCCATTATCCTTTTTTGGCTGGATTAAGCACTTTTGGAGGAATTGCTCAGCACGGTGACTGTCTGCATTGGAGATAAGTTACTCTAAAGTGCCTATCTGAGGAATTCTCAGGGCGTCTTCATTTAATGTGCGGTGTGTGATATAATATGTAGTGATTGGACACTGCTACATAAACTGTCAGAGACTGTGCTTACAGATTCTTATCCCGACATCAGTTGGATAATATTGGTACCAATTTGCAACATTTTTAGTTCATTTTATGCTAATGTATTTTATATTGTGAATGATATATTGTGAATGATATATAATTGTTTGACCGTATAGGTCTCATTAAGTAAAATAATCTATTACCATATGACACAGTTGTTGTGAGTGCTCACTCTTCTTTTTGTTCTAAGTGAGATGGACTGAGCCAGGTAAGATGTCTGGCACTCTGAATCAAGAAGGAAGGGGGAGTCTCTTGAACCATGGGGCCAGCCCCTCACTCCTCATGAAGGCTGATCTTCAAACAAATTTGTTTTGTACAATTCAATTTGCTCATCTCTAACAAACACTAACATTTTCTTGCTTGCAACTAGGAGGCAAAAGAATTTAGTAGCTTGTTGCAAATTTCACATATTTTGAAGAAGACTTATCAGCTCAGACACTGCCAGAACTGGACAGACTCACCAATGACAAGGGCAATGGTACTGCCCGGCAGTGATAGTCAGTTCGCAGTGTTCGCCAGCAAACACATGTGGGCTGCCATCTTTAGTAAGGTAGACTCACCCGTCCGGCGATGCACAGGCAAGCCCTTACCTGTGCCTGTGTCGGGAGCCGGTCTGAAATCAAATGCAGTCACCGGGAGCAGGCAGTTCTGAGAACAACCTTATGAAGGTCCCCGGCAGCAGATCTCGGAACTGCCTGCTCCCGGTGACTACATTTGATTTCAGACCGGCTCCCTGCACAGGCACAGGTAAGGGCTTACCTGTGCATCGCCGGACGGGTGAGTCTACCTTACTAAAGATGTCAGCCCACATGTGTTCACTGGCGAACACTGCAAACTGACCATCACTGCTGCCCGGTTGTCAATTTACTCATACATTTCCAGGGAGAATATTAGCGGAATGGTACAAAGCAGAGTTCCAGGAAAACATGCTCCTGCATTTTTTCATGGAAATACTAGTATTTACTAAGACATGTCAGGAGGGCTGGCAGGTCCTGTCAAAGTTGTTACCGGATATGTTGCTTTTAGTAGAAATGGAAATGTTTGCCTCTATTTATCTTTTAGACCACATTATAAGCAATGTTTAATATTTTATTAAAATATATGTATTTTTCCTCATTACGTAACCCAGAACAAAGCAAGTTGCTAGCCATTATATCCAGTAGATGTGTCAAAAATAAGCCCGTTATGATCTTAGACCCTTGTCTGCCAGCTAGTTTTGGGTGACCTCCCTACTTTGTGAGTCACATATTAAAGGCTCAATTACGGCAACAAAAACAGACAAGTTCAGCTAGAGGAAGAATAAGATACACCAAGAAATGAGAAAAAGTCTTTTAGATTAAGTTAGCTATACCAGCCGAAACATATCTAATGAACTGAGAGATAATGATTTAATTGTATGTGGACATTTTATTCAGTTACCATAGAAACTGCCAGAAAGCCCTAAGTACCAGAATGAGTTCACCACATTGAGACAGAAAATAGATGGAACCAATGCATTATATGTACAATTAGGCAAATATGTTTCATCATCTGAACTTTCTGTGTAGATATATCAATGTGATTTCTTCATTTGTTATATTTTCTGCATATAATTTGTATTCATATAACTACTATGGCAAATTTATACACGTTTTGTCTACTAAAATGCAATCTGAAAGTTAATCAAGCATAAGTTCTGTTTTATTATTTTGCATTTTTAAGATGTAGCTTACATAAAAATTGTTGATGTATTCTCCTAAGGTAATAATTTTAAATACTCATTAGAAAACTCTTAAAGAGAACCTGTCACCATAAAATGCAGTGCAGTCTGCAGGCAGCATGTTATAGAGCAGGTGAGCAGATTGATATAAAGTTTTATGGGAAAACATTCAATAAAACTTGTATTTTATATTAAAATCTCTGCTCTTTCTAAGCTCAAGATAACTCAATCGACTATTTTCAGTGATTGATAGAATTCCCTGTGCAAGTGTGTATACATAGATAGCTGTCAGTCACTGATAAAGACAGCCCCCGTGTACAACTTAAGTCAGAAAAAGCAGAGATACATATAAATGTATAAATTACAAGTTTTACAGATTTTTTCCCCCCCACAGAATTATATATCAATCTGCACAGCCCCTTCTGCGCCATAACTTACTGTCTGTAGAGTGCAAAGAATTTCATGGTGACAGGTTTTCTATAAGGTGGCCATGTATCTTTTTTTTTGGCCAATATAGTCACTGTTTGAGAGATGGTAATATTAGACAATAACATTTAAAGGGGTTGTCTCACTTCAGCAAGTGGCATTTATCACATAGAGAAAGTTAATACAAACCACTTACTAAGGTATTGTTTTTATCCATATTGCTTCCTTTGCTGGCTAGATAAATGTTTCCATTGCATTATACACTGCTTGTTTACATGGTTATGACCACCCTGCAATCCATCAGCATTGGCCATACTTCTCCCCTATAGCAAAAGGCGCTGCCCTCTCTGGTGGCTAAGACCATGGGAGTATGCATAGGTCGGTGCTTTTTCCTATAGTGTGCAAGTACAACCACCACTGATGGATTGCAGGGTGGTCATAACCATGGAAATGAGCAATGTATAATGCGATAGAAAAATGAATCCAGCCAGCAAATGAAGCAATATAGACAATCACAATTCACAATACATTAGTAAGTGCCTTGTATTAACTTTCTCTAAATAATAAATGTTATTTGCTGATGTGACACAACTCCATTAAATATAATGATAAAATATTGCTATCCATGGAAACCAGAGCTCAAGTGACCACAGTTTCCTTCGCTCCTGATTTCCCATTAAATATCTGCAATGACCTGCTTGTGGAGGACATCGTGGACATCGTAACCCTCATTGATCTTATGCTTTTATTTTGAAAAAAAAAAAAGCTGATACACAGTTACAGGCCACATTTCGCACAGACTGCCAATATTAAGTCAATTAATATTACTATTGTATGCAATGACCAGCTTGAGAAAATCTAGGTATAAAACTTAGATCACTCTCTGAGGAAACACAGCTTCTTGACTTTGTTTCTACATTGATTGGTCCCTGGTCCATTTTTTTTTTGCTAGGTCTGCCTACCAGGAATACCCTTTGTTTGCATACAGCCTTGCAAATTCCTCAGTCATGACTGAGGATTTCTCCTTCTGTGCTCAGAAATATAGTGTCAGGAATGCTGCCAACAGATCAGCTGTTCTACAAAGTACTTGCAAGAAACATGAAATGGCTTTGTAGAACTTGCAGGTCCCAATCCTCTCTGGGCTTTCTCAGAGTATCCTTCTGCAGTGGGCAACACTAAAACCCCTTACTATGAGAGAAGGCAATGCACTAAAGCGGGGAATTTATCCCTTATAGCTTTCAGCCATTTGCTTATTCTATCTGTCTATAGGACTTGTCCTAATTTCTGCAGATGTTCTGTCCTAGGAGGAGGTTATGACCTGGTCTGTCCTAACATTTGCTTCTGGGCCCCCTGTGGATTCCATTGGTTCTCTGGCTCATTGTCATCCCCATACCACCAGGGATCGGATGGCTCAGAATTCTTGATTATCGTGCCCTATAGGGATTTAGTAATTTACCCTGCTTCTGGATTGTTGCTTAATTGCTTACCATTACCCTTATTATGAGTGCAGGTAGCTCTCAACACTGGCTGTATACTACTTTATGGCTCTATTAAAGTAAGCCTTAATGCCCAGTTGTTTGTAGTCTCCCAGTTTTGAAATTTAAATGGCCTGATTGGTGTAGATTTGCTAAGCCTGTAGATTACATAAATGTAAAGAACTCCCACAATTTTTTTTAATTCTCTGACCTGCTAGAAATGTGCATAATCTAATCTGTAGTGAATGTAATCTTCTCATCAATGACTGTATTTGTGAGGTACCCCCTCCCTTCTGATCCTCAGCTGTGTCATGTGACCAACTCTCTGATCTCCAACTGACACAGGACAGGAAGTCAGTTACTTCTCTATTCATTCCTATGAGACTGACATTGAGGCTTCCATAGGAATACATAGAGAAACTTCTAGTCCACACATATGATGCTGTGTTATTTGGAGAGTCTGACTGCTGGTCACATGACACAGCTGAGACGCAGAAGGTAGGGGATAACTCACAAATACAAACACTGGTAAGAAGATTACATTCACTACAGATTACATCATGTACCTTTCTAGCAGGCCAGAGAATAACATTTTTTGCGGGATTTCTTCTATAACCCCTTAAGGACACAGCCTTATTTCACCTTAAGGCCATTTTTTGAAAATCTGACCTGTGTCACTTTATGTGGTGATAACTTTAAAACGCTTTTACTTATCCAGGCGATTCTGAGATTGTTTTTTCATCACATATTGTACTTCATAACACTGGTAAAATGGAGTAAAAAAAATTCATTTTTATTTATAAAAAAATACCAAATTTACAAATATTTGGGAAAAATTAGCAAATTTCCAAGTTTCAATTTCTCTACTTCTATAATACATAGTAATACCTACAAAAATAGTTATTAGTTTACATTCCCCATATGTCTACTTCATGTTTGGATCATTTTGGGAATGCCATTTTATTTTTTGGGGACGTTACAAGGCTTAGAAGTTTAGATACAAATAAAAGAAGTTTTCAAAAACCCACTTTTTAAGGACCAGTTCAGGTCTGAAGTCACTTTGTGAGGCTTACATAATAGAAACCACCCAAAAGTGACCCCATTCTAGAAACGACACCCCTCAAGGTATTCAAAACTTATTTTACAAACATTATTAACCCTTTAGGTGTTCCCCAAGAGTTGATGGCAAATGGAGATGAAATTTCAGAATTTGAATTTTTTGCCAAATTTTCCATTTTAATCTATTTTTTCTACTAACAAAGCAAGGGTTAACAACCAAACAAAACTCTATATTTATTGCCCTGACTCTTCGGTTTACAGAAACAGCCGATTTGTGGTCGTACACCACTGTACGGCCCCACGTCAGGGCGTAGAGGGAAAGGAATGCCGTGTGGTTTTTGGAAGGCAGATTTCACTGGACTGGTTTATTTACACCATGTCCCATTTGAAGCCCCCTGATGCACCCCTAGAGTAGAAACTCCAAAAACGTGACCCCATTTTGGAAAATGCGGGATAAGGTGGCAGTTTTTTTTGGTACTATTTTAGGGTACATATGATTTTTGGTTGCTCTATATTACACTTTTTGTGAAGCAAAGTAACAAAAAATTGAAATTCTGAAATTTCATCTCCATTTTCCATTGACTCTTATGGAACACTTAAAGGGTTAACAAAGTTAGTAAAATCAGTTTTGAATACCTTGAGGGGTGTAGTTCCTTAAATGGGGTCACTTTTTGGAGTTTCTACTCTAGGGGTGCATCAGGGGGGCTTCAAATGGGACATGGTGTCAAAAAACAAGTCCAGCAAAAACTGCCTTCCAAAATCCATATGGCATTCCTTTCCTTCTGCGCCCTGCCGTGTGCCCGTACAGCAGTTTACGACCACATATGGGGTGTTTCTGTAAACTAAAGAATCAGGGAAATAAATATTGAGTTTTGTTTGGCTGTTAACCCTTGCTTTGTTACGGGGAAAAATGGATTAAAATGGAAAATTTGCCAAAAAATACCTGTTTTGGCATCGTTTTTATTTTTTATTTTTTACAACGTTCATCTGACAGATTAGATCATGTGCTATTTTTATAGAATAGGTTGTTACGGACGCAGGGATACCTAATATGTTTACTTTTTTAAATTTATTTAAGTTTTACACAATAATATCATTTTTGAAACAAAAAAAAAATCATTTTAGTGTCTCCATAGTCTGAAAGCCATATTTATTTTTATTTTTTGGGCGATTGTCTTAGTTAGGGTCTCATTTTTTGCAGGATGAGATGACTGTTTTAATGGTATGTTTTTGGGGTGCTTTTACCTTTTTGATCGCTTGCTATTACACTTTTTGTGATGTAAGGTGACAAAATTATGGCTTTTTTTACACCATTTTTATGTTTTATTTTTATGTTGTTCACCTGAGGGGTTAGATCATGTGATATTTTTATAGAGCAGGTTCTTACGGACACGGAAATACCTAATATGTGTACCTTTTTTTATGTATTAAGGTTTTACACAATAATATCATTTTTGAAACCCCAAAAACTTTTTTTGTGTCTCCATATTTTTATTTTTTTTTTTTTTTTTTGGGCTATTGTCTCATGTAGGGGCTCATTTTTTGCGGGATGAGATGACGGTTTGAATAGTCTTATTTTGGCGTACATACGACTTTTTTGATCACTTTTATTACCTTTTTTGGGAAGTAAGGTGGGCAAAATTTCTATTTCATCATAGTTTTTATTTTTTATTTTTATGGCGTTCACCGTGCGGGGAATGTAACATGACCGTTTTATAGATCGGGTCGTTACGGAGGCGGTGATATATAACATGTGTAGGGAATAAAAAAAATGTAATTTTTAATCAGGGATAAATGTGTTTGTTTGTTTTTTACTTTTTTTTAAAAAATTTTTACCCAGACCCACTTGGTTCTTGAAGATCCAGTGGGTCTGATGTCTGTATAATACAGTACAGTACACTATATAGTGTTCAGCACCATGGACAGCAGGATGCCTGAGAAGGCGTCCTGTTGCCATGGGAACCTTCACCGTCTGCCACAACTTAGCAGACGGGGAAGGGGAGGGAGGGGGGCTCCCTCCCTCTGTGACCCCATCCTGTCCGGGGGCTGCAAAGGCACAGCAGACCCCCGATGGGAGAGGGAGGGAGCTCCCTCCCTCTTCACCTCTTCCATACAGCGGTCCCCTACGGACCACGGCATGGAAGGGGTTAAAAACGGCTGACATCTGCACAGATGTCAGCCATTTGAATCAGATTGTCAGCAATGAGCTGACACTCTGATTCAAACGCTCGGTCATCCTGAGAATAAACGGAAGATCGCGCATCCGCCCCCCACACTGCCGCCCGGCCTCCCGCACCGCCCGCAATCCTCCCCCCTGCTGCGCCCGCAGGCACAAAAATACAGAGGGCTGCAGGGGGGGTTGTTAACATCGAAATATAGGCACTTTGATGTTTTTGATCCCTGCGGTCCGTGGGCAGTGATCAAAACTACACAGGACGTACGGGTACGCCCTGTGTCCTTAAGTACCAGGACATCAGTGCGTACCTGTACGCCCTGTGTCCTTAAGGGGTTAAGGTATTCATACGCATTTAACTAAAGTTGATCAAAATGAACGATTTCAACCAAAACGATTAGCTGCAATTCTTTTAGGCGACAGACAATTATCATCTGAAAAGAAGTCGGACGTGTTTTACATTTTGGCTTGATAGTTGGTCAAAAGATCTTTCGTTCAAAGAAAGATCGTTTGTAGATAAAAGATCTTTCTTGTACATCACCTGATTTAATTAAACATGTATGACCAGTTTGAAGAACTGTAATGGCCAATATGGACTGAAACGTGTATGGCCATGTCTACGAAATGATTGCTTACCAGATGATTGTCTGTTCAATAGATTCTCAAACATCACCCAACTTCTATCTATGGCCAGCTTTAGACAGGCTGTCTAGACAAGTGGCTCAAGCTGGATCATAAATACAGTGCATAGATAAACATTGTTGTCTAATTTCATACCAACTATTGGTTGGTTTACTTGAGATACAATTTTACACCAGAATTTTGCCACAATTTTGGTGTAAAAAAAACACAACTTAAGGCCTCATGCACACTGCCATTTTGCAGCCGTTCCGTGTAATTTGTGATCCCCAACGCACGGGCAACATCCGTCTTGAATGGGTCCGTGATCTGTTTGCACTGTAAACATGTTCTATTTTTTTTGCGGTGCGGAGGCACAGACAGAAACACCACGGAAGCACTCCGTAGTGCTTCCATGGGCTTACCATCCGTGCTTCCGTTCCGCACCGCACCGCCCGGATTGTGGACCCATTCAAGTGAATGGGTTCACATCCGTGATGCAGGGTGCACACAGCCAGTGCTATATGCAGGTCGCAATACAGCCACGGCCGGGCAACCGCAATAGCCACTGTGATGGTACATTAGCACAGATTTTTTTTTTTATGTTGCCGCCCATAATAAAAAAATAATCCATTGTAGGATCTATTTAACCATAAACTTACCATTTTACATGTTTAAGGCCTCTTTCACATGAGCGTTATGGATTCTCTCAGGATGTGTGATGCGTTCAGTGAAACTTGCACAATTTTGCAAGCAAGTACAGTCAATTTTGTCTGCAGTTGCATTCATGTTTCAGCTTTTCCGCGCAGGTGTTTTGATGCATTTTTCATGCGCATGAAAAAAAAAACTGAAGAATTACATCTAGCAGCCATCAGTGGAAAAAGCATGGCATTCGGATTGCATCCAGGTTACATCCGGATGCAATGCCTTTTTCACTGAAGCTCCATTCACTTATATGGGGCCAGGGCTGTGTGAAAAAACGCTGAATATAGAACATCCTGTGATGCTGTGATTCTTATACGACACAGAACTGATTTGCAAAAATAACGCACAGACCCATTGAAATGAAAGTGGGGTGCTATGCATTCACGTCACGTATTTTCCCCCCTCATGGAAAACTCACTTGTGTGAAAGGAGCCTTAAGGGCTGTTTCACACGAGCGGATGCCGCGCACGGCATCCGCTCGTGTGAAACAGCTCTTAAGCCTGCATCTGCCCCAATTTTTCACCTGAACCAAATAGGCAAATCTGCAGAAGTGGCACTTGTTTTAGGAGCAATTTCCTCTTATGGGCACAAGTCAGCTTGTTTAATCTTTTTATTTTGCCAAAGAGTATAAGCAGAAGATGTATTTTCAATTTCACTTATCTACTTGATCATAATTAACTACTTGATAATAATTAAGAGAACACAAGGGTTATCTAATGCATTCACTGTTATGAGAATACATCCCAGCTTCAAATATAGGTAGGACAAGGCGTTTACACCACCAAGTTTGTCATAATGATTTATCCTACTATCAATATGCAACTGGGAAATGGGCACAGGGTTTAAAAATATACAGTACTGTGTAAAAGTTTTAGGCAGGTGTGAAAAAAAATGCTGCAAAGTAAAGGTGGATTTACACGGAACGATCTTTAGCCGACTGTCGGGAAGGAAGCGTCCTACCGACAGTCGGACTGCTCGCTCAGTGCAGGAGGCTGCTGCTTTATGATTGCAATCCCTCGTCCTCTACAGAATCATGGTCTCTAAGCAGCAAGATTCACTGTTTGAACCACACGATTTGCTGCCCAGAAGCTATGATTGGTGGTACCTGAATGAACGACAGGATCACCCGATGAATGAGCGCTTCACTTATTCATCGGATGATCGGTGGCACATTTACACGTGCAGATTGTCGGGAACAACCATTCACAGGAACCAACGTTCCCAATAATCTAGATAATTATTGGCTCGTGTAAATGCAATCTTAAGAATGCTTTCAAAAACTGAAGTGCCAATAGTTTATTTTTAACAATTGACAAGATGCAAAGTAAATGAACAAGGGAGAAATTGCCTTCAAACAGCATCAATACTTCTAGGTACACTTGCAAACAGTTTTTGTAACTCAGCAGGGAGGTTGTTCCAACATTTTGGAGAACTAACCACAGATCTTCTGTGGATGTAGGCTTTCTCAATTCCTTCTGTCTCTTCATGTGATCCAGACAGGCTCGATGTTGTTGAAATTTCTCTTTTGTTTATTCACTTTGCATGTGGTTACCGTAATTCATAAAATAAACTATTAACACTTCTATATTTGAAAGCATTCTTACTTTGCAGCATTTTTCCACACCTACCCCAAACTTTTATATAATACTGTATATATAATATATATATATATATATATATATATATAGAAACCCTCTGCCCATTCCCCTATTGCATATTGGTAGAGGAGGAATTATTATGACAAATTTGGTGGTGTAAATGCCTTGTCCTTCTTATATATAGATATTGTTACAGATCAGTGAGTGTGGACCCCACTCTGCAAACCAACTGGTTTGACTTTGGACTAACCCTAAGGTCGTTATTTGTCGCTCTCAGTTATTCACCTTTAACTGCTTTATACTGCAGGCTGGGTGGTAGTAAAGACACAGGCAGGGCAGACAGGACATGAACAAGGAAAATGGTCAGGGTAACTTAAACAAAAACAGAACTGAAATTAGAAGGATGTAGCAGTGTGCGCCCTGCCCTCTAAGAGGTCAGAAGTAAAGCATGTACATGCGGCGGCAGCATGGTGAGTAGCTCAGCTTCCATGCCCATAGGGGCGAGCAGGGCAGTAGTGGCCATGGACAGATGTCCTAACATAGATATTAGTGTGTGTGTGTGTGTGTGTGTGTGTGTGTATATATATATACAGTGGATATAAAAAGTCTACACACCCCTGTTAAAATGTCAGGTTTCTGTGATGTAAAAACATGAGACAAAGATAAATCATTTCAGAACTTTTTCCACCTTTAATGTGACCTATAAACTGTACAACTCAATTGAAAAACAAACTGAAATCTTTTAGGCAGAGGGAAGAAAAAATATAAAAATAAAATAATATGGTTGCATAAGTGTGCACACCCTTAAAGGAATACTTTGTTGAAGCACCTTTTGATTTTATTACAGCACTCAGTCTTTTTGGGTATGAGTCCATCAGCATGGCACATTTTGACTTGGCAAGATCTGCCCAGTCTTCTTTGCAAAAACACTCCAAGTCTGTCAGATTGCGAGGGCATCTTCTGTGCACAGCCCTCTTTAGATCACCCCACAGATTTTTAATCAGATTCAGGTCTGGGCACTGGCTGGGCCATTCCAAAAC
Organism: Bufo bufo; assembly: GCF_905171765.1. NCBI lineage: Eukaryota > Metazoa > Chordata > Amphibia > Anura > Bufonidae > Bufo > Bufo bufo. The sequence goes on from NC_053393.1 coordinate 219,986,015, forward strand.
TTTAATCTGCTTCTGGTGAAGCCATTGCTTTGTTGATTTGGATGTATGCTTTGGGTCGTTGTCATGCTGAAAGATGAAGTTCCTCTTCATGTTCAGCTTTCTAGCAGAAGCCTGAAGGTTTTGTGCCAATATTGACTGGTATTTGCAACTGTTCATAATTGCCTCTAGCTTAACTAAGGCCCCAGTTCCAGCTGAAGAAAAACAGTCCCACAGCATGATGCTGCCACCAGCATGCTTCACTGTGGGTATGGTGTTCTTTTGGTGATGTGCAGTTTTGTGCCAAACATATCTTTTGAAATTATGGCCAAAAAGTTCAACCTTGGTTCATCAGACCATAAGGCTGCATTCACACGGGCGAGATTTCCGCGCGAGTGCAATGCGGTAGGTGAACGTATTGCACCCGCACTGAATCCCGACCCATTCATTTCGATGGGGCTGTTCAGATGAGCGGTGATTTTCAACGCATCACTTGTGCGTTGCGTGAAAATCGCAGCATGCTCTATATTCTGCGTTTTTCACGCGACGCAGGCCCCATAGAAGTGAATGGGGTTGCGTGAAAATCGCAAGCATCCGCAAGCAAGTGCGGATGCGGTGCGATTTTCACGCATGGTTGCTATGTGACAGTCTATTCACTGTATATTTTCCCTTATAACATTGGTTATAAGGGAAATAATAAGCATTCTGTAAAACAGAATGCTTAGTAGGTGATCAATTGAGGGTTAAAAAAATAATAATAATTAACTCACCTTCTCCTCTTGATCGCGGTCTGTTCTTTACTTCTTTAATGATGAGCTGTGGGCTAAAGGACCTGTGGTGATGTCAGATCACATGCTCCAATCACTACGTGATCAAGAGGAGAAGGTGAGTTAATTATTCAATTTTTTCAATTTTTTTTAACCCTCAATTGATCACCTACTAAACATTCTGTTTTCAGAATGCTATTATTTTCCCTTATAACCATGTTATAAGCGAAAATAATAACATCTACACAACACCTAACCCAAACCTGAACCTTCTGTGATAAAAAACTGATCATCGGAACGCAATCGCAGTCAAAATTGACTGCAATTGCGTTCCTACTCGCGCGGGTTTGCCGCAATACACCGGGACGCATCCGGACCTAATCCGGACACGCTCGTGTGAACCCAGCCTAACACCTTTTCCCACATGATTTTGCGAGACTTCAGATGTGTTTTTGCAAATGAAGCCTGGCTTGGATGTTTGTCTTCGTAAGAAAAGGCTTTCATCTTGCCACTCTACCCTGTAGCCCAGACGTATCAAATATACGGGATATTGTTGTCACATGTACGACACAGCCAGTACTTGCCAGATTTCCTGCAGCTCCTTTAATGTTGCTGTAGGCCTCTTAGTAGCTTCCAGACCAGTTTTCTTCTCGTCTTTCATCAATTTTGGAGGGACGTCCAGTTCTTGCTAATGTCACTGTTGTGCCATATCTTCTCCACTTCACTGTGTCCATGGTATATCTAATGCCTTGGAAATTCTTTGTACCCTTCTCCTGACTGATACCTTTTAACAATGAGATTCCTCTGATGCTATGGAAGCTCTCTGTGGACCATGGCTTTTGCTGTGGGATGCGACTAAGAAAATTTCAGGAAAGACCAACTAGAGCAGCTGAACTTTATTTGGGGTTAATAAGAGGCACTTTAAATGATGGCAGGTGTATGCTGACTCCTATTTAACATGATTTTGAATGTGATTGCTTAATTCTGAACACAGCTATATCCCCAGTTATAAGAGGGTGTGCACACTTATGCAACCACATTATTTTTTATTTTTTTTTCTTCCCTCCACCTAAAAGATTTCAGTTTGTTTTTCAATTGAGTGGTACAGTTTATAGGTCACATGAAAGGTAGAAAAAGTAGACTTTTATATCCACTGTATATATATATATATATATATATATATAATTGTGAGGGGTTATGCTCAGAATCGCCTTTGCTGGGGTCAAAGGACACTTGTCTGTTCCAGCCAATTCAGATCAAACGCCGAGAAATAAGTTTAAGCTGACTTGTAGCCAGGTTTATTGATAAGGTTGCAGATAGAGATGGCCTTGCGGTTCGCCCGGTGATTGTTTTTGCGGCAAACTTTGATCGTTCGCGATTTGCCGAACATGCAAACATATGGCGATGTCCGTGCGCGCCATATTCTTTTGCATTGCGCTGAACTTTGACCCATGACACATCCATCAGGTGGGACAGGACAGCCAATTGAGACGTTTAAGCACATGGACACACCCCCAACCCTATAACAGAACCCGATCTGGCAGCCATTTTACATTAGGTGTTTTGCCAGTGTAGGGAGACGTTGCATTTTGGAGCAGGGACCGGCTGTTAGGAACTTAGGGACACCAAGCGCTAGCTAATAGGGCCACAAAAGTCCTTTTAAGGACTATCGATAGGTGTGATACACAGAGGGGTGTGATATACTTATAATATACTTTCTAACATAGAAAGTATATTATAGTGCATTTTTTTTGCTTCCCATAAATATTGATTGAGGGCTATGATCTATCAGCTTCCACAAAATAGTGATTGAGATTTTCCATATACCTGCGTCCACAAAATTACTGCTTGAGGGTGATATACCAGCTTCAACTAACAACTGATTGAGGCCTGCCATATATCAGCTTCCACAAAATAGTGATAGAGGTTTTCCTTATACCTGCGTCCACAAAATTACTGCTTGAGGGTGAAATATCAGCTTCAACTAACAACTGGTTGAAGCCTGCCATATATCAGCTTACACAAAATAGTGATAGAGGTTTCCCATATACCTGCATCCACAAAATTACTGCTTGAGGGTGATATACCAGCTTCAACTAATAACTGATTGAGGCCTTCCATATATCAGCTTCCACAAAATAGTGATAGAGGTTTACCATATATCTGCGTCCACAAAATATAGATTGCGGGTTTTGATATACCTGCTTTAACTAAAAACTGATTGAGGCCTGCCATATATCAGCTTCCACAAAATAGTGATAGAGGTTTTCTATATACCTGCGTCCACCAAATTACTGCTTGAGGGTGATATACCTGCTTCAACTAACAACTGATTGAGGCCTGCCATATATCAGCTTCCACAAATACTTTTCTTCTCTAGGGACTTCTCTGGCACAGGGTCATTTTGAAATTGACAGGCAGAGGAAGAGGCAGGCTGTTCCGCAGCGGCGGTAGGGGTCAGCAGTTGCACCAGGCCAGAGCCTAAGTGGGAAGTTGGAGAGGGTGCATGCGATTATGTCAAAGGACGCACCAGAGTTTGAGTGGCTCACTCAACCTTCCGCTTCTGCACCCTCCTCATCCTCTGTATTTGCACCCCCAAAGACACCACCACCACTATAGCCCCTCCACTTGAGTCAGAGGAATTATTTTTCCATCCATGAGCAGCATTTCTTGGCATCGGATGAGGAAGAGGAGGTAGCAAAGTCCACCACCCAGCGGTCTGACGACAGTATCCAGATCAGCCCAAGGAGGGTGGTCCCCGCTGTTGCTGCCTACTCTGAGATCTCAAATGTCAGTGGTGGTGAAGGTGACGATGATGACTTGTCGATAGACGTCACGTGGGTGCCCACAATAGAGGAAGAGGAGGGGAGTTCAGAGGGAGAGACGGAGCAGCAGATAGGGAGGAGAAGGAGGAGAAGCAAGCAGAACTTTCAGTACACAGGAGGCAAAAATCAGACTGCAAATGTATCTGGAGTGAGCCATCCACCATGCACGGTCACATCTTGCGCTCCCAGGACGCTGGCACATGGCTCCGCAGTGTGGGCTTTTTTTAACGTGTCAGCTGCTGACAGGAGTGTTGCCATCTGCAGCCTGTGCTGTCAGCGCATAAGTCGCAGTAAGCCCAACACTCACCTAGGGACGACCGCCTTAAGAAGGCACCTGGCCTCCAATCACCGAGCCCAGTGGGAGAAACGCTGTCAAAACCCACAAAGCCACACTCCCGGCGCTCCACGTCCTGCCTCTTCTTCTTCTCCTCTCTCCTCCAATTTGTCCTCCACTCCACCTTCCACCGTGCCGTCGTCGCGTTCATCTGGCACAAGGCAGGCTTCCGTGGCCCAAATGTTCGAGCATAAAAAAATTATGACGCCGGATAATCCTCTTCTCCGCTGGCTTGTCAGAACTGCTAGCCCGCCAACTACTGCCACATAAATTGGTGGACTCGGAGGCTTTTAGAAAATTTGTGGCCATTGGCACACCGCAATGGAAGGTGTGATCTGATCTTCATCTGATTCACAACAATAGACAATCACAGTCTGCTTAAACTAATAACACACAAAGAATTAAATGTTACCATGTTTTTATTGAACACACCATGTAAACATTCACAGTGCAGGTGGAAAAATCTGACTGGGCCACTCCAGAAAGGCGTATTTTCTTCTGGTTACGCCATTCTGTTGTTGATTTTTTCTTTTTCTTCTATGCTTTGGGTCGTTGTCCCATCTTCTGTTGAGCTTCAGCTGGTGGACAGATGGCCTTAAAGAGGACCTTTCACCATAATAAAACCTCTAGACTAACTATACAGACGCGTAGAGTGGTGCCCAGGGATCCCCCTGCACTTACTGTTATACCTGGGCGTCGCTCCGTTCTCCGGTTATAGCCTCCGGTAATCTTCATAGTTAGGCTCCACCCAGGGGAACCTGGCCGGCGTCTCATTCTCCATGCTGTAGCGCTGGCCAATCGCAGCGCTCAGCTCATAGCCTGAGAGAAAAAAAAAAACTCTCAGCCTATGAGCTGAGCGCTGCGATTGGCCAGCGCTACAGCATAGGAGAAAGAGACGGCGTCAGGTTCTCCTGGGTGGAGCCTAACTATGAAGATACCGGAGGCTATAACCGGAGAACGGAGCGGCGCCCAGGTATAACAGTAAGTGCAGGGGGATCCCTGGGCGCCGTTCTACACGTCTGTATAGTTAGTTTAGAGGTTTTATTATGGTGAAAGGTCCTCTTAATTTCTCCTGCAAAATGTCTTGATAAACTTGGGAATTCATTTTTCCTTCGATGATAGCAATCCGTCCAGGCCCTGACGCAGCAAAGCAAGCCCCCTAACCATGATGCCCCCACCAACATACTTCACAGTGGGATGAGGTTTTGATGTTGGTGTGCTGTGCCTCTTTTTCTCCACACATAGTGTTGTGTGTTTCTTCCAAACAACTCAACTTTGGTTTCATCTGTCCACAGAATATTTTTCCAGTACTGCTGTTGGAACATCCAGGTGCTCTTGTGACAAACTGTAAACGTGCAGCAGTGTTTTTTTTGGACAGCAGTGGCTATCTCTGTGATATCCACCCATGAAATCCATTCTTGTTTAGTGTTTTACATATCGTAGATTCGCTTAACAGGGATGTTAGCATATGCCAGAGACTTTTGTAAGTCTTTAGCTGACACTCTAGGATTCTTCTTCACCTCATTGAGCAGTCTATGCTGTGCTCTTGCAGTCCATCTTTACAAGATGGCCACTCCTAGGGAGAGTATGCAGCAGTGCTGAACTTTTTCCATTTATAGACAATTTGTCTTACCGTGGACTGATGAACAGCAAGGCTTTTGGAGATACTTTTATAACCCTTTCCAGCTTTATGCAAGTCAACAATTCTTAATCGTAGGTCTTCTGAGAGCTCTTTTGTGCGAGGCATCATTCACATCAGGCAATGCTTCTTGTTAAAAGCAAACCCAGAACTGGTGTTCGTTTTTTATAGGGCAGGGCAGCTGTAACCAATACCTCCAATCTCATCTCACTGATTGGACTCCAGTTGGCTGACACCTCACACCAATTAGCTCTTGGAGATGTCATTAGTCTAGGGGTTCACATACTTTTTCCACCTGCATTGTGAATGTTTACATGGTGTGTTCAATAAAAACATGTTAACATTTAATTCCTTGTGTGTTATTTGTTTAAGCAGACTGTGATTGTCTACTGTTGTGACTTAGATGATCAGATCACATTTTATGACCAATTTGTGCAGAAATTCATATCATTCCAAAAGGTTCACATACTTTTTCTTGCAACTGTATATCTCTGGTACACAGTGTCGGTGCCAAGATACATCTGACCACAGACACATGGTCTAGCAAACATGGGCAGGGAAGATACATAACTTTTACTGCCCACTGGGTGAACCTTCTGACAGCCATCAAGCATGTAACCCGTAGCACCCGTGTGGATTTGGTGTTACCGCCACGGATTGCATGCAGGCCTGCCTCTTCTTCTCCTCCTCCTACTTCCATCCTCCGTCTCCCTCCTCGGCTGACTCCTCCTTTTCACTGCTACAGCCTCTTCCGCTGCACCCCCCCAAGCTCCCCAGAACCTATTCGACACGCCAGTTAAGAAGTTGCCATGCTGTTCTGCGGCTGTTGTGCCTGGAAGCCAAGAGCCACACCAGTCCTGCACTGCTTTTAGCTTTGCGGTCACAGGCCGATTAGTGGCTAACTCCGTCAATTTGAAAGTTGGTAAAGTTGTGTGCGAAACTGTGCCAATCTGCTGAGGGCGTTTGAAACAGGGCAGAATGACACACGTGCCGTGCATGGCACATGTCCTGAACTTAGTCGTGCAGCGATTTGTTGCCATATACCCTGGTGTCCAGGACGTCTTGCGGAAGGCCAAGAAAATCTTTGGTCATTTTAGAAGATCTTACACGGCCATGGCTCGCCTTGCTGACGTTCAGCGGCGACACCACTTACCCGTACAGACCTCTGCTTTGTGACTGCCCCAACGCGCTGGAATTCCACCTAGTATATGCTTGATAGGGCTGCTCCAGCAGAATCGTGCCGTAACAACTTACCTGTATGAACTCTCTGCGGCAGGACAGGTTCTGGGGAGCTTGGTTTCTTTTCCACCGTCGCCAGTGGCTGCTCATGCGCGACGCATAAAGACTTCTGCGACCATTTTGATGAGATCACCAAACTGGTAAGTCGCCGCCAGGGCGCCATCAGTGACATCGTACCTTACGCCTTCTTTCTGGAGCGTGCATTGCGTCGTGTCATTGATCAAGCTGTCGAGGAGCAGGAGCTGGAAGATGAGATGTTGCAATGCTGAATGAATTCCCAGGGGGGGCTATTCCATCTTAGACAAGTCAGCAGGAGTCTGAAGAGCAGTCATAGGAGGATAGTGGCTGGGGGAAGGAGGACTTTTTGGGGATCCCTGGCATTGTCCGTGGCTGGGAGGAGGAGACCGAGGACGACATTCTCCTGGGCGAGCCAGGGTGCTTTACCTCTTCCAATTTAGTGCAAATGGGGGCTTTCATGCTCCAGTGTTTGAAGAGGGACCCCCGCATAAAAAGCATAAAGGTCAAGGACCTGCACTGGATGGCAACGTACTTAGACCCCCGGTACAAACACAAAATGATTGACATGTTACCAGCATCACAGAGGGCTGTCAGAATGCAGCATTTCCAGGCCTTGCTGTGAGAGACGCTGCATTCTGCTGTTGCGGGCACTGGCAGAGACATTTCCACCCATAGCGAAACAGGTGCGGGTACCAATCCTACCGCGCCTGCAAAAAGAGGGCGGTTTGAAGATGTGTTGGTCACTTCAGATATATGATCATTCTTGCAAACAACCCATCGACAGCCGTTCTCCGGATCCAGCCTCAGGGAACGCCTAGACCGACAGGTGTCCGACTACATCGGGTTAACAGCCAATGTGGATGCTCTGAGAAGCGAGGAACCCCTTGACTACTGGGTGTGCAGGCTTGACCTGTGGCCAGATCTGGCAGAATTTGCCATGGAACTCTTGGCTTGCCCCGCGTCGATTGTCCTGTCCAAAAGGACGTTCAGCACAGCAGGGGGATCGTGACCGATAAGCACACTCGCCTAGCTCACAACAGTGTGGACTACCTCACATTTTTAAAAATGAATGAGGCATGGATGTCGGAGGAATTCTACACCTGTGTTGACCACGTGTAATTGAATTTCCTCATGCCAGCCCACACATATCCGCCACCACAAACAACAAAGAATGATCCTTGCCTTATGTATATACAGCGGCATAAAAGGCCTTTTATGTCAGGTGAATGCCTAATTTTTGGGGCCTGTACTTGCCGACAGTTACAAATTTATCTTGTGACCGCCTAATGTACCTCCAGCCACAGAATCCAAAGTCCTTTGCTGTCAGGTGAATGCCTATTGGCAAATTCTTGGGGTCTGTACTGGTCGACAGTTACATATTTATCCTGTGACCGCCTAATGTACCTCCAGCCACAGAATCCAAAGTTCTTTGCTGTTAGGTGAATGCCTATTGGCTAATTTTTGGGGCCTGTACTGGCCGACAGTTACATATTTATCCTGTGACTGCCTAATGTACCTCCAGCCACAGAATCCAAAGTTCTTTGCTGTCAGGTGAATGCCTATTGCCTAATTTTTGGGGCCTGTACTGGCCGACAGTTAATTTTTTTTATCTCTAGCCACGTAATCACACCTTTGTCTCACTCCTCTGCCTCTCTTTATGGTGGCGTTTGGAGCGCATTCACCATAAGGACCTTTTAATGTCACAGGGTCATGTGACTGTGTGTCACGGGTGAAGTTGCAGATAGCTGGAACTTATAAATAAACGACTGACTGGCTTGATCCCAAACTAAGGAGCTTATAGGTGAGCCCTTTTAAACCCTAAGAGCTCACCCTGACTGCTATGCACATGCAAGGGTCTCAATGGTAGACGATTGCATGCCCACGTACCTATAACTGTGTGACACCTAAAAACCCTATAATACTGAGGGGACATGACCACCGGCTCCCTGCACTTAATACGGACGGAGTCAGGGTCACCTAGAATCAAGCCAGCAAGGAAACACAATAAAGGAAAAGACTTATCTGAGCAAACAGCAGCAGCAGCCTCCAGCAGTAAACACTTCATCCAGGAACTAGTATAAACCGCAAAGTGAGGCAGTATGGGAGGGAATATAAAGGAAGACGATTAGTTGAAATAAGTGACACCTGGCAGAAGGAAAGGAGATGACAAAGTGAAACCAAAACAAAGAACGTCATACAAGAGGTAGAGAAGAACATCTGTCAGACCTTCTCACAGAACTGGCGGTGACAGTACCCCTCCCTCTAAGGGTGGACTCCGGACACTCAGAGCCCACCTTCTCAGGATGAGACCTATGGAAAGCCGTGATGAGACGAGTGGCCATAATGTCCGCCACTGGGACCCACATCCTCTCCTCAGAATCATAACCCTCCCAATGAACGAGGTACTGAGGAGAACCACGGATAATACGAGAATCACAATCTAGAGACCTGAAATTCAAGATTACCATCAACAAAAAATCGGAGGAGGCGGCAAAGAGGAGGGTACAGTGGGTTGGACATAAGGTTTTAATAGGGACCTGTAAAAACATTATGGTTCTTCCAAGTCTGAGGAAGATCAGACGGAAGGCAACGGGATTGATGATAGACAAGATCTTGTAAGCCCAATAAACGTAGGACCCAACTTCAGTGAGGGAACCTTCAGTTTTGATATTCTTTGTAGACAACCACACCAGATGACCCACATTCAGGTCCGGACCAGGCACACGTCTCTTATCCGCCACACGCTTATATCTCTTATTCATCCTCTTCAGATTACCCTGAATCTTTTGCCAAATAAATGACAAAGACAAGGAAAATCTCTCCTCATCAGGTAAACCAGAAGACCCCTCTCCAGAGAATGTCCCAAACTGCGGAATGAAACCCATGTTCACCAAAAAATGGTGACTTATCAGAGGACTCCTGGCGATGGTTATTTAAAGCAACTCAGCAAGGGACAAAAAAGAATACCAATCCTCCTGATTCTCCGCCACAAACAGCGCAGATATGTCTCCAGATTCTGATTAACGCGTTCGGTCTGACCATTCGACTGCGGGTGAAAAGCAGAAGAGAACGACAACCGAACCCCCAAGCGAGAACAGAAGGCCTTCCAGAATCTGGAAACAAATTGCGTGCCCCTATCAGAAAGGATGTCTGAAGGAATGCCATGCAATTTAACAATGTAATCAACAAACGCTTGCGCCAGCATCTTAGCATTTTGCTAAAACGGTCCACTACCACCAGAATCACAGTCTTCCCCGAGGAACGAGGCAGGTCCGTAATGAAGTCCATGAACAGATGCGTCCAAGGACGGGAAGGAATGGGTAACGGGAGGAGAGAACCCGATGGCCGTGAATGAGGGACCTTGGCATGAGCGCAGGTCTCGCAGACTGCCACAAAACCCTCAACCGTCTTACAAAGAGCCGGCCACCAGAATCTCAGAGCAATGAGATCCACTGTGGCTCTACTCCCCGGGTGCCCAGCAAGGACAGTATCGGGGTGCTCCTTAAAAACCTTGTGTCGTAAAGCGAGAGGCACAAACAACCTCCCAGGAGGACAAAGATCAGGAGCCTCTGCCTGGGCTGCCCTGAACCTCTGCCTCCAAATCAGGATAAAGAGCAGAGACGACCACCCATCAGCCAAAATGGGACCCGGGTCTTCAAAGTTCCCCCCCTCCCGGAAAACAACGTGACAGGGCATCCCGCCCTTCACAATTTTTACCCCCAGGGCGGAACGCAACAACCAAATTACACCTAGAAAAAGAACAAAGACCATCTGGCCTGTCTCGGGTTCAGACGCTTGGCAATTCCAAGTAGGCCAGATTCATCAAACCAAAAGGGATGGCAGAAGGAAAGGAGATGACAAAGTGAAACCAAAACAAAGAACGTCATACAAGAGGTAGAGAAGAATGTCTGTCAGACCTTCTCACAGAACTGGCGTGACACTGTGCCCCCCACCCTATACTGTGCTCCCTCACCCCGTACTGTGCCACCATATACCCTGCATTGTGCCCTCCTACCACACCCTGTGGCTGTGCCCCTAGTCATTCCCTGTACTGTGCCCTTTTATACCCTTTTATCCAGTCACGGTTATGTCAGTGTTATCCTGTCACTGTACAGAGGTGTTATCCGGTCAATGTATGGCGGTGGTATCTAGTAACTGGATGGCCATAACTTTCCTTTCCCTGCCCACGCCATCCTTTTTTAGACCTGGCATGAGCGGGAAAAATATGCAGATTGTGGTGTAAGGACCTTTACGCCACAATCTGTGTCAGAAATACGCCTAACATAGATGTATTTCTATATAATAAATGACCACCTAATTGTATTATTATTCGGGGTAGGGCTAATATCTTATATTATATAGATTCTAGTGTATTATACTGTGCCCTGTATTTCCCAGTAGAAAATTATCCTTGGGAAACACAATTCTCATCCCTGACCACCAGGACCAGGTACTCTGTCAGTACGTGGCGTCCTCCCCTCTTCGCCACGCTGCTCCGCTGTGTACTGGTGCTTATTCTGACACTAGGGCTGGGTTCACATCCTATTTTTGCCATCCATTTAATGCATACCAAAAACGTATGCGTTAACAGATGCCTTAGACTGATGCCGTACAGTGGCGTCCGTTCACCATACAGTTCCATGGTAGAAAAAAAAATACGTTAACGTATGCATTTTTTTAATGGACTCTGCAGGATACAAAAACGTGGAGTGCTGCAAATTTGTATATATCAAACCGATAGGAAATAAAAAATTTCTAGGCTCCAGCAGGGTACATTTTTGAGAGTTTCCCTTTAGACCCATAAAAATGGCCCCTGATTAAAATACAATATTTTTTGTGGGAATTTTTGCCAATGATCCCCCTCTGGTATATCACTGTCCATGTTGTGGGACTATTTGTGTACTTCTAGTATGTGTTTTCTGGCTGCAAATATGACCTGATGGTTTTTCGGGTTCGTCTGCCAATAAAGTGAATGGGGCCCGCCGCGAACGCGCGGTTCACGAACATTTGATCGCCGGCCGATGTTCGTCCATCACTAGTTGCAGATAAAATAACAAAACAGAAAAAGAAAACCTAGCCTGACCGGCACTTACTATATATATATAACATCCCTGCCTACCTGCTGGAGGGCTTCTCCCTGTCAGCTCACAAAAACAAGACTTTCATCAACCTTTTACTCACTTTTGAGATGCTCCGATGCTAGCCTCAGGGGGGCTGCCTGGGTGAAAATAAGGGTATGTCCGGGTTCAGCTCTGAACCCGGACAACCCCTTTAAACTAATAACACACAAAGAATTAAATGTTACCATGTTTTTATTAAACACACCATGTACAAATTAATTCCCAAGTTTATCAAGACATTTTGCAGGAGAACTTAAGGCCATCTGTCCACCAGCTGAAGCTCAACAGAAGATGGGTGTTGCAACAGGACAATGACCCAAAGCATAGAAGTAGATCAACAACAGAATGGGTTCAACATAAGAAAATATGCCTTCTGGAGTGGCCCAGTCAGAGTCCTGAACTCAACCCGATTGAGATGTTGTGGCATGACCTAAAGAAAGCGATTCACACCAGACATCCCAAGAATATTGCTGAACTGAAACAGTTCTGTAAAGAGGAATAGTCAAGAATTACTCCTGACCGTTGTGCACGTCTGATCTGCAACTACAGGAAACGTTTGGTTGAAGTTATTGCTGCTAAAGGAGGTTCAACTAGTTATTAAATCCAAGGGTTCACATACTTTTTCCACCTGCACTGTGAATGTTTACATGGTGTGTTCAATAAAAACATGGTAACATTTAATTCTTTGTGTGTAATTAGTTTAAGCAGACTGTGATTGTCTATTGTTGTGACTTAGATAAAGATCAGATCACATTTTATGACCAATTTGTGCAGAAATCCATATCATTCCAAAGGGTTCACATACTTTTTCTTGCAACTGTGTATATATATATATATATATATATATATATATATACACACAGTGAGGAACAGAAGTATTTGAACACCCTGCGATTTTGCAAGTTCTCCCACTTAGAAAACATGGAGGGGTCTGAAATTCACATTGTAGGTGCATTCCCACTCTGAGAGACAGAATAAAAAATAAAAAAAAGGAAATCACATTGTATGATTTCTAAAGAATTTATTTGTCTTGCACTGCTGAACATAAGTATTTGAACACCTGAGAAACAGCACGAATTCTGTCTCTCAAAGACCTGTTTCTGTACCTTTAAAAAGTCCACCTCAACTTCACTCATTAATCTAACTTAGTAGCATCTGTCTGAGCTCTTAAAAGACACCTGTTGAACCCACAGTCAGTCAGACGCCAACTACTACCATGGGCAAGACCAAAGACACCAGAGACAAAATTGTGGATCTCCACAAGGCTGGAAAGGGCTACGGGGAAATTGCCAAGCATCTTGGTGAAAATAGATCAACTGTTGGAGCAATTGTTAGAAAATGGAAGAGGCTAAAGACGACTGTCAGTCTCCCTCAGACTGGGTCTCAATGCAAGATCTCACCTCATGGGGTATCACTGATGATAAGAAAGGTGAGGAATCCGCCCAGAACTACAAGGGAGGAGCTGGTCAATGACATGAAGAGAGCTGGGACCACAGTTTCAAAGGTCACTGTCGGTAGAACATTGCACTGTCATGGTTTCAAATCATGCATTTCACAGAAGTTTCCCCTGCTCAAGTCATCACATGTCCAGGCCCATCTGAATGACCATCTGGATGATCCAGAGGAGGCATGGGAGAATGTCATGTGGTCAGATGAGACCAAAGTAGAACTTTTTGGTCTAAACTTCACTCGTCGTGTTTGGAGGAAAGGAGGATGAGTTGCATCCCAAGAACACCATCCCTACTGTGAAGCATTGGGGTGGTAACATCATGCTTAGGGGGTGCTTTTCTGCGAAGGTGACAGGACGACTGCACTGTATTAAAGAGAGGATGTATGGGGCCATTTATTGTGAGATTTTGAGCAACAACCTCCTTCCCTCAGTCAGAGCATAGAAGATGGGTCGTGGCTGGGTCTTCCAACATGACAACGACCCGAAGCACACAGCCAGGATAACCAAGGAGTGGCTCCGTAAGAAGCATATCAAGGTTCTGGAGTGGCCTAAATCCAATAGAACATCTTTGGTGGAAGCTGAAACTCTGTGTTGCTCAGCGAAAACCTGACAGATCTAGAGGAGATCTGTGTGGAGGAGTGGGCCAAAATCCCGGTCGCAGTGTGTGCAAACCTGGTCAAGAACTACAGGAAACGTTTGACCTCTGTAATGGCAAACAAAGGCTTCTGTACCAAATTTGCATATATTCCAGAATGTTATGAAGAGTGATCAGATGAATTGCATAGTCCTTCTTTGCCATGAAAATTAACTTAATCCCAAAAAAAACTTTCCACTGCATTTCATTGCTGTCATTAAAGGACCTGCTGAGATCATTTCAGTAATCGTCTTGTTAACTCAGGTGAGAATGTTGACGGAGCACAAGGCCTGGAGATCTTATGTCAGGCTGATTGGGTTAAAATGGCAGACTTGACATGTTAAAAGGAGGGTGATGCTTGAAATCATTGTTCTTCCATTGTTAACCATGGTGACCTGCAAATAAACGCGTGCAGCCATCATTGCGTTGCATAAAAATAGCTTCACAGGCAAGGATATTGTGGCTACTAAGATTGCACCTCAATCAACAATTTATAGGATCATCAAGAACTTCAAGGAAAGAGGTTCAATTCTTGTTAAGAAGGCTTCAGGGCATCCAAGAAAGTCCAGCAAGCGCCAGGATCGTCTCCTAAAGAGGATTCAGCTGCGGGATCGGAGTGCCACCAGTGCAGAGCTTGCTCTGGAATGGCAGCAGGCAGGTAACATAGTAACATAGTAACATAGTACATAGGCCGAAAAAAGACATTTGTCCATCCAGTTCGGCCTGTTATCCTGCAAGTTGATCCAGAGGAAGGCAAAAAAACCCTGTGAGGTAGAAGCCAATTTTCTCCACTTTAGGGGAATAAAAATTCCTTCCCGACTCCAATCATGCAATCAGAATAACTCCCTGGATCAACGACCCCTCTCTAGTAGCTATAGCCTGTAATATTATTAAGCTCCAGAAATACGTCCAGGCCCTCTTGAATTCCTTTATTGTACTCACCATCACCACCTCCTCAGGCAGAGAGTTCCATATTCTCACTGCTCTTACCGTAAAGAATCCTCTTCTATGTTTGTGTACAAACCTTCTTTCCTCCAGACGCAGAGGATGTCCCCTCGTCACAGTCACAGTCCTGGGGATAAATAGCTGATGGGATAGATCTCTGTACTGACCCCTGATATATTTATACATATTAATTAGATCTCCCCTCAGTCGTCTTTTTTCTAAAGTGAATAACCCTAATTTTGATAATCTTTCAGGGTACTGTAGTTGCCCCATTCCAGTTATTACTTTAGTTGCCCTCCTCTGAACCCTCTCTAGCTCTGCTATGTCTGCCTTGTTTACAGGAGCCCAGAACAGTACACAGTACTCCATGTGTGGTCTGACTAGCGATTTGTAAAGTGGTAGGACTATGTTCATATCACGGGAATCTATGCCCCTTTTGATGCAACCCATTATCTTGTTGGCTTTGGCAGCAGCTGCCTGACACTGGTTTTTGCTGCTTAGTTTGCTGTTTATTAAAATTCCTAGATCCTTTTCCATGTCAGTGTTACCGAGTGTTTTACCATTTAGTATGTACGGGTGACTTGCATTTTTCCTTCCCATGTGCATAACCTTACATTTATCAGTGTTAAACCTCATCTGCCACTTATCTGCCCAAGCCTCCAATCTATCCAGATCCCTCTGTAGTAGTATACTGTCCTCATCAGTGTAAATTACTTTACACAGTTTAGTGTCATCTGCGAAAATTGATACTTTACTATGCAAGCCTTCTACAAGATCATTAATAAATATATTGAAGAGAATAGGGCCCAATACTGACCCCTGAGGTACTCCGCTAGTGACAGTGACCCAATCTGAGTGTGTACCGTTAATAACCACCCTCTGTTTTCTATCACTCAGCCAATTACTTACCCACATACAGATGTTTTCTCCCAGTCCGAGCATTCTCATTTTATATACTAACCTTTTATGCGGTACAGTGTCAAATGCTTTGGAGAAGTCCAGATATACGATATCCATTGATTCGCCGCTGTCAAGTCTAGAACTTACCTCCTCATAGAAACTGATTAAATTAGTTTGACATGACCGATCCCTCACGAAGCCATGCTGATATGGCGTTATTTGCTTATTTCCGTTGAGATGCTCTAATATAGCATCTCTCAGAAAACCTTCAACAGTTTACCCACAACAGATGTTAAACTTACCGGCCTATAGTTTCCAGGCTCTGTTTTTGGCCCCTTTTTGAATATTGGCACCACATATGCCACGCGCCAATCCTGTGGGACATTCCCTGTCAGTATAGAGTCTGCAAATATCAGAAATAAGGGTCTGGCTATGACATTACTTAATTCCTTTAGGATACGGGGGTGTATGCCATCCGATCCCGGCGATTTGTCTATTTTAATCTTTTTAAGTCGCTGATGTACTTCTTCCTGGGTCAGACAGGACACTTTTAATGGGGAATTTATTTTTGCATTCTGCATGTCATCTGACAATTTATTTTCCTCAGTGAATACATTGGAGAAAAAAATATTTAACAGCTTTGCTTTCTCCTCGTCGCTCTCTGCGACTCCCCCCTCATTACTCTTTAAAGGGCCAACACCTTCAGCTTTATACTTTTTAACATTTATATAATTGAAGAACATTTTAGGGTTAGTTTTACTCTCTTTGGCAATTAATCTCTCGGTCTCTAGTTTGGCCGCTTTTATTTGTTTTTTACATGTTCTATTTTTTTCCTTATAGTTTTTCAGTGCTTCCTCACTCCCGTCCTCTTTTAGTGTTTTATATGCTTTCTTTTTGTCATTTATTGCTTTCTTTACAGTTCTGTTTATCCACATTGGTTTCTTTTTGTTCCTTAACCTTTTATTACCATACGGTATGTACCTCTCACAATGAGTTTTTAGGATGTTTTTAAAGATATCCCATTTTGTGTCTGTATTTGTGAGGACTTTGTCCCAGTTAGTTTGGCCTATGGCCTCTCTTAGTTGGCTAAATTTAGCTTTTTTGAAGTTTGGTATTTTTGTTCCTCCCTGTAGAAACGCTCTTTTGAATGATAATTGGAAGGTTATTACTTTATGGTCACTATTTCCCAGGTGTCCCCCGACCTGCTGTCACGGAACCATGAACCAGACGTACAACAAGAGATAAGTGAAAATAAGAAGGCTTTATTGAAAATAAAGCTGGAAAGCAAAAGTCCAAACGGATGGTGAAACCGAGCAGAGTCTTTGCGAAGCCAGAGGTCAGGAACCAGAAGGGTAGTCAGACGAAGCCAGGATCAGGAACCAGCAGGGTAGTCAGACGAAGCCAGGATCAGGACCAGCAGGGTAGTCAGACGAAGCCAGGATCAGGAACCAGAAGCAGCAGCAGTCTTAGAAGCATGTGAACACAAGAGGACCAAGCAAGGAACTGAAGCCACAGACCTCCTATATATATGAGCTAGGCATCCAGCTCCTCCCAGTGGGAAGGAGGAGCCGCAGGGTGGAAGGCTACAAGAAACCCAGAAACCAAGATGGCCGCCAGCACATGTCAAACGAAGGAGAACAGCAAGAAGGTAAGACCATGACACCTGCACGTCTGTTGTTCTGTCAGGTCTATTGGTTAATACTAAGTCCAGTATGGCCGTCCCTCTAGTCGGGTCCTGAACCAGTTGGGAGAGGTAATTGTCTTTGGTTATTGCCACGAACCTGTTTCCCTTATGAGATATACAAGTTTCAGTTTCCCAGTCTATATCTGGGTAGTTGAAGTCCCACATAATAACCACCTCATTATGATTTGCCGCCTCATCTATCTCGTTTAGTAGTAGATTTTCTGTGGACTCGGTATATTAGGTGGTTTATAGTAAACTCCTATTAGTAATTTATTGTTGTTTTTAGCTCCATGTATCTCTACCCATAGTGACTCCACATGTTCATGTCCCTCACTTATATCTTCTCGGACTGTGGGCTTTAGACAGGACTTTATATAAAGGCAGACCCCTCCCCCTCTCCGGTTTTGACGATCCTTTCTAAACAGACTGTAACCTTGTACATTAACTGCCCAGTCATAGCTATCATCCAGCCATGTCTCAGTTATTCCCCCTATGTCATAGTCCTCCTCACACATCACTAATTCCAGTTCACCAGTTTTATTAGTCAGGCTTCTGGCATTAGTATACATACATTTGAGAGGTTTATGTATATTTTTTACCCTACATCTTTCCTTCTGAATTGTTCTAGTCCCTCCTTCCATTTCCTCCCCCATTCTTATTACCTTGCCCCCGGTCTCTATCTGCACTATCTTCCCCTCCTATAACGTAATTACCTCCCCCCCCAGTCCCTAGTTTAAACACTCCTCCAACCTTCTAGCCATCTTTCTCCCCAGCACAGCTGCCCCTTCCCCATTGAGGTGCAAGCCCGTCCCTACGATAGAGCCTGTTGCCGATAGAAAATCGGCCCAGTTCTCCAGGAACCAAACCCCTCCTTCCTACACCAGTTCTTGAGCCACTTGTTAATCTCCCTAATCTCCCATTGCCTTTCTTGTGTGGCTCGTGGTACAGGCAGTATTTCGGAAAATACTACCTTTGAGGTCCTTGACCTCAGCTTTTGACCTAAATCCCTGAAATCATTTTTAAGGACTCTCCACCTACCTCTAACTTTGTCATTGGTTCCGATATGGACCATGACCGCTGGATCGTCTCCAGCCCCTCCCAGTAATCTGTCAACCCGATCCGCGATGTGTCGAACTCTAGCGCCAGGAAGACAGCACACTGTTCGGCGATCACGCTCTTTGTGACAGATTTCCCTATCTGTTCCCCTAATAATGGAGTCTCCCACTACCAGCACCTGTCTGGCCTGCCCTGCTCTCCTGGTTCCCTGCTTACTGGAGCTGACATTCCCCTGACTGGCAGAGGAAGTGTCTGGCTGCAGCAGTGCTGTCCCCGGACTGACATCCCCCTCATCTGCCAAACGTGCAAACTTGTTGGGGTGTGTCAGATCAGGGCTAGCCTCCCTGGCACTCTTCCCTCTACCCCGCTTTCTAACTTTTACCCAGCTAGCTACCTCACTTTCCTCAGCCTCCTCTCTGTCACCCTCCCCCTCATCTACCCCAAAGAGTGCTTGCTCGGTGAGAAGCAAACTCTTTTGCAAATTATCAATGCCTCTCAGTGTTGCAACTTGCCTATTTAGAGACTCGATCTGCGATTCCAAACGGGTAATTTGCTCACATCTAGAACAAAGATATGCACCCTTGAACTCCTGTTCCAGGACTGCATACATCATGCAAGATGTGCACTGGACTGCGTTGTAAATTGTGCAACACATACTAAATGGGGATTACAACAGTAAATAAGTAAAACAGTATAAATTATTTAGATTTAGACCCTGTCTGCTGTAGTTGAAGGACCACGTAAAATTAAGCCAACAACACACAAGGAAATTATATCCAACCTTAGTTTCCAAACTCCTTTTCTTAAACTCCTTATTTTTTAACTCCACTTAATAAGAAGCCACTTAGTAGAGCAAGCCTCAGAAAGAGCAGGCTCTGAAGAGTATAAGTGGCTCAATTTATAGCACCTGGTTGCCCCGGGCACTCGCCTTAATTAAGCAGAGAAAAAAAAAAAGCGATTTTAAATGCAAGTACTAGAATACAAACACTTAACTTTCAATGATCTCTGCTGCAATCCACACTCAGCCACCTGCAATCACTCCCACAAAACCACACACAGCTCTAGAACTCCTTATTTTTTAACTCCACTTAATAAGAAGCCACTTAGTAGAGCAAGCCTCAGAAAGAGCAGGCTCTGAAGAGTATAAGTGGCTCAATTTATAGCACCTGGTTGCCCCGGGCACTCGCCTTAATTAAGCAGAGAAAAAAAAAAAAAAAAGCGATTTTAAATGCAAGTACTAGAATACAAACACTTAACTTTCAATGATCTCTGCTGCAATCCACACTCAGCCACCTGCAATCACTCCCACAAAACCACACACAGCTCTAGAACTCCTTATTTTTTAACTCCACTTAATAAGAAGCCACTTAGTAGAGCAAGCCTCAGAAAGAGCAGGCTCTGAAGAGTATAAGTGGCTCAATTTATAGCACCTGGTTGCCCCGGGCACTCGCCTTAATTAAGCAGAGAAAAAAAAAAAAAAAGCGATTTTAAATGCAAGTACTAGAATACAAACACTTAACTTTCAATGATCTCTGCTGCAATCCACACTCAGCCACCTGCAATCACTCCCACAAAACCACACACAGCTCTAGAACTCCTTATTTTTTAACTCCACTTAATAAGAAGCCACTTAGTAGAGCAAGCCTCAGAAAGAGCAGGCTCTGAAGAGTATAAGTGGCTCAATTTATAGCACCTGGTTGCCCGGGCACTCGCCTTAATTAAGCAGAGAAAAAAAAAAAAAAAAGCGATTTTAAATGCAAGTACTAGAATACAAACACTTAACTTTCAATGATCTCTGCTGCAATTTACACTCAGCCACCTGCAATCACTCCCACAAAACCACACACAGCTCTAGAACTCCTTATTTTTTAACTCCACTTAATAAGAAGCCACTTAGTAGAGCAAGCCTCAGAAAGAGCAGGCTCTGAAGAGTATAAGTGGCTCAATTTATAGCACCTGGTTGCCCCGGGCACTCGCCTTAATTAAGCAGAGAAAAAAAAAAAAAAAGCGATTTTAAATGCAAGTACTAGAATACAAACACTTAACTTTCAATGATCTCTGCTGCAATCCACACTCAGCCACCTGCAATCACTCCCACAAAACCACACACAGCTCTAGAACTCCTTATTTTTTAACTCCACTTAATAAGAAGCCACTTAGTAGAGCAAGCCTCAGAAAGAGCAGGCTCTGAAGAGTATAAGTGGCTCAATTTATAGCACCTGGTGTGAGGTGTGAGCGCATCTGCACGCACAGTGAGGCAAAGACTTTTGGAAGATGGCCTGGTGTCAAGAAGGGCAGCCAAGAAGCCACTTCTCTCCAAAAAAAACATCAGGGACAGATTGATCTTCTGCAGAAAGTATGGTGAATGGACTGCTGAGGATTGGGGCAAAGTCATATTCTCCGATGAAGCCTCTTTCCAATTGTTTGGGGCATCTGGAAAAAGGCTTGTCCGGAGAAGAAAAGGTGAGCGCTACCATCAGTCCTGTGTCATGCCAACAGTAAAGAATCCTGAGACCAGCTCTAGAACTCCTTATTTTTTAACTCCACTTAATAAGAAGCCACTTAGTAGAGCAAGCCTCAGAAAGAGCAGGCTCTGAAGAGTATAAGTGGCTCAATTTATAGCACCTGGTGTGAGGTGTGAGCGCATCTGCACGCACAGTGAGGCGAAGACTTTTGGAAGATGGCCTGGTGTCAAGAAGGGCAGCAAAGAAGCCACTTCTCTCCAAAAAAAACATCAGGGACAGATTGATCTTCTGCAGAAAGTATGGTGAATGGACTGCTGAGGATTGGGGCAAAGTCATATTCTCCGATGTAGCCTCTTTCCAATTGTTTGGGGCATCTGGAAAAAGGCCATTCATGTGTGGGGTTGCCAATTTTGCCCAAAAACACAGCCATGAATAAACAATGGTACCAAAACACCCTCCAACAGCAACTTCTTCTAACAATCCAACAACAGTTTGGTGAAGAACAATGCTTTTTCCAGCACGATGGAGCACCGTGCCATAAGGCAAAAATGATAACTAAGTGGCTCAGGGACCAAAACGTTGACATTTTGGGTCCATGGCCTGGAAACTCCCCAGATCTTAATCCCATTGAGAACTTGTGGTCAATCCTCAAGAGGCGGGTGGACAAACAAAAACCCACTAATTCTGACAAACTCCAAGAAGTGATTATGAAAGAATGGGTTGCTATCAGTCAGGAATTGGCCCAGAAGTTGATTGAGAGCATGCCCAGTCGAATTGCAGAGGTCCTGAAAAAGAAGGGCCAACACTACAAATACTGACTCTTTGCATAAATGTCATGTAATTGTCAATAAAAGCCTTTGAAACGTATGAAGTGCGTGTAATTATACACTGCTCAAAAAAATAAAGGGAACACTTAAACAACACAATGTAACTCCAAGTTAATCACACTTCTGTGAAATCAAACTGTCCACTTAGGAAGCAACACTGAGTGACAATCAATTTCACATGCTGTTGTGCAAATGGGACAGACAACAGGTGGAAATTATAGGCAATTAGCAAGACACCCCCAATAAAGGAGTGGTTCTGCAGGTGGTGACCACAGACCACTTCTCAGTTCCTATGCTTCCTGGCTGATGTTTTGGTCACTTTTGAATGCTGGCGGTGCTTTCACTCTAGTGGTAGCATGAGACGGAGTCTACAACCCACACAAGTGGCTCAGGTAGTGCAGCTTATCCAGGATGGCACATCAATGCGAGCTGTGGCAAGAAGGTTTGCTGTGTCTGTCAGCGTAGTGTCCAGAGCATGGAGGCACTATCAGGAGACAGGCCAGTACATCAGGAGACGTGGAGGAGGCCAGAGGAGAGCAACAACCCAGCAGCAGGACCGCTACCTCCGCCTTTGTGCAAGGAGGAACAGGAGGAGCACTGCCAGAGCCCTGCAAAATGACCTCCAGCAGGCCACAAATGTGCATGTGTCTGCTCAAACGGTCAGAAACAGACTCCATGAGGGTGATATGAGGGCCCGACGTCCACAGGTGGGGGTTGTGCTTACAGCCCAACACCATGCAGGACGTTTGGCATTTGCCAGAGAACACCAAGATTGGCAAATTCGCCACTGGCGCCCTGTGCTCTTCACAGATGAAAGCAGGTTCACACTGAGCACATGTGACAGACGTGACAGAGTCTTGAGACGCCGTGGAGAACGTTCTGCTGCCTGCAACATCCTCCAGCATGACCGTTTTGGCATTGGGTCAGTAATGGTGTGGGGTGGCATTTCTTTGGAGGGCCGCACAGCCCTCCATGTGCTCGCCAGAGGTAGCCTGACTGCCATTAGGTACCGAGATGAGATCCTCAGACCCCTTGTGAGACAATATGCTGCTGCGGTTGGCCCTGGGTTCCTCCTAATGCAAGACAATGCTAGACCTCATGTGGCTGGAGTGTGTCAGCAGTTCCTGCAAGACGAAGGCATTGATGCTATGGACTGGCCTGCCCGTTCCCCAGACCTGAATCCAATTGAGCACATCTGGGACATCATGTCTCGCTCTATCCACCAACGTCACGTTGCACCACAGACTGTCCAGGAGTTGGCAGATGCTTTAGTCCAGGTCTGGGAGGAGATCCCTCAGGAGACCATCCGCCACCTCATCAGGAGCATGCACAGGCGTTGTAAGGAGGTCATACAGGCACGTGGAGGCCACACACACTACTGAGCCTCATTTTGACTTGTTTTAAGGACATTACATCAAAGTTGGATCAGCCTGTAGTGTGTTTTTCCACTTTAATTTTGAGTGTGACTCCAAATCCAGACCTCCATGGGTTGAAAAATTTGATTTCCATTTTTTTATTTTTGTGTGATTTTGTTGTCAGCACATTCAACTATGTAAAGAACAAAGTATTTCAGAAGAATATTTAATTAATTCAGATCTGGGATGTTATTTTTGTGTTCCCTTTATTTTTTTGAGCAGTGTATATTCCCTTCAGTTCTGTAATAATTCAGCACCAATAATTTCATATTAAATAATATTGTTTTGGAGGGTCTAGTATGCCTCCACTGTTATAGTGATTTACATATTCTTATTATTGCTATATGTAAATCCCCATGGATCAATTATTATTTTCTTTTCAGTTGTTTTACTACTGAAGGGACACTCATCCAGTCCCTGGCTCCAATGCCAGACTCAAAATCCATGGTAGAAGTTGACCTTTATGGAGGTCATTCTCTTGACAGAAGTTTGCTTGATTAACTTTGATGTAACAGATACCCCAGAAATGTTGGTAACATAGAAAAGCTGTACCACCACCTCTGCCCTTAATCTAAATGTCTAGTACTAGTTTTACAGTGACCAGTGATAGAAATGTATAGAACAGACACAGTGAATTTGACTGTGTATGTGTTTTTTAAGAGTGCTGAAGCTCGGTGGATCTCATTATACAATGTATGCAATATTTATGTTGTGTTTACTTTCATTGGAAAGTAGAAGCATTCACTGATGCTATTCATTTGTTATTCAATATGTATAAGTTTATAGCAATAAAATTCTGCATATTTACATCTATGGCCTTATGGACACGACCGTATGTATTTTGCGTTCTGCAAAAAACGGATCCGCAAAAAATACGGATGACGTGAGCATTCCGTATTTTGCGGAACGGAACACCTGGCCCCTAATAGAACAGTACTATCCTTGTCCGTAATGCGGACAATAATAGGACATGTTCTATTTTTTGCGGAACGGAAATACAGACATACGGAAATGGAATGCACACAGAGTAACTTCCGGTTTTTTTTGCAGACCGTATGCGGAACCATTCACTTTAATAGGTCCGCAAAAAAAAACGGAAGTTACTCTGTGTGCATTCCGTTTACGTATGTCTGTATTTCCGTCCGCAAAAAAATAGAACATGTCCTATTATTGTCCGCATTACTGAAAGGACACGGAAAGAAAATACGTTCGTGTGCATGAGCCCTAACATTGAGATCTTACCCACGCCGGACTTCGCAAATCTTTCAGCAATTTATTCTCAGAATATTGGTGGAAATATTGAACTATGCAGTGTAGGACACGGTGGGACGTAATAGCAGGCTCTGCTACAGAGTCTAAGGTGTATCTAACCAATCCAGGGAACCACCGTATTATCTCAAGAGCATCACGGAGAGCCACTGAAATATATAGTGACATACAACCAATGCGGTATTAATACCAGTGTACGCTACAAATAAGTAATGAGTGGATTTAACAACTAAAGTGTGGACAAAGGATCACTAGATTACCGTCCCTAATGTTATATGTGTGAGCTCCGTATCTGAACATATTATTAAGAAGGGGATTGTAATTTTTATTTTGATTAACTAGAATCATGCTACTGTGAGCCAGCTATTCTTTATGTGATTTGTTGCACTTTATATAACGCCTTTGGGAAGAAGGCAGGTAGCGATCCGGAATATTGATTGTTTGAGTACCTGGTGAGCGTCCCTATTAGTTTAATTCTGTAATTATATTTACAATCTAGTAGTTATAGTTCTAGAAAGTTTTCCCTATATTAGCATAGTATTCGCATATTATGAAGTAGATCAGGCATGGACTATCACATCTGATATGGCAGATAACAGACGTGCGGCGCAGAGGGGAGGGAAGGAGAGTATCCTTTCACTAGGTAGAGGGAGGAGTGGTGACCCCTAACTCACCTAGCACTGGCACCTGGCTTCCCTGACGTCCCTAGATGGGCTGATAACCCGTACGCCGATCGCGTGCGTCGTCCCTGGTTACCCCGAAATAAGCCCTAGGTAGTGAATAGGGCGACGGGAGCACTAGTCCTTACCACTGAGACACCTAGAGTAAAAACAGGGAAAGGACAAACACCACAAACAATCCCCAAAAGGAGACAACAACAGGAGTGAACTGGAGATCCAACAGCTCCAGTTTCAACACCTCCACAGCAACTCCAACTCCACCAGAGGTCACCAAAGTTTTTTTATCAGCCATACGTTTATATCTGTTTATATTTTTCAAATAGCTTTGAACCTTTCGCCATACAGAAGAGAATGATGATGTAAACCGTTCTTCCTCAGGGATCCCACAAGGCTCCCCCTCACTGAAAGTGCAAAATTGAGGATGAAAACCATATGCACCAAAAAATGGTGACTTACCAGTTAATTCTTGACGGCGATTGTTGATAGCAAACTCTGCTATAGGTAAGTAAGATGACCATTCCTCCTGATTTTCAGACACAAAACACCTAAGGTAATTCTCTAGGTTTTGGTTGGTGCGTTCGGTCTGGCCATTCGACTGCAGATGGAAGGCTGAGGAAAAGGACAAATGTACCCCAAGACGAAAACAAAAAGCTCTCCAGAATTTAAAAATAAACTGGGTTCCACCATCTGAAAGATCATTGGAACGGACCCCGTGAAGCTTCACTATTTCACTGATAAAAACCTGAGCCAGGGTTCTAGCATTTGGCAAATCGGGTAAGGTAATGAAATGCACCATTTTACTGAACCTGTCTACTACTACTAGGATAAGAGTTTTACCCGCAGATACAGGTAGGTCAGTAATAAAATCCATTGACAGGTGTGTCCACAGTCTGTTGGGAATGACCAGTGGCAATAGAGACCCCGCTGGACGAGTATGAGTGACTTTAGGGCGTGCACAGGTTGTACAGGTAGACACAAAATCAACTACATCCTGGTTCAACCTCGGCCACCAAAAACGACAAGACAATAGCTCTGAGGTTGCCCTATTACCTGGGTCCCCAGCGAGTGCAGAATTATGATGTTCTTTTAATGTTTCAAGGCGCAAATTCAAGGGCACAAGCAACTTTCCCGGGGGACAGGAGACCAGGGGGTCCCCCTGAGCCTCCATACTATCCCCTCCAGGTCTGAGTGTAAAGCAGAGACAACCACCCCCTTTTGTAAAATTGGCACCGAATCGTCAACATCACCCCCTCCAGGAAAACTTCGGGATAACGCATCAGCTTTGGTATTTTTTGCCCCCGGACGGTAGGCGATAACAAAATTAAACCTGGTAAAAAACAAAGACCACCTAGCTTGTCTAGGGGTTAGACATTTAGCAGATTCAAGGTATAACAGGTTTTTATTATCCGTAATCACCGTCACAGGATGAGCTGCCCCCTCCAAAAACTGATGCCATTCCTCCAACATTAATTTAATAGCTAAAAGTTCCCTGTTGCCTATATCATAATTCTTCTCGGCTGCCGACAATTTCTTAGAAAAGAAAGCACAAGGATGCCATTTACTTGGAGACGGACCCTGGGACAGTACAGCCCCAACCTCCGATGCATCAACCTCCACAATAAAAGGTTGAGAAACATCAGGCTGGACCAGTATGGGTGCCGAGGTGAAACTCTCCTTCAGAGAGGAAAAAGCCAGTTTAGCAGCGTCAGACCATTTAGAAAAATTACCCCTTTTTTGTGATGTCCGTAAGGGGTTTGACAATCGCAGAGCTTTTAGCTTCTCAGAAAGATCCCATTCTAGGATTGCGCGGACCTTCTGTCACGAGGGTATCAAGAGCCACGTCTGACTCCGTTATACCCGGGGTCAGGAAGTCGCAGCGGGTGGCTGCGCGCTCTATATCTAAAGATCATGGTGTTTCTTAGTTATTGTTTTCTGTGTTTGCCTTGCTATCCTTTTTGTCTCTCTCAGGGATCCGTAGCTTCTCCTCCTCAGCTGTTTCGTGTCTGCCACTCCCTACCTCCTTATATTCTCCCCTCACACTTCTCTAGTTGCCAGTTATAGAGCTTCCTGCCTGGACATCTATACTGACCCACTGGAGTGGTTAATCCTGGTTGTTGTTCCTGTGTGCTTCCCTCCGGATCCCTGTTTGGCTTATTGTTGTCTCCTGTTGTCGCCCACCTGGGAATATATGTTGAGTCTGTGTTGTCTGTCCTCCCCTTGGTGTTTTCCCTTAGAGTTAGTGGTGCGGACTAGTGTTCCCATCGCCCTGTTCACTACCTAGGGCTCAGCTCAGGGAAAGCCAGGGCTTTAGGCACGTGATCGGCGTACGGGTGAGGAACCCGTCTAGGGACGTCAGGGCAGCCAGGTGCCAGCCGCCAGGTGAGTCAGGGGTCACCATCTTCCCTCTCACTTGGGCAGGGCCTTCCTCGTTCCCTCCCTCTGTGTCACGTATGTGATAGCCACGCCGACCGTGATACCTTCTCTGGATCCATAGGGAACCCCAAAGCAGATACCTCAGGAATTGTACCTCCTGTACGGCGAATACACATTTCTCCACACATTCTCTTATTAGTCCGTAAAATCTGCAACATCTGCCTGACATGTACCTTGTGCGTCTCCAGATCGAGTGAATAGATCAAAATATCGTCAAGATATATCACCACAAATCTGCCGACAAGATGACAAAAGATATAATTGACAGTGTTGAAAGACCGCAGGAGCATTAGTCAGGCCAAACGGCATGACCAGGTTTTCATAATGCCCCTCAGGAGTGTTAAACGCTGTCTTCCACTCATCCCCCTCTGATGCGATTGTAGGCTCCCCTTAAATCCATTTTGAAAAACCATTTTACACCCACAATCTGATTAAAGAGGTCGGGAATGAGGGGCAGAGGATATGGGTCTCAGGTAGTTATCCGATTTAGTTCACGAAAATCTAGGAAAGGATGCAAGCCCCCATCTTTCTTCTTCACAAAGAAGAACCCTGCATCCACGGTTGAAGAAGAGGGACTGATATGTCCTTTAGCCAATATAGTCCTTCACGGCTTGTCTTACGGGGCCAGAAAGATTATATAACCTGGTCTTAGGAAACTTTGCTTCAGGGAGCAGGTTAACCGGGCAACGGACGATGGGGTGGTAACTCCTGACACCCCTTCTTAGAGAAAACATCTTGAAAATCGGACACAAATGCTGGTAAGGTTGTAATGGAGGTGGCTGAGTAACTGCTACTTAAGCAATTGTCCCTACAATGCTCACTCCACTCCAATATCTCCCTGGCCTGCCAATCAACAACAGGACTGTGCGCTGCCTACCAGGGAAGCCCCAATACCATAGGAGTAGGAAGACCTTCAAGGACATAGCAAGAAATAAACTCATTATGGAGGGCCCTCACCCAAAGATGTGTGTCAGGTTCCCCTGAGTAAGAGGAGCAGAGTCAATAGCGAATATGGGGATAGATCTCAGTAAAGACTAAAAGAAAAACCCAGAGTCCGAGCGAATCGGGCATCCACCAAACTGACCCCCGCCCCACTGTCTAAGAAAACAGATATCGTCTCAGTTTTATTACATGAAACTATCATAGCTGGCAAAACAAACTGAGACGTTCGTATGGAGAAGATGTATACACCCAGGTTCTCTTCATTTATCTGCTCACAGTCACAACCACAGTGAGCAGAGTAATTACAACTAAGCTGTCCCAATCACTTCTATGGGACGTCTCCCTCCTGTTCAAATGAATACTACAGAGTCATCCAATTGAAGTGAATTGGATTGCTTAGCTGTAATTACATTTCCTCCCCGCTGTGGTTGCAACCACAAGCAGACAAACAACGAAGAGAAGGCAGCGCCCTCTGCCAATCTGATATTGATAGGATATTGAGGATAGGTTATCAATATAAATAAAGCGGACAACTCCTTTAAAGTAACTGGATCCATCTTGCATATACCTGAATGCCATTATTGGGTATTCAACTGTATACCCCCAACGGAAAACCAATGTTTAAAAGTAATGAGAACCAACAATTATTCATAGTCCAAAAATGTTCTAAGGAAGTCATCTTTACACCAGGCACTGTATACTAATGTAATGTATGAAAAAAACTGTTCCTCAACTGGAGAATCAACAACCCAAAAAAAACACCTCACTGTAACTCATGTTTCCAGACCTATGACGAGTGGGAAACAGATTTTTGGATACTTTTGGGTACTGAACTTAAATACAAGGTCACTGAAGGGTATGAATATACGTACGGATTTTATGTATTTTTAGTGATTTATCAACTCTAACTATAATGTTATCAGGTTTATATGTGTTATTTGGTTATTCAGGAATTCTGCGTGTTGACTGTGTAATGTGCTATTTGCCTATTTAGGAATTCTGGGGAAGATTTATCAAACTGGTGCAAAGGAAATCTGGCTTAGATGCCCATAGCAACTAATCAGATTTCACCTTTCATTTTCTGGAGGAGCTCTGAAAAATGATTGGTGTTTTATATCTTGCATGTACAATGTGAATAGGTTTATGTGCGATGTCAATAGGTTTATATGTTTTGTGTTCTCTTTGGATATGGGATAATTGAGTTAATGCACTTAATTATTGTTTCTGATACCCGCAAGGAAGTAAAGTGGTTTTAAATATGAGGTATCTTTGTTTGTAAGACTGAGCTATGACTGAGGACAAATTGCTCTGTTTTGTCCGAAATCCACTGCAGTTACTGCTCATGTTTTTCAGATTGTGACAATAAAGCTTTGGATTTTATTTGGAGTGCTGGACGTTATCTTTTCTTTATGTATTATGGGATCTCTATAAAGCTTCTGCAAAGTATGTCTGTTAAAAGGCCTGCTGACATTCACTTCAATGGGTCCGGAGATGCGGAATGGTGCAGAACGAAACCCTATGGAAGCACTACGGAGTGCTTCCGTGGGGTTTCGTCCCGTAATTCCGTTCCGCAAAAAGATAGGACATGTTCTATCTTTTTGCGGAACGGACGGATCGCGGACCTATTCAAGTGAATGGGTCCGTGATCCGCTGCAGCTGCCCCGCGGACTGTGCTCGTGCATTGCGGCCCGCATTTCACGCCCGTGTGAAAGAGTTCTCATTTGTCTGACACCTACAGTAGTTTTCCCAACTTCCCCATACAAATTCACAGTCAGAGTAAGCAATGGCAATGGGTGCAGAGATTATTGTAACGCTTCTGTTACAATAATACAACCGCATGCATCCGTTATGAACGATCCGGTTGTATTATGTCTTCTATAGCCATGACGGATCCATCTTGAACACCATTGAAAGTCAATGGGGGACGGATCCGTTTTCTATTGTGTCAGAGAAAACGGATCTGTCCCCATTGACTTACATTGTGTGCCAGGACAGATCCGTCTTGCTCTGCACCACACCGCGGAAAGAAAAACGCTGCATGCAGCGTTTTGGTTTCCGCCTCCAGAGAGGAATGGTGACTGAACGGAGGCAAACTGATGCATTCTGAGCGGATCCTTTTCCATTCAGATGCTTTAGGGCAAAACTGATCCGTTTTGGACCGCTTTTGAGCAGTGATGAGTGGCAGGGGCAATATTCGAAAATTTGTGATACGAAAATTTGCGATCAACACTCCTCCTAATCTCAAAGATATTGCAGCCTTCTCATTGGCCCACAAGCAAGAAGCAGTGAGGGATCATGGGTACTGATAAAAAAAAAACTAGAATATTCGCGATTACGAAGATATAGCACTATATTCTATTCCAATATTCGCGATAAAAATTCATGATTAGAATATTCGCGATCAACACTACTTTTGAGAGCCCATGACGGATCTCAGAAAAAAAAAGCCAAAACGTTAGTATGAAAGTAGCCTTTCCAAGTACAGTGCTGTAGGGCCCTAGGCCACGTGGCCAATGTACGGTGATGTCACGGGCCTAGGATGAGGCCTAAGCGCTCATGGAGCACTGTGGCGTCTTCAAACACCTGATTGGTGGGTGTCCATCAATCTCAAATTCCTGGATAACCTCTTTAAATATTGATGTCCTATCTTTAGGATATGTAATCAAGGATTTACTGGTGGCTGTTCCTGGCCTGTAGCCGCTATTGCTCCATTCAGTTCTCCCGATGGCCCACTGTCTTCTTCTTGGTGAGCCCGGCCTGCTTGCTAGTTGTAAGGCATGTGCAAATTCCATCCGGCTCATAAAGGGTCGGAGCACATGAACCCTTATTTTTACCAGCCAATGGCTGGAAACCCTAAGTTACTACAGGCACCTTCCCTGGTGTCTCTGATCCCTGTGGGTCGGCTGTCAATCAACCAGAGACTACTCCATTTATTTCACTCACTTATATAGCACTGATATATTCCGCAGCACTTTACAGACATTATCATCACTTGCTGTCCCCAGTGGAGCTCATAGTCACTATCAGAGTACCCTAAGCAGCCCTAAGTCAAATCTGTTGGTTGACATATTGGTACCACACCCACTGCTGTAACATGCCGTATTAAGCATAGAGACAAGCCGCTGCGCCTTATACACAATGAAGATGTGTCTCCATTTTGCTGAGTTGTGTGGGGCCCAGGAAATAATCAGTGAAAATAGTTAAAATCAGCCATTTCTGTATGTTCTTGTTTACTGTGCATGGGCAACTTTACACATAAGAATTATCACGCCAATCTATCATTCTCAGTGGGACTGACTGTGGAATCCCCACGTGTAAATCCAGCCCTCTCCTATTCTTTAAGGCCAATTTACATGGGGTGCTGATAGGCCAAATAATCATTCATACAAATGTTCGTTACCGGTCATTGCTCCTTGTAAATATATCCGCCAATCAAAAACTCATTTGTAGATGATTGCGTCTTTTTTGTGGACAAAAAAATCATTGCTTGTGAGTAGCACATCCTGTAGACCGGAGGGATGAGCTGGCGACAATATGCAAAGGGGAAGAAAAATGGTGCCCACATACAGGCGATGATTGCTCCATGTAAATGAAGTGGTTTACCGGCGCTTGTTACAGGCAGATTATCTGCCCATGTAAAAGCGTCCTTAGTGTAGATAAATAACTGGAAATAGGTCAATCCTTCCGCACATAACAGTTCTGTTCTTGGCTTTGTCACTATCTGTTTTCATTTCATTTATATGCTGTAGTGGCAATCAGCCATATTTTCTAGTTGTTTTTTCTTTGTTCAGTAAAGGTTCATCACCCTGCATGAAAATAAAATCCTTGTCAAGTCAAATAGCGTTCTCAATACAACAGGCAGCAATAAGACAACATGCAGTGTTAGGCCTGGGTAGGAAAACGATCTGCTTTTTGTGTATTGGCTGCAGTGGCGCAGGTGGCACCGTCCAGGCTGGGTCTGAGTGGTGGAGAGCAGGTAAGTATGACTTTTTATTAGGTCCAACAAAACCTTATCTGCCAGTTAAAAATGCCTCTGTTTTTAACTCTGAATGCCTCCAACCAGCTTTCAGTTTAGTCCCAATGAATGGCGCTAAACTGCAAGCACATAACCGCTGTGGCTCCAAGCAGAGTTTGTCCGAACACCGCTCCAAGACGGGATATGTCCCTTCTTGGCAACGGTTGTGGTTTTAACAATGGGAGGTGGACAGCATGTGGTCACTACTGGAATTTTGGGGCGGAATCCACACCTGACTTCCAGTGGCATCAGACGCTGAATGGGCCCTAAAGCTGGAAAACCCATTTAATGTTGTGACAGCAATGATTCAATGTGTTGCCCCTCCCCCACATAGTAATAGTAATAGCTGGCATGCATACATGGGCAGTGATGGGCAGTTTGCAGTGTTCGCCAGCAAACACATGCGGGCTGCCACCCGTCCGGCGATGCACAGGTAAGCCCTTATCTGTGCCGGGAGCCGGTCTGAAATCAAATGCAGTCACCGGGAGCAGGTAGTTCCGAGAACACCCGCCGGGGGCCTTCATCGGGCTGTTCTCAGAACTGCCTGCTCCCGGTGACTGCATTTGATTTCATACCGGCTCCCGGCACAGGCACAGATAAGGGGTTACCTGTGCATCGCCGGACGGGCGAGTCTACCTTACTAAAGATGGCAGCCCGCATGTGTTCGCTGGCGA
This sequence comes from Bufo bufo, assembly GCF_905171765.1. NCBI lineage: Eukaryota > Metazoa > Chordata > Amphibia > Anura > Bufonidae > Bufo > Bufo bufo. Next base: position 220,019,322 of record NC_053393.1, read on the forward strand.
ACACTGCGAACTGACCATCACTGTACATGGGTTTGTATTTGAGCAGCAATATCTTCAGTCTGCCATACCCCAGGACTGTTATTACTTGGAGCTGGCCCCATTCTTCTCCACCATGCAAAGTAAGTCCACTGCTAAATAATATGCATCTAGTTTACTTTTAAAACATTACTATTACAGTATTATCATCATTTACATTTGTTGCTGGGATTAGTGGGTCCTTGCACCATACTCGTTACTGAGAGGACATGCCCCACCAGCCTCCCTTAAATTATGAAACTATTTCTTCCCACGTGGGTCAGCCAGGGTCAGATTATGGGGACAGCACATGGGACATGTTCCCCGGATCATCTTTGGTGGGCACCTTTTGGTGCTAAAAACACAATCTTAATAAACAGCCTACAAATTAGTAGTACAATGTGTATATAGCATCATTGGTGTAATACAAAAAGAAAAATAACCATACCAGTGAATCATATACAGGAACTAGGAAAAAAGCAAGTAAAAAATCAAAGCTTATTTTTTGCTCTTTTGGATTTATATCGTAAATCTAAAAGTCGCGTATAGTTTGATGATTTATTGTAAAAATTAAAAGCTTTACCATTGTTTAAAATTGTATAATTCTACCATTTTAAAATACCATTTAAAAAAGCAACTTCTATGGACCATGACATATGTCGTCCCCAGTTTCATTGTCAGAACCCAGCCTTACAAGCTACGTTACAAGCTGAATATATCGCAGACACATAACATGAACATGATTAGACATTATTATACTAGACTGTGTTCCATATTTCATACCCACCTAATAATCTAAAAGATATTTTAACTTTTGTAAGGCGACGTTGTTATATACAATTTTTTTATTTTCTTTTTCAAATGGAGATAATCCTTTTTCTTCTTGGCTTCAGGACAGCGGCAATGATGGCAAGTGAAAAGATGCTGTCCTATCGGTAATTAAAGAAATGGTGGTGGGGGTAACGCAGGGGGCTACAAATGGTACGAATCTAGCAAACAATACTAAAATGGCGTGCGCAGAACTTGTGGAAGCTCAAAAAAAAAAAAACATGAACAGCGCAGTCTGTGGGGGTGAGAACATTTGGTTTGGGGGGGGGGGGGGAGGTGAAACGAGATGGCGAAAATCATGCGTCTTTTCCAGCAAAATAATAAGGTAGATGGGAAAAGGGCATACAAAGACTAGATTTCCTCATTGTCTGTAATATATAAACACAGATGAATTCTGTCTCTGGTTGGTTCATGCTTTTCACTCTGCACAGCGGGGACTCCCTTAAGAAGTTGCTCTGTGAGACATTTCTCTAAATAGGAACCGTGGACCCCTCGTGATGTGATTACAATCACACCCTTAAACATGCCTCACATAAGGCTGGATTTATGATGAGCTGAGATATCTATCAATAGACATTGCATCAGGTATAAATTGCCTTCAACGTATTTTAGGCTACGCTAGTTTATACTTTTTGGTGTCGTATGGAAAATGGACATTTTAGATGAGAAAACCATGTCAGCTGCCTGCAGTCACTGCTATAGCTCACCATGTTGCCGGCTAACCAGAGAGAAAAAATATCGATTTCATGGCATTGCTGAGTGCTTAAGCCTTTAAAGAGGCTCCTATAACACTTCCTTGGTTCATTATCAGTATTTCGGGGACAGTGACCATGTTTTCTGCTTTATGTGTTTGTCACACTAATGATTTACAATCATTTCATTGTTTTCATGTCCCTGCTTTTAAATGACAGCAGCGTACAAATTATTATTTTTTTTCCTCTGTTCAGATGACTTTTAGATTTTTGCCGCAGTGTGCATCTGCAGTCCCATAATCCTCTGCTGTGATAATCCGTACTGTGAGGGGGGCACGCCCCTAACCTACTTGTGAATGGCAAATGAGGAGCCATTTTGAAATATGTATAGACTTGTGTGACAATGTAAAGGATAGCAGGGAATTGGCAAAAAAAAGAGAGGAAAACAGGATTTCATGCATGTCAATGTAATAATTAAACAGAAATGCTCCCGAAATGTTCCCTTACAAGAAATATTCCTAATGTGTAAAATACGTCAGCTCATTATGCATGATGATCATTTTCTTCACTTAGCATCCCATATGACGGCCTTGAAATCGAAATTCTAGGCTTTGTTCAGTAAATGAAAGTATAATATAATGCAAAGCATACACACAGAGTTTAGAGATACTCTTTATGAAATGATCCTAATTCACCCACCATTTCATGTGTGTTGATCATTTTCTCTATAATAAACAGCTTTTTTTTTTAACCCATTTAGTACCGGGCCAATTTTCGCCTTGCAAATCTGATGTGTCACTTTATGTGGTAATAACTTTTGAACGCTTTTACTTATCCAAGCCATTCTGAGATTGTTTTCTCGTGACACATTGTACTTCATGACAGTGGTAAAATTGAGCCGATATATTTCACCTTCATTTATAAAATAATCCAAAATATACCAAAAATTTTGGGGGGAAAATCACAATGTTCTAAATTTTAATTTCTCTACTTTTAAGATAGTTCATAATACCGCATAAAATGGTTATCAATCAACCTTCCCCATATGTCTGCTTTATGCTGGCATAATTTTGTAAATGTCATTTTATTTTTTTAGGACGTTAGAAGGCTTAGAATTTTAGAAGCTATTTTGAAAATTTTCAACATTTCCAAAATCATTTTTTTAAGCACCAATTCCGTTCTAAAGTGATTTTGAGGGGCTTACGTAATGGAAACCACCAACAAATGACTCCATTTTGGAAACTACACCCCTCAAATTATTCCAAACCGATGTTACAAACTTTGTTAACCCTTCAGGTGTTCCACATGAATTAAATTTCAAAATTTCACTTTTTTGGTAGATATTTTATGTTAATCAATTTTTTCTTCCAAAACAGCAAGGGTTAACAGCAAAATAAACCTCAATATATATTACTCTGATTCTGCAGTTTACATAAATACCCCATATGTGGCGGTAAACTGCTCTATAGGCACGTGGAAGTGGTCAGAAGGAAAGGAGCGCAATATGGATTTTGGAGGCTGATTTTGCTAGAGTGGTTTTTAGGGACCATTTTGTATTTGAAGAGACCCTCACGTACCCCTACAGTGGAAACCCTCAAAAAGTGACCCCATTTTGGAAACTACACCCCTTAAAGAATATATTAAGGGGGGTAATGAGCATTTAGAAAAGTTTTGTTTCTTCCAATAAAATGCTGCTTTAGCCCCAAATTTTTCATTTTCTCAAGGGGTAAAAGGAGAAAAATCACCCCATAATTTGTTACTCATTTTCTCCTGAATACGGCAACACCCCATATGTGGTGGTAAACTGCTGTGGGGGCACATGGCAGGACTCGGAACGGAAGGAGCGCCATATGGCTTTTGCAGCGCAGATTTTGATGGATAGGTTTATGGGTGCCATTGGTTTTAATTTTTTAAGTAATTGTGATAGGGGCTCATTTTTTGAGGGATGAGGTGACAGATTGATTGGTACCATTTTGCAGTACATAAGACTTTTTGATCGCTTGGCATTAAACTTTTTGTGAGGCAAGGTGAAAAAATGGCTGCATAGGTTTTTTTGTTTTTTTTACTCGAAACTTAATTTTTTAGTAAAAAAGTTTTTTAACTTCTTTTTTCACTTTATTAAATGAAAGACAGCTGCAGGCTAAGTGGCTGTGCGGTTCTTCACCGCAGCATGGCCGCAACCCACCTGCAGCACGGCCGCTCCGTGTGACCATACACTAAGGCCTCATGCACACGACCGTTTTTGTGGTCCGCATCCGTTCCGCAAATTTCCATTCCGCGGACCGCAAAAAAAAACGACACGGTCGTGTGCATGAGGCCTAAGGCAGAGTGGCCTGGGAATACCTGATTTATAGCAATTCATGATAAATTCATTTGTAACGAATCTAATTTCTTGGCTAACTTTAGTGAAGTTGCCGAATAAAATTTTTCAAAACTTCGCTCATTTCTAATGATGATGGTACTTGCACGGATGAGGAGGGAAATATGAATCCTCTGCATATTTATGAAGCTCATGCTCCGTAAGTCACAAATAGTCAGTAGGATTTGTAGGATTAGGTCTGGATGCGTTGCGAATGCATTCAGAGAAAAATGCGCAATTTCGCAGGAAAACTCATTCAGTTTTGCCTGCGATGACGTTCAGTTGTTCAGTTTTTATCGCGCGGGTGCAATGCGTTTTGATGGGTTTTGCACGCGCGTGATAATAAAACTGAATGTATACAAACAACATCTCTTAGCAACCATCCGTGATAAACGCATCGCATCCGCACTTGTTGCAGATGCGATTTTCACGCAGCTCCATTCACTTCTATTGGGCCAGTGTTGCATGAAAAACGCAGAAAATAGAACATGCTGTGATTTTCACGCAACGCACAAGTGATGCGTGAAAACCAACGCACGTTTACACAGCCCCATTGAAATGAATGGGTCCGGATTCCGTGTGGGCGCAATGTCTTCGCATCACGCATTGCACCCACGCGGAATACTCGCTCGTGTGAAAGGGGCCTTAGGCATCGTGACTGCCTTTCGTGAGAGCCTGTAAGATCCAGCCCCCTGGATCTCACAGGCAGGAAGCTGTAAGTGTATTACAGTGAGTAATACACTTACAGCCAATGCATTACAATACAGTATTGTAATGCATTGTAAAGGGGATCAGACTCCCAAAAGTTGAAGTCCCAGAGTAGGACAAAAAATAAAGTGAAAAAAGCAGTTAAAAAAATAAAGTTTTACAAAAAAATTAAAAGTTTCAATAAAAAAAAAGCATCCTTTCCCCAAAATAAAGTTAAAAAAAAACTTTGAAAAAATAGAGAAAACAAGAAAAGTAGACATATTAGGTATTGACGCATCCGTATCAACCGGCTCTATGAAAATATTACATGATCCACCCCGTCAGGTGAACGCCGCAAAAAAAATAAAAAATAAAAACAGTGTAAAAAAAACACCTTGCCTCACAAAAAGTGTAATAGCAAGTTATCAAAAAGTCTTATGTACCCCAGAATGGTACCAATCAAACCGTCATCTCATCCTGCAAAAAAAGGAGACCCTACTTAAGACAATCTCCCAAAAAAATAAAATAAAAATAGGGCTCTCAGAAAATGGCAACACAAAAACAAGATTTTATTCTGTTCAAAAATGATTTCACTGTGTAAAACTTAACAAAAATAAAATGATAGACATATTAGGTATTGCCCCGTCTGTAACAACCTGCTCTATAAAAATATCACATTATATGCCCCCTCAGGTGAATGCTGTAAAAAAATATTAAAAACTATGTCAAAACAACCATTTTTTTCACCTTGCCTTACAAAAAGTGTAACACCAAGTGTTTAAAAAGTCTTATGTACCCCTAAATAGTACCAATCAAACCGTCATCTCATCCCGCAAAAAATGAGCCACTACCTAAGACAATCGACCAACAAATAAAAAAAGAATGATTTCACTGTGTAAAACTTAACAACAATAAAAATGATAGACATATTAGGTATCGCTGCATCCATAACAACCTGCTCTATAAAAAATATCATATTATGCTCCTCCTAAGGTAAATGCTGTAAGAAAAAAAAAATGCCAAAACAAAAAAAAAAATCTTGCCTCACAGTTTAATACCAAGCGATCAGAAAGTTTTATGTACTTCAAAATGGTACCAATCAAACCATCACCACATCCCGCAAAAAATGAGTACCCACATAAGACAATCACTTAAAAAATAAAAACCAATGGCACCCATAAACCTATCCATCAAAATCTGCGCTGCAAAAGCCATATGGCAATTCTTCCATTCTGAATACTGCCATGTGCCTCCACAGCAGGTTACCACCACATGTGGGGTGTTGCCGTATTCAGAAGAAAATGGGTAACAAATTATGGGGTGCTTTTTCTCCTGTTAAGGCCTTATGCACACGACCGTGCCTTTGTTTGCGGTCCGCAAACTGCGAATCCTCAAAAAACGGAAGCCACCCGTGTTGCCTTCCGCAGTTTGTGGGTGCCGGCAATATAAATGTCTATTCTTGTCCGCAAAGCGCGGACAAGAATAGGACATGTACTATTTTTTTAGCGGGGCCGCGGAACGGAGCCACGGACGCGGATAGCACACAGAGTGCTGTCCGCATCTTTTGAAGTGAATGGGTCCGCATCCGAGCTGCCAAAACGGCGGTTCGGATGCGGAGCCAAACAATGGCCGTGTGCATGAGGCCTAACCCTTGAGAAAAAAAAAATTGGGGGCAAAAAGTGACCCCATTTTGGAAACTACACCCCTTAAAGAATATATTAAGGGGGTACTTAGCACTTTGATCCCCTAAGCGTTTTACGGAATTTGGAAACACTTGGCTGTAAAAATGAAAAGTTTCGTTTCTTCCAATAAAATATTGGAAGAAACGAAACTTTTCATTTTTACAGCCAAGTGTTTCCAAATTCCGTAAAACGCTTAGGGGATCAAAGTGCTAAGTACCCCCTTAATATATTCTTTAAGGGGTGTAGTTTCCAAAATGGGGTCACTTTTTGACGGTTTCCACTGTAGGGGTACGTCAGGATCTCTTCAAATACACAATGGTGCTTAAAAACCATTCTAGCGAAATCAGCCTCCAAAATCCATATGGCGCTCCTTTCCTTCTGACCACTGGCACGTGCCCATAGAGCAGTTTACCGCCACATATGGGGTATTTCTGTAAACTGCAGAATCAGAGGTTTATTTTGCTGCTAACCCTTGCTGTGTTGCAAGAAAATATTTATTAACATAAAAAATTTACCAAAAAGTGAAATTTTCTTTTAATTCTTGTGGAACACCTCAAGGGTTAACAAAGTTTGTGACATCAGTTTTGAATAATTTGAGGGGTGTAGTTTCTAAAATGGGGTAATTTATGTGTGGTTTCCATCACGTAAGCCCATCAAAATCACTTTATAACTGAATTGGTGCTTAAAAAAATGGTTTTGGAAATGTTGAAAATGTGAAAAAAAGCTTCTAAACTTCTAAGCCTTCTAACGTCCTAAAAAAATCAAATTACATTTACAAAATTATGCCAACATAAGTCTACTTTCACACTTGCGGCAGAGTGATCCGGCAAGCAGTTCCGCTGCCGGAACTGCCTGCCGGATCAGGCAATCTGCATGCAAACGGACAGCATTTGTAGACGGATGCGTCTTACAAATGCATTGCAAGAACGGATCCGTCTCTCCGCATGTCATCCAGAGAAACGGATCCGTTATATTTTTTTTTCACATTTTTACCGGTCTGCGCATGGACGGATCCGGCATTCCGGTATTTTTAATGCCGGATCCGGCACTGATATATTTCAATGTAAATGAATGCCGGATCCGGCATTCCGGCAACTGATCCGGAATTTTGGACGGAGATATGTTGCGGTATTTCCTCCGTCCAAAACGCCGTTCAGTGACTGAACTGAAGAAATCCTGATGCTTCCTGAACGGATTTCCCTCCATTCAGAATGCATAGGGATGAAACTGATCAGTTCTTTTCCGGTATTGAGCCCCTATGACGGAACTCAGTGCCGGAAAAGAAAAACGCTAGTGTGAAAGTACCCCAAAGCAGACATATAGGGAATGTTGATTCATAACCATTTTATGAGGTATTACTACCTGTCTTAGGCTCACACCTGCGTTCGGGTGTCCGCTCGTGAGCTCCGTTTGAAGGGGCTCACAAGCGGCCCCGAACGCAGCCGTCCAGCCCTAATGCATTCTCAGTGGACGCGGATCCGCTGAGAATGCATCAGTCTGCCAGCGTTCAGCCTCCGCTCCGCTCAGTGAGCGGACACATGAACGCTGCTTGCAGCGTTCGGGTGTCCGCCTGGCCGTGCGGAGGCAAGCGGATCCGTCCAGACTTACAATGTAAGTCAATGGGGACGGATCCGTTTGAAGATGACACCATATGGCTCAATCTTCAAACGGATCCGTCCCCCATTGACTTTCAATGTAAAGTCTGGACGGATCCGTCTGAAGCTACTTTCACACTTAGAAATTTTTCTAAGTTATAATGCAGACGGATCCGTTCTGAACGGATGCAAACGTCTGCATTATAGGAGCGGATCCGTCTGATGAAACATCAGACGGACCCGCTCCGAACGCTAGTGTGAAAGTAGCCTTAAAAGTAGAAAAATTCTAATTTAAAAAATTGTGAATTATTGCGAATGTTTGGTAAATTTTGGATTATTCTATAAATAAAGGTGAATTATATAGACTCAAATTTACCACTGTCAAGAAGTACAATGTGTCACGAGAAAACAATGGCTTGGATAAGTAAAAGCTTTCCAAAATTATTACCACATAAATTGACACGTCAGATTTGCAAAAGTCAACATGGAATTTAAGGTGAAAAGTGGCCTGGTACTGAAAGGGTTAAAAGGCCTCTGGGGGACACTAACACTTTTTTTTTTTTTTGCACTGGAGTCCCAGTTATAAGGGAAAACAGCCTCACATGGGGGTATGGTTCACAGGCAGAGTTAGGGCTCATGCACACGACTGTATTTATTTTGCGGTCCGCAAAAAACTGATCCACAAAAAATACAGAGGATGTCCATGTGCATTCCATATTTTGCGGAACGGAACAGCTGGCCCCTAATAGAACAGTCCTATCCTTGCCTGTAATGCAGACAAAAATGGACACGTTCTATTTTTTGGCGGAACGGAAATACGGATATACGGAAACAGAATGCACATGGAGAACTTCAGTTTTTTTGGCGGAACCCATTGAAATAATAGGTTCCGCATACGGTCTGCAAAAGAACGGAAACGGAAAGAAAATACGTTCGTGTGCATGAGCCCTTATTCAGGGTCTGCTAAGACACGACAGCTCTCCTGCGCTTGAGACAGCCAGCAATCACATGATCGCCGGGTCCGTCACATACTGCGCTCCAGATTAAAGCCCAGCACCAATGCCAGACGTGTGCTGGGCAGTGATGGTCAGTTTGCAGTGTTCGCCAACACATGTGGGCTGCCATCTTTAGTAAGGTAGACTCACCCGTCTGGCGATGCACAGGTAAGCCCTTACCTGTGCCTGTGCTGGTAGCCGGTCTGAAATCAAATGCAGTCACCGAGAGCAGGCAGTTCCGAGAACAGCCCGATGAAGGGCTTACCTGTGCATCGCCGGATGGGTGAGTCTACCATACTAAAGATGGCAGCCCGCATGTGTTCGCTGGCGAACACTGCGAACTGAACATCACTGGTGCTGAGGCTACTTTCAGACTCGAGTTTGGTGCGGATCCGTCATGGATCTGCACAGACGGATCCGTTCAGATAATACAACCGTCTGCATCCATTCAGAACGGATTAGTTTGTATTATCTTTAACATAGCCAAGACGGATCCGTCTTGAACACCATTGAAAGTCAATGGAGGAAAGGTCCGTTTTCTATTGTGCCAGATTGTATCATAGAAAACGTTTGGCTCAGTTTCGTCAGACGGACACCAAAACGCTGCAAGCAGCATTTTGGTGTCCGCCTCCAAAGCGGAATAAAGACGAAACAGAGGAAAACGAAGGCAATCTGAGCGGATTCTTTTCCATTCAGAATGCATTAGGGCAAAACGGATCCATTTTGGACCGCTTGTGAGAGCCCTGAACGGATCTCACAATTGGAAAGCCAAAACGCCAGTGTAAAAGTAGCCTGAGAAGTTTTGCTTACTGCTCGTTATATTCCAAATTACAGTGTTTCAATTAGTAAATATATTGTAAGATATAGTTTTCAGAAGGCCTAAGCACTTGTAAACTATTCCTCTGGAATGAAATGAGAAGATTAATGGAAAGTACATCAATGTCCTGCTGAAACAGATGAGGATGTGCTGACAATCAAACCTTGGAGCTTCAACACTTTAGGGCATATAGACTTCACAATGATTTATACAGAACAATAAGCCTTCATTTTAAAACCCTCAGTATAGTAATGAAAGGAAATGTTAAAGGGCTTCTGTCACCCCACTAAACATTTTTTTTTTTTTTTTTGTTACTTATAATGCCTATAATGCGATTTATGCATACATACTGTAATTAATCATTTTGGTTCAGCAGATTCTGTTAAAAACTTACTTTTAAAATATGCAAATTACCTTGCTACCAGCAAGTAGGGCGGCTACTTGCTGGTAGCAGCCGCATCCTCCTATCCTAAAGACGCCCCCTCCGCATGTTGATTGACAGGGCCAGCGGACGGGATCTTTCTCTGCTGGCCCTGTCTGCATTCAAAGTCTGGCGCCTGCGCCGTACCTGTCTTCAGTCGGCGCAGGCGCACTGAGAGGAGGACGCTCGCTCGGTCGCTCCTTCCTCAATGCGTCTGCGCCGGGTGTAGATGTGACATCATCGGCGCAGGCGCATTGAGGATGGAGCGACCGAGCAAGCATCCGTCTCTCAGTGCGCCTGCGCCGACTGAAGACAGGTACGGCGCAGGTGCCGGATTTTGAATGCAGACAGGGCCGGCAGAGAAAGAGCCCGTCCGCTGGCCCTGTCAATCAGCATGCGGAGGGGGCGTCTTTAGGATAGGAGGATGCGGCTGCTACCAGCAAGTAGCCGCCCTACTTGCTGGTAGCAAGGTAATTTGCATATTTTAAAAGTAAGTTTTTAACAGAATCTGCTTAACGAAAATGATTAATTACAGTATGTATGCATAAATCGCATTATAGGCATTAGAAGTAACCAAAAAAAAAAAACTGTTTAGTGGGGTGACAGAAGCCCTTTAAGGCTAGGTCTACACGATGACATTTGTCGCGCAACAATAATTCGCGCAACAGATAGGGCACAACTACACTGCAACATTTGTTGAGCCACATTTTGTTGCACCAATGTCGCGTGACAATTTTTATAATGACAGTCTATGGTGCCGCACTGCAACATGCGACATGCTGCGACGCGACAGTCGCAGAAAAATCCATTGCGAAGGGATTTTCTGCGACTGTCGCATCGCAGTCGCAGCATATTGCATGTTGCAGTGCGACACCATAGACTGTCATTATAAAAATTGTCGCACAACATTGGTGTGACAAATGTCGTTGTGTAGACCTAGCCTAAGGCACCTTTCACTTGGGCGAGAATTCCGCGCGGGTGCAATGCGTAAGGTGAACGCATTGCACCCGCACTGAATCCAGACCCATTTACTCCAATGGGGCTGTGCACATGAGCAGTGATTTTCACACATCACTTGTGCGTTGCGTGAAAATCGCACCAAGCTCTATATTGTGTGTTTTTCACGCAAGTGAATGGGGCTGCGTGAAAATCGCAAGCATCCGCAAGCAAGTGCGTATGCAATGCGATTTTCACGCATGGTTGCTAGGAGACGATCGGGATGGGGACCCGATCTTTATTATTTTCCCTTATAACATGGTTATAAGGGAAAATAATAGCATTCTTAATACAGTAAATTAGGGATGGAGAGGTTAAAAAATAAAAATAAATAATTAAACTCACCTCATCCACTTGTTCACGCAGCCCGGCTTGTCTTCTTTCTTCTTTCTTATTCTTTGAGGACCTGGGAGGAAAAGGACCTTTGGTGACGTCACTGTGCTCATCACATGGTCCATCACCATGGTGATGGACCATGTGACAGACCATGTGATGAGCGCAGTGACGTCACCAAAGGTCCTTTTCCTCCCAGGTCCTCAAAGAATAAGAAAGAAGAAGAAAGAAGAAAGAAGACAAGCCGGGCTGCGTGGATGAGGTGAGTTTAATTATTTATTTTTATTTTTAAACCCCTCCATCTCTAATTTACTTAGCATTCTGTATTAAGAATGCTATTATTTTCCCTTATAACCATGTTATAAGGGAAAATAATAAAATCTACACAACACCTAACCCAAACCCGAACTTCTATGAAGAAGTCCGGGTTCGGGTCTGGGTACCAAACATGCCTATTTTTCTCACGCACGTGCAAAATACATTAAAACGCTTTACATTTTCCCGCAACGCACCCACATCTTGTCCGGCCCTCACACGCGACGCCCGTGTGAAAGAGGCCTAAGGGTGCTTTCACGTGTACACTTATACAGCATTTTTGGAAAAACGGCACTGCAGTTTTTGGAGCATTTGTGAGCCAACTTTAAAAGTGGATCCAGAAGGAAATAGAAGTATACAGTCAGTCCATCCTTTAAATTTCCTATTCCCATTGATTCCATGCCCTGGTTTTAGCTAAAAACAAAATGCAAAAAAACTTCAACAAAAACTGCAGTGTTTAACCCCTTAGGGACCCATGACGTACCGAAATGGCATGGTTCCCGAGTCCTTAAGGACCCATGATGTACCGGTATGTCCTCTATAGTTCCGATCACCACCGCCCGGCGGGCGGTGATCGGAACACGGTACCTGCTCAAATCATTGAGCAGGCACCACGGCTAAATGCGCGGGGGGGTCCCGTGACATGGAAGGCAGCGCGATGCCTTCCTGAAGCATCGAGCTGCCTTCCGGTGAAGAGCCTGTGAGATCCAGCCCCCTGGATCTCACAGGCCGGAAGCGGTATGAGTAATACACACAGTATTACTCATACAGCCAATGCATTCCAATACAGAAGTATTGGAATGCACTGTAAAGGATTAGACCCCCAAAAGTTCAAGTCCCAAAGTGGGACAAAAAAAAACTGAAAAAAAAGTTGAAAAAAGAAAGTTTTCCCCCAAAAAATTAAAAGTTTCAAGTAAAAATAAACAAAAACGTCATTTCCCCCAAATTAAGTTAAAAAAAAAGGTAAAAAATAGGGGGGGGGGGGAGTATACATATTAGGTATCGACCGGCTCTATAAACATCACATGACCTAACCCCTCAGATGAACACCGTAAAAAATAAAAACTGTGCTAAGTAAACCATTTATTTGTCACCTTACATCACAAAAAGTACAACAGCAAGCGATAAAAAGGCGTTTGCCCACCAAAATAGTACCAATCTAACTGTCACCTCATCCTGCAAAAAATGAGCCCCTACCTGACACAATCCCCCAAAAAATAAAAAAACTATGGCTCAGAGTATGGAGACACTAAAACATCATTTTTTTTTGTTTTAAAAAAGCTGTTATTGTGTAAAACTTACATAAATTAAAAAAAAGTATACATATTTGGTAACACCGCATTTGTATCGACCGGCTCTATAAAAATATCACATGACCTAACCCCTCAGATGAACACCGTAAAAAATAAAAACTGTGCTAAATAAACCATTTTTGTCACCTTACATCACAAAAAGTGTAATAGCAAGCGATCAAAAAGTCATATGCACCCCAAAATAGTGCCAATAAAACCATCATCTCATCCCGCAAAAAATTAGACCCTACCTAAGATAATCGCCCAAAAACTGAAAAAACTATGGCTCTCAGAATATGGAGACACTAAAACATGATTTTTTCTTTTTTTTCAAAAATGATATTATTGTGTAAAACTTACATAAATAAAAAAAAAGTATACATATTAGGTATCGCCGCATCCGTATAGACCGGCTCTATAAAAATATCACATAACCTAACCTCTCAGGTGAACACCGTAAAAAATTTAAAATAAAAACTGTGCTAAATAAACCATTTTTTGTCACCTTACATCACAAAAAGTGTAATAGCAAGCGATCAAAAAGTCACGTGCACCCCAAAAGAGTGCCAATAAAACCGTCATCTCATCCCGCAAAAATCATACCCTACCCAAGGTAATCGCCGAAAAACAGAAAAAATTATGGCTCTCAGACTATGGAAACACTAAAACATGATTTTTTTTGCTTCAAATATGAAATCATTGTGTAAAACTTACATAAATAAATAAAAAGTATACATATTAGGTATCGCCGCATCCGTGACAACCTGGTCTATAAAAATACCACATGATCTAACCTGTCAGATGAATGTTGTAAATAAGAAAAAATAAAAACGGTGCCAAAACAGCTATTTCTTGTTATCTTGCCTTACAAAAAGTGTAATATAGAGCAACCAAAAATCATATGTACCCTAAACTAGTACCAACAATACTGCCACCCTATCCCGTAGTTTCTAAAATGGGGTCACTTTTATGGAGTTTCTACTCTAGGGTGCATCAGGGGGCTTCAAATGAGACATGGTGTCAAAAAAAACAGTCCAGCAAAATCTGCCTTCCAAAAACCGTATGGCATTCCTTTCCTTCTGCGCTCTGCCGTGTGCCCGTACAGTAGTTTACGACCACATAGGGGGTGTTTCTGTAAACTACAGAATCGGGGCCATAAATATTGAGTTTGGTTTGGCTGTTAACCCTTGCTTTGTAACTGGAAAACTATTAACATGGAAAATCTGCCAAAAAAGTGAAATTTTGAAATTGTATCTCTATTTTCCATTAATTCTTGTAGAACACCTAAAGGGTTAACAAAGTTTGTAAAATCAGTTTTAAATACCTTGAGGGGTGTAGTTTATAGAATGGGGTCATTTTTGGGTGGTTTCTATTATGTAAGCCTTGCAAAGTGACTTCAGACCTGAACTGGTCCCTAAAAATTGGGTTTTTGAAAATTTCTGAAAAATTTCAAGATTTCCTTTTAAACTTCTAAGCCCTGTAACATCCCCAAAAAATAAAATATCATTCCCAAAATGATCCAAACATGAAGTAGACATATGGGGAATGTAAAGTAATAACTATTTTTGGGGTATTACTATGTATTATAGAAGTAGAGAAATTGAAACTTGGAAATTTGCAATTTTTTACAAATTTTTGGTAAATTTGGTATTTTTTTTATAAATAAAAATTTATTTTTTTTACTTCATTTTACCAGTGTCATGAAGTACAATATGTGATGAAAAAACTATCTCAGAATGGCCTGGATAAGTCAAAGCGTTTTAAAGTTATCAGCACTTTTAAAGTGACACTGGTCAGATTTGCAAAAAATTGCCAAGTCCGTAAGATGAAATAGGGCCGAGTCCTTAAGGGGTTAAAAATATGCTGTATGTGAAACTACCCGTAATAATTATTTTTGTTTATGGCATTTGTCTTTATTTTGGTGCTTTTTTGTGGAGTCCATTGGACGTTTCTCCAAACATAAAGATTTACCAAAACTGGTGTAAATGAAAGCTGGCTTAGTTGCCCATAGCAACTAATCAGATTTAACCTTTCATTTTCCAAAATAGCTCTGAAAAAATGAAAGGTGGAATCTGATTGGTTGCTATGGGCCACTAAGCCAGTTTTCCTTTACACCAGTTTTGACAAATCTCCCCCAGTACGTTCTAGGTATGTTTTTTTTCAGGTGTTTTCCCATGGGCTTCTTTATTGAACTTGAAATACACCTGATAAAAACACACTGAAAAACATTTGTGAAGAAAGCCCAATGAAATTAAATTGACTTATCAGGAAGTTTCCTTTTTATCTAAAACTATTAGAGGGGTCTTGTATTAATAGCAGGATCTGAAGGGGGTAATTGTACACCATGTCATAATATGTCCCAATTCTCTCAAATGCAAATCTGGATAAGGGACGTGTAACCGACGAGGTTTGGCACAGAGTGAGGCCTCTTGCACAAATTTTTATTTTTTTTGCGTTTCGTATACGGAACCATTAATTTCAATGGTTCCGCAAAAAAAAAAGGAATGTACGGAACGGATACGAAATGCATCTGTATGTCTTCGGTATCCGTTCCGTTTTAGCGGAACCATCTATTGAAAATGTTATGCCCAGCCCAGTTTTTCTATGTAATTACTGTATACTGTATATGCCATGGTTCCGTTTCATGCCACAGAAGCGTAACGGAAATGGAAATACTACTGAAACAAAAAACGGAAAAATGGATCCGTTTAAAACGGACCACAAAACACTGAAAAAGCCATACGGTCGTGTGCAAGAGGCCTGACATTGGGGCTCTTATTGAACAGAGCTGTACTAGGGTTCCCCTGCAAGGCAAAGGGCCGTTACTGTACCTCAGTATGCCTCCGATTTCATACAGAGTTGTTGATGTCAAATTCTATACATGTCAAACAGATAAAACGTGTTGTGTTCCATCTGAGTCTATATGATCATGGGGATTTTCCCCTAAAACACATTGGGGAAGATTTATCAAACTGGGGTAAAGTAAAACTTTCTTATTTGCCCATAGCAACCAATCAGATTCCACCTTTCATTTTCCAGAGGGGCTGGGAAAAATGAAATCTGATTGGTTGCTATGGGCAACTAAGCCAGTTCTACTCTACACCAGTTTGATAAATCTCCCCATTGTTTCTAGTGTAGAATAGCTCCATACATAAGTTATCTTACAGAGCCTGTACGGCTACATACAGAGCCCACATGAATCCATGTCAGTAAGTTGGTAAGTTGTACATGGCAAAACAGGATCCGGTTTTTGTACACAGTACAGTAGGCTGGATTCTTAAGAACCAAGAAATCTGGTTACTGGGCTTTTCACCAGATGGTGCCACATTGTCCTCAGGTCCATGCATCCCCAAAAGAATGAAGTAGATATCTTTGGTGAAGAAGGTTCAAGTGAAGCCCTTGGACTAGGGTATATTTTACACCAGTGAGATGTTGCAGGCACTATGGTGCAGTACAGTGGCTCAGTGGGTACAAATCTGGATCTTATTTACAATGCATTGTGCCTATATAGCTCTGGTTTTGTCAGTGTTTTTCCATCAACATGTGCAAAGTTACAAAGTCTCCCTTCCCCTACAAGAACTGACATGTACATGGCTGGTCTCAGTCATTTAGATTGAGTCATAAAAGGGATAACACACATTCTTTACTTCTGATTACAGTAAACAAGCCCTAAAGGGAAAGTATCAGAAAATGATCTATTGTTTTAAAGGGGTTTCTTCAGTTTCTAGCCACATTCATTAAAATAATCATTTATGAAGGTCACTAATTTTGCAATGTGTTTCTTTTAACTTTTTTGCTCCTATTTTCCGTTTTTGGGCTGTGGTCACATGACCATGTCCATGCAGCTTTCTTATTTCCTGTAATGTTATGTTCATGGGCGTGTCAAAGCAGCAAAAGGTGCAGTGATCGGGGAGTGTCTGTGTAACTAGCTTGGTGGGAGGAGCTATAAACTAGCTGGGTGTTAGGGGCAGTGATAGGGGAGTGTCTATGTAACTAGCTGGTGGGTGGAGTCATAAGCATTGTTAGGGGCGGTGCTGGAGCTGTGGCAGAGGAAGGCGAGGTGCATCATGGGTATGGTTGGATACAGCAACAGAAAGTGCTACGTACAGGGTGTAAACAAACTGGAGTAATTTATATACATGGTGAAATGGGTCAGGAGCGCCCAAACTTAAAAAAAAGTGTACATAATGTAAGCAACTACATATGCTCATCTGTTATATACCATAGTAATCCCGAAAACCCCTTTAAGTTTTTATGTTAAACATATTTTTTTTTAAGTATTATCACAGGGAAAACTTACAATGAAAGGTAACATTTTATAAAGTGTAGTGGCAGATTATACAAAATCATATTACCAGACGCATAAATGATGCTCGAGGACTGAGATGCAAAATCTAAAAGGCTATGTTCACGTGTCATTTCCACTGTGCTGGTTCCCTATCCTGATGACATCATGTCTACATCTGGGGCTTGTAAGGCTCAGCCCTGTCAACACAGCATCATCAATGGTCTTGCCTCTGAAGGCGGTGTGCTGCTACCTTGCCGTGTAGAAGTGATATCAGCAATGGTGCTGTGTCTTAGGGTGGGGTTTTTCCATCAGGGCTTTATACAGGCTTTAATCTGTGATGCTTTTGCAGGGAGGGGAAGGAAAGGCAGAGACCTGATGCTACCGATACTCCCCGTAAGTCTTGAGCCATGTAAACACATTGAGCAGGTCACTGATCAAAATTATGCTGGAGGAGTCAAAATGCACTGAACACTGAACACATCAACATAACTTATATAAGGCAGTAAGGTTGAACGTTGGTGTTATTTATTTATTTTTTTGTGTATGTACATAGCCTTATGAAATTTTCAGGGCAGCCTCTACTAATGTGCTTCTTGTACACTGGAATTCATGTGCTGAGTAGCCAAGTTCAAGTTTTACTGCCTGTCATCAAGCTTACAAAGAATTGCTTATTGATTGTTCCTTTGGCCTAGGCCTCACAGATACATCTATTACAATACAAGCACGGCCTACACCCACAACCCAGCACATCAGAAGAATCATACATCAGTTCAGTTATGTCCAAAATATATTTCCAGGACAAGTTTTAATATATTATGTTTGTGTTCACAGTAAGTAGATACTGATCTGCTCTGGTTGTGGAACTTCTAGATGTGTTTCATGCCTCTTTTTAGCCAAAGCACTACTTACAGAGTTTGGTATCTGGGCGGCATGGAAGTATGTACAATCCAAGTGAGTCATGCAAAAAATGTATCAATCAACAATGCTGTGGATTTTGGATCATGTCCTCCTGACTTGGCTAGCCGCTTCCTAAAGAAAGGCTATATTGTCCAGAATGAAATATGGGCAAGAACGCATTCCACTTGTGGAAACTGTGTGCAAAGAAATGTTGAATTAACGAGTCACCCATAAAGACTCATTTATTATTTCCTCAAGGGTAGAAAATACATAAAATATGCTGTGGCCTCACCATTCAACATTGCAAACTATCACCTTGGGTGGCATTATTCTCAAAAAAGAAAACTTTATGCGTGGATAATTTAACTAGGTACCTTTCTACTATTCAAAAGAAGATATATTGTGGATGTGCATGCTACGATGCATTGGAGAGTCTCAGCAATGGATATAACATAAAGCTGGAGATTTATCATGAGCGGAATATTTAAAGTCAGTTATGCAGGAGTCTGCGTTGCCGTCATTTGCGGCAAATATATCACAGTGCTTGATAAATTTGGTACATCTTTAAGACTTTTGTCTGGAGATGTTACGGCCCTTTTTACTCCACCTATTTACTGGGGTACAATTGCGATCAGTTTTGCAACTCTTTAAAAGAGTTGCAGTTGATAAATCTGACTTAAATCAGCTAAAAGGCTAACCTTGTCCCACCCACTGTTGAAAACTGGTGCAAAAATGCAAAACGTAATAAAGTTTTTGCACAAATAAGCACAAAAAGCCCTATTGCGCAACCTCTGGAAACCAGAATTCCTAGGATTTTCAAATACTATGGCACTATGACTATAGCATCTGTTCCATTTTTTGTGGACCGTATGCGGGACCACTCATTTCAATGGGTCCGCAAAAAAAACGGAAGTTACTCCGTGTGCATTTCGTTTCTGTATGTCCGTTCCACAAGAAAATAGAACATGTCGCATTACGGACAATGATAGGACTGTTCTGTTAGGGGCCAGCTGTTCAGTTCTATAAAATACGGAATGCACACGCACATCATCCGTATTTTTTGCGGTTCCGTTTTTGTGCGGACTGCAAAATGCATACGGTCCTGTGCATGAGCCCCTAGAAAAAGCAGACAGAACATTCCTTAGAGCTGTTTCTTTAAGAAAAAGTGCAACAGTCTTAAAGGAGTTTTTCAGTTTTCATCAACATCCTTTGAAATAATAATTTTGTAATGTATTTCTGTCACCTTTATTGCTCCTATCTTATATTCTGGGCTCAAGTCACATGATCATGTCCATGCAGCTCTTTCTTATTTCCTGTAATGTGATGTCCATGGTCATGTCAAAGCAGAAACAGGGGCAGTGATAGAGGAGTGTCTATGTTACTAGCTGGGTGTAAGGAGCTATAAACTAGCTGGGTGAGAGTACTTATAAACTAGCTGGGTGAGAGGAGCTATAAACTAGCTGGGTGAGAAGAGTTATAAACTAGCTGGGTGAGAGGAGTTATAAACTAGCTGGGTGAGAGGAGTTATAAACTAGCTGGGTGAGAGGAGCTATAAACTAGCTGGGTGAGAGGAGCTATAAACTAGCTGGGTGAGAGGAGCTATAAACTAGCTGGGTGAGAGGAGCTATAAACTAGCTGGGTGAGAGGAGCTATAAACTAGCTGGGTGAGAGGAGCTATAAACTAGCTGGGTGAGAGGAGCTATAAACTAGCTGGGTGAGAGGAGTTATAAACTAGTTGGGTGAGAGGAGCTATAAACTAGCTGGGTGAGAGGAGTTATAAACTAGCTGGGTGAGAGGAGTTATAAACTAGCTGGGTGAGAGGAGTTATAAACTAGCTGGGTGAGAGGAGTTATAAACTAGCTGAGTGAGGGGAGCTATAAACTAGCTGGGTGAGAGGAGTTATAAACTAGCTGGGTGAGAGGAGCTATAAACTAGCTGGGTGAGAGGAGCTATAAACTAGCTGGGTGAGAGGCGCTATAAACTAGCTGGGTGAGAGGAGCTATAAACTAGCTGGGTGAGAGGAGCTATAAACTAGTTGGGTGAGAGGAGCTATAAACTAGCTGGGTGAGAGGAGCTATAAACTAGCTGGGTGAGAGGAGCTATAAACTAGCTGGGTGAGAGGAGCTATAAACTAGCTGGGTGAGAGGAGCTATAAACTAGCTGGGTGAGAGGAGCTATAAACTAGCTGGGTGAGAGGAGCTATAAACTAGCTGGGTGAGAGGAGCTATAAACTAGCTGGGTGAGAGGAGCTATAAACTAGCTGGGTGAGAGGAGCTATAAACTAGCTGGGTGAGAGGAGCTATAAACTAGCTGGGTGAGAGGAGCTATAAACTAGCTGGGTGAGAGGAGCTATAAACTAGCTGGGTGAGAGGAGCTATAAACTAGCTGGGTGAGAGGAGCTATAAACTAGCTGGGTGAGAGGAGCTATAAACTAGCTGGGTGAGAGGAGCTATAAACTAGCTGGGTGAGAGGAGCTATAAACTAGCTGGGTGAGAGGAGCTATAAACTAGCTGGGTGAGAGGAGCTATAAACTAGCTGGGTGAGAGGAGCTATAAACTAGCTGGGTGAGAGGAGCTATAAACTAGCTGGGTGAGAGGAGCTATAAACTAGCTGGGTGAGAGGAGTTATAAACTAGCTGGGTGAGAGGAGTTATAAACTAGCTGGGTGAGAGGAGCTATAAACTAGCTGGGTGAGAGGAGCTATAAACTAGCTGGGTGAGAGGCGCTATAAACTAGCTGGGTGAGAGGAGCTATAAACTAGTTGGGTGAGAGGAGCTATAAACTAGCTGGGTGAGAGGAGCTATAAACTAGTTGGGTGAGAGGAGCTATAAACTAGCTGGGTGAGAGGAGCTATAAACTAGCTGGGTGAGAGGAGCTATAAACTAGCTGGGTGAGAGGAGCTATAAACTAGCTGGGTGAGAGGAGCTATAAACTAGTTGGGTGAGAGGAGCTATAAACTAGCTGGGTGAGTGGAGCTATAAACTAGCTGGGTGAGAGGAGCTATAAACTAGTTGGGTGAGAGGAGCTATAAACTAGCTGGGTGAGAGGAGCTATAAACTAGCTGGGTGAGAGGAGCTATAAACTAGTTGGGTGAGAGGAGCTATAAACTAGCTGGGTGAGTGGAGCTATAAACTAGCTGGGTGAGAGGAGCTATAAACTAGTTGGGTGAGAGGAGCTATAAACTAGTTGGGTGAGAGGAGCTATAAACTAGCTGGGTGAGAGGAGCTATAAACTAGCTGGGTGGGAGGAGCTATAAACTAGCTGGGTGAGAGGAGCTATAAACTAGCTGGGTGAGAGGAGCTATAAACTACGTAGTTGGGTGAGAGGAGCTATAAACTACGTAGTTGGGTGAGAGGAGCTATAAACTACGTAGTTGGGTGAGAGGAGCTATAGTTGGGTATTGTTAGAGGCAGTGCTGGAGTTTTGGCAGAAAGTGCATAATGGATTTGGTTGGATACAGCCACAGGAAGTGTACATCTAGGATGTAGACAAACCAGAGTGATTTGCTTACATGCTAAAAATGGGTCAGGAGAGCCCAAATTGAAAAAAAAAAGCATGGCGAAGATGTACATGAGGTAGTCATATACAGGAGCAAACCATAGCAATGGTTCATAGTGTGACCAAACGGTGCAGCTGATGCGACTGCTTTACAGTGGCGTACCGTGTGACCGTACAAGGCACAGCAGAATCATATTAACTAATTAGAACTGAATTGATTTTTTTCTCTGTTCATTGTTAATAGCTGCGCAGTAGCTCCCCTTCCCTTGTTTCTCCTCTGCCTCTCCCCCCTTTGCCAATCCTTTCACTGGCTCCCCTTTCCCACGTGAATTCAGTTTAAAATACTAACAACTAGATATAACGCCATCCACAATCTGCCCCCCCCCCCCCTTCCCCCTTACATCTCTGACCTGCTTTTTCGATACATCCCTACATGTAATCTCCGATCCTCACAGGACCACCTTCTCTGTTCTCCTCTCATCTGTTCTTCACACAATTGTCTACAAGATTTCTCACGTGCCTCTCCCGTACTCTGGAACTCACTACCCCAGCACATCAGACTCTCCCCCAACATCCAAACCTTCAAAAGTAACCTGAAAACCCACCTCGTCAGGAAAGCCTACCATCTTCAATGAGCATGCTGCCACCACACAGCCACAAGAGCAGCCTATACCCTCACCTACTGTGTTCTCCCCTTCCCTTGTAGATTGTAAGCCTTTTTGGGTAGGGTCCTCTCCCCCTCTGTACCAGTCTGGAATTATTGGCGCTTTCGAATAAATAAAAATAATAATAATACCAAATAAACAGTTCCGTTCTAATCAGTTAATATGATGCTGCTATGGCTTGTACGGCCGTGTGGTGCTAGGCTGCATGGTGGCGGAGTCCCAAACGTCGCACAACTTCCACGTGTGGCCATACTATAATGGCTAAACCATTTCTGTTCTGCTACAACTTTAAACCAACGATTGTGAAGACACTATATGGATCCAAATGACCATTGCAATGCTGTTCAGAAACTATTAGGATGTGAAAATAAATATCGTTCAGGCCTCTCAAGACATCCATATCCCACTGGATGTACTACATTTTTTAATCTGTATTAGTTGTCCTCTCCTGTCTCTTGCTGAATCAAAACAGTCCAGTAATATAGAAATTCGGAAACCTTTTCTACAGTAAAACTGCTAACATTGTTATCTTCACCAGCTGCTGCCAGCAGAGGGCAACGCAGCTCACCTGCACAGGGGAGGACAGTTCTTTTTCAACATGGTTACAAGGAACGACTGGTGGCTGCTCTGTGATTAGGAGAAGCACTATGGACTGCAAGCATTTGTAACAGCGGGAGTGGGAGGAATATGTGGCTACTAACTGTAACACAACGTGAGCACTATGGGTAGAGTACAGTACCCTGACACCTATAGAGCCCTAGTGGCAAAGGATTCTGCACACAAAACCTATTTGCTTCATTCATTTATTATCATTTGATGCTTCGATCCCAAATAGAAGAAAGTGGACCTTCCTTAGTCACTGGGATATAGATAACCCAAAAATAATAGGAAAACCTATGCCACATACATCAAGTGCAAGGAAAGTAAACTTCCATATCATACATGTATTGGAAAAATACTGTAGATATATACTGTACATAGGCACAATAAATCTTATGCACAACCCCACTATAGTATGGAGTTGAGACCCTACTCCTGCACCATCAAGATAAGAGTACCATTGATCTGTCTATACCAGGGTTGGGCAACCTGCGGCACTCCAGCAGTTGTGAAACTACAAGTCCCAACAGCTGGAGTGCCGTGGGTTGCCCACCCCGATCTATACTATATTGCTATATGCAGGCACAGTGCGGCAGTATGTAAGCAGTGTATGCCTCTATAGTGGTATAGACTTGCAATGTACAGGTCTCGTATAACAAGAGCAATACATGTTATTCTGGGCGTTGTTTGCCAATATGTAGACAATGCATGTTGCTACGTAGACAGTGTTTGGCTCTATGTGCCACAATAGGACATTGATGGGGTAATTAATCTATGCAGACACAGAAAGTAAATTGTCTGGCTCTGTTGGCACTATTTGCCTCTAAGTAGAAACTGTGGCCCTTAAAATTTTTGCAACTTTAGCATTTTTATACCATTCACTCCAGTTTTGTAATGTGAGTGGAAAAGTGTGTGTGGCTAGCTATGTTAATGAGTTTCACTCCAGTAGGAGGCTGGAGTAGAAAAACAGGAATAGCTTTTATAGACAAAAGTGTTAGGCCTCCTGCACACGACAGTATGGCTTTTTCAGTGTTTTGCGGTCCGTTTTTCACGGATCCGTTGTTCCGTTTTTTGTTTACATTGTGTTTCCGTTCCGTTTTTCCTTATGGCATATACAGTATACAGTAATTACATATAAAAAATTGGGCTAGGTATAACATTTTCAATAGATGGTTCCGCAAAAACGGAACGGATACGGAAGACATACGGAGTACATTCCGTATGTGTTAGTTTTTTTTTGCGGACCCATTGACTTGAATGGAGCCACGGAATGTGATTTGTGGGCAATAATAGGACATGTTCTATCTTTCAACGGAACGGAAAAACGGAAATACGTAAACGGAATGCATACAGAGTACATTCCGTTTTTTTTTTTGTGGAACCATTGAAATGAATAGTTCCGTATACGGACTGTATACGGAACGCAAAAAACGGCCCGTAAACGGGGGAAAAAACGGTCGTGTGCAGGAGGCCTTAGGTTTAGGGATGAAACAAATTTATCAAGCCACATGTGACATTTGATAAATGTGGCATAAAGTACTCCAACAAAGACTCAAGTAAAACTGACTTCAAATATTCCCCTCATGATAAATTCCTGCCCATTATCTTTGGGCAGTGTATGGCACTGTGAGCACACGATAACAATGTGTAAATATGGCATTATGCAAGTACTGTATGCCACTGCATACAAAGTGTGGCACCTTGGGCAATTAAGTATGTCATGTATATTTCTGGGAAAAATCTAACACTAACTGAACGCGTATGGCACTCACACTATTCAGCAAGTGAGCATGTATGGCACTCGCCCTAACTGGGCACAGGGACTCACACTAGTGAGTAAATTGGTTCTTAATAATCCAATTGTTGGTCCAAAACTAATTATGCTTGTTACTAAGAATGCTCTCCTAACAATAAATGTAATCTATGGGGGAAAAGCTTAGCTCTCTCTCTCATCAAACTGTATCTTCTTTATTAGTCAATTCAATAAAACATAAACATGGATGGATCTATAACTATCAGAGCACATAGATAAAAATGCAAGACCAGTAAAAGCCTAGAGCATGACTGCTCAATATATGTACTATCCAAACCTAAAAGGTAAAGCCTATGGCTGACCTTACATTTTAGGCTAAGCCTAAGTGCATACCTTCGCTTAGTTTCCAGGACTCTGTTCCAGCATAGGAACAGATCATCAGGGCCACCGGATCCTGCATATGATGGAGACTGTTGGAAACTCTGTCACAACTGTGAACCTAGGCTTAGATCAATGTCAATGGAACACTCATTTGGCCAACAGCTATTCCTCCCAGCACACAAGTAAACTTGACTTGGCCAAGAATGCATGTTCTCAATGGGGAGAGGAGAAAGCTTATCATGCCTGAAAACAACAGGATCCGGCATGTTGAAATCCTCCAGCCTGATCCTTCTTTCCTCTGACATCTGCTGGACACCTCTATAAAACATAAGATGGTCAGCCAATCCCACCAAAATCTGCAGTTTATGGATGGCAGTTATCCAATGTGTATGGTCAACTCTACCATGCCAGTACATCTAGTTTAGGAAAACAAAGACAAGCCACCCTCCCCCCATCCTGTGCAGGCAAACTGAACCAACTGATGATATCTCAGAGTTGTCTTCCCAGAAGCCTACTTGGTGAACAATTGGCTGAGTCACAAGGAAAACACGGTTACTTGAGATTATTCAGGAACTAATTACATACTGGGCCATTAAAAGAGAAAACACTATGTGTATGTCTACTGTAATATACATAGAAAGATTAAATACCAGACCATACCTGAACCCACCTGTCTGTGAGTCAGAAAACTTCAGGAGAAAAAAGCGACAATAAGGTGTCACACAGCAGTTTTTAGAACCATTGCAGTCTATGGGGCTATTCATATGTCTGTTTTTAATGGGCAGTGAATAGTGGCCAACAAAAAATAGGACACATCCTATTTTTGTCCATTTTCACGCCAGATGAAATCAACCCGGACTGGTTTTAACGACCGTTTAGACAGGAGAACCCCCATCTAACGACTGCTAACAAAGGGTACATTAAGTAAAAAAAGGCCTTTCAGGGTTAAAAAAAAATTCACTCATTTCATCCACTTGCACGCGAGACTTCATCCGCTCTGGAGGCAGTAGATATGATATCACAACGCTGGGAGCATCAGATCCTGGTGCCTCCAGTGTGGAGCAAGTGTTCTTTCGTGTGGAAGAGGATGAGATGAGTATTTTATTTTTTATTTTTATTAAAAATAGATCTACATGGGACACTAAGGGCAGCATTATTTATACTGAGTGGCACTCTGGGTACATGATTTATTCTGGCAGGCACTATGGGGGCCATTTGATATACAGGGGCACCATGGGGGGATTATGTATACTGAGGGCACTGCAGGGGTTGGTATGTTAAAAAAAAAAGTAAATTAAATGTATCCATTGTTAATAGCCGTTTTTAACAGCTGTTGAAAATAAATGCAAAACGGATTAGAAATGAGCATTAAAAAAGGATAGACAGACAGAAAATGGATGCAAAAGTGGGCATGAAAAACTGAAACAGTGTTTCTGTTTTTATCAACCGTTTTTTTTTCCACTGAAGTCTGGATAATAAATCATCTTGATGTCAGGCACAACTCAGCATTTACATGCAGATATTTACTGGGATAGAAACAGAGAATATTGTCACCCTGGCACAATAAGCCTGCAAGTCTTGTGATGAAAGTTCCCTTACCACCACTGTTTAATAGCGATCAGAAGGATCTGATCTAAAAAAAAAGTTATTTCTGGTAACGAGCCAATCCGATAAGGTCAAACCTTATTATAATTTACACATGGCAGTTTTCACTTCAATCTCATACCCTTGTCACACTTTTTTGACACTGTCAGGACAGGATTACAAATAAAACTGGCGAGCATGTTTGGCCCTTTGCTGGTTATACACATTTAACAAGCTTTGGACATGTGTTTTCAATGGGGACAGCAAATCAAAGTTCTGATTATCAGGAATGAACATTTGTACTATTACTCAATCCCAATAACTGCCTTGTGTAACGGATGTCACCGATCACCCAACAAATCAGCAAATGCTCATCCAGCTGTGGAAAGCATCACCTAAATAATCATTTCTGGCCAGCAGATCCCCCTGTGTAAACAGTGATCTGCTTCCTAGAAACAATAAATCAGTATGGGGACGAGCTATCGTAGTAGTGATCGCAGAGGTGATAGCTGCATGTAAATGGAGCTCTCACTTCCATTCACAATCAGCTAATTATCAGTAACGGATGGTTTGTTCCCAATCTTTTCTTCCCTTGAAAAATGCCGAAGAAAAATCTGGTCATTTCCATAACACTAGATGATTGTACAGTCCTGCCAAAATTGGTGGGTTCTGCCGACCTATGTCTAAAATTATGCAGGGACAAATTGCATTATTAAATGGGTTTTCTGGGATTTTCATATTGATGACCTATCCTCAGGATAGGTCATCAATATCAGATCGGCGGGGCTCCGACACCCGAAACCCTTGCTGATCAGCTGGTTGAAGAGCTGGTCGCGCACCGTGCCAGCGCAGCCCTCCATGCATTGTTTACTTTCTTGTGTCGAAATTGCAGCAGTGAACAGGTGTAATTACAAGAAGCCATCCCATTCACTTCTATGGGATGGCTCATTCCTACACACTTGAATAGTAAGGAGCATCCCATAGAAGTGAATGGGACGGCTTCTTGTAATTACATCTGCTCGCCACCGTGATGTCAACGGCGAGCAGGGAAACAATGATGGAAAGGCAGCGCTTGCACAAGCGCAGACTTCTCTTCAAACAGCTGATTGGTGGGGGGTGCCAGGCCCTTGCCAATCTGATATTGATGACCTATTCTGAGGATAGGTCATCAATATTAAAATTCCAGGAAACCATTAAGCTTTGTCTATCATAATTCAGTGTCAAATGTGCAGAAGCTCATCTGGAAAGAAGCAGTGGAGGCCGCTTTATTATGGCACTGCTTGCCCAGCTCAGGCTGCCTGCTTATACTACATTTGGCTTCCAATGCACTGATCACTTGTACTTTAAACCCAATTAGGAAATGGTAGGACCTGCTGACCATGTAACATTTATGGGGGTATTCTGTTGGGGGAAAGAAGGATCAGTAAAGTTAGCCCAATCTTAGCTGTCATGACAGATAAGATCGCTAGAGTTATTTTTTTACAGCAATGATACACAACAGTACATATTAGTGATACAGACATTGATCTAAACATAACATAACAGTCTCAACCCTTTCCTCACCCGATGGTACTATACCCAGGGGCAGATTGTCCATAGACCTTACAGGGGAATTTCCCAGTGGGCCAATCCCCAGGGGGCCACCCGAGCTCTCCTCTCTGCTGCTGGCCAAGGACATAATGAGTGGTAATTTACACTATGAGGTACTCATGTACCCGGCCAGCGACGCACATGCCCTCCTGAATTCAACTGCTGTAGCCCACATCTCACCTCCTAAGCTCCCAGCACCATGTCTTAATCAGGGACAACTGGAGAAGGACAAAAAATTGCATCTATTGATGGCCACCACAGATTTTGGGGCAGAGGGATAGCTTTTGGGGTAGTGTATTATGCTATTTTGCAGTATATGGTTTTGCTGGGATAGTATATTGCACTATGGTATTGCTGCTTTTGTTGCACCCCTACAACATGGGGCCACTTTTCGGTTTTTTTTCCAGGGCCTAAAATGAAAAGTTGAATAAAAGAAAGAAGATACATGCTGGAATGAAGGTACTTTATTGCACATTGCAATGTTAACAGTTTTATATGCTCAAAATAGGTGAAGATTCCCTTTAAGAAAGGAAATGCCTTCTTATGCTTGTGATACCTACCTATGCAATGGCATACAAGCTTGTAAATCTCTCTAACTCATTAACAGGTAGATGTTATTGGATGTTATTTCTGTATTACTGTTACTGTACACCAGGGATGCCCAACCTGCGGCCCTCCAGCTGTTGCAAAACTACAACTCCCAGCATGCCAAGACAGCCTACAGCTATCAGTCTACAGCAGGGCATGATGGGAGTTGTAGTTTTACAACAGGGTCACAGGTTGCGCATTCCTGCAGTACACAATATGTTGTACAAGATCAAGACTTGCAAGCTTTTACATTTTGTAAAAGCTCATTTCTATTCAAGAGAATGGGACTGGGGTGCAGTACCAGGCCTAACCACTACAAAATGTACAGAGCTGCACTGGAGCTACAGTCCTTTAAGTCAGTTCATAGGTGGTAGTGCCCTCAATATCAAAATTCTGGAAACCCCTTTAATGAATTTGGGCTACAACATTGTTACAAAGTACAATATATATTTACAGGAAACCACCAGCAGTACAACTGATTAAAATGCCAATGCATGTGCTACCATTTCACAAGCTGACCAGGTATTCATAGGAAGGTAGCAATTACCAGAAGAAGTGACAAGTGACTTTGTACCTTGTGTGCTCTCATTTGTTCTTGAAGAAATGACAGCATGCCCATGAGATGATCTGAATGGTGTTTTTTACCTACCAGCTATATGATATACCTTATACAACGGTGGCATGTCTGCCTTGCATTGTTGGCTTGGATCTGATTCAGCACATCATCTTAACTGATCCTTGTGTTAATGTGGGATTTCTTCTATACACTCTATTGTATTTGTCATACTTGTCTTTTGTATATTTGCCATACTTTATGTTGTTGGACAGAATATATGATTTGATTTTCTAAGAAACAATATAAAGCCGCAATTGTATTCAAATAACACTCCTATCTTTAGCGGGATATGCTAGCAATGACTGGCAATTGTGGGTCCAATCTCTAGGACCCTTAACTATTGAGATAATTGGCACCTAGAGATCAACTCTCACCTTAGTCTCAGTAAAGTTCAATGCTGAAGTGGTTTTTATGAAACATTTAACATTTTTCAGTTATCATGAGTCACTTGTCAGTGTCATCACTACCTGGCTATAGACACACTGATTCTTTTTTATCTTTGATCCTTAGAGGATCCTATTGTCAAACAGATATGTTAAAAGTATAAGGTGGGGAGTGAGGGGCTGAGACCCTCAACGATCACAAGTAGGAAGGGATAGAAAGACTCCACTGAGTGCTGTTCCCTGTGGCTCCCATTGCCCTTTTTGGCTCTCGTTAGAGAGTATCAACACACATCATCCATACATTTATGTATTTTATTCATTTATGTAATAGAAACATATGCCACATTGATATACAGAAATTGTCAATACTCATATCGGTCTATGTCTCCATTGGTGCTCACAATCTGGATTTCAAATTAAAGGAGTTGGCTACTATCGATTAATAGCTGCACATGTGCTGGAAATAAAGCATAAATGCAGATGGTAATAGGCATTATTAAACCACAGGAGCCGATGTCCGATGGTTTAATATGCCTAATTTATGTTTATTGCATGTCTGCTCACCTGCTTTCAGGGGCTGCTCTCCAAAAATGGCCTCTGATGGGTTCCGATTATTTGTGGCCTCCATTTGTATACATTGGGCATGGAGATGGGAACCGTGGATAGGGGATACAATTCAAATCTTGAAATAATTGCTTTAAACTTAGCTCTGCTTTAAATTATCAACATAAAGTTACTCCAGATCAAGAGAGCAGATATCAGGTTCTCCGAGAATATGACATCAGTATGCTGCTCATGCCTCTGGATTTGGAATATTGGGATCAGAAAGTCTGTAGTAATAAAATACCTTTTAGATATGGTATGTCACCTTATAGCTGCCTGTATGACTGCAGGGTTCCTCTATATGTTATAACATATGCACTACTGCACTTTATTATTTGATATTTCATAATAATATATACACTGACCAAAAATATAAACGCAACACTTTCAGTTTTGTTCCCATTTTGCATGAGCTGAACTCAAAGATCTGAAACATTTACTACATACACAAAAGACCCATTACTCTCAAATATTGTTCACAAATCTGTCTAAATCTGTGTTAGTGAGCACTTCTCCTTTGCCAAGATAATCCATCCCACCTCACAGGTGTGGCATATCAAGGTGCTGATTAGACAGCATGAATATTGCACGGGTGTGCCTTAGACTATCCACAATAAAAGGACACTCTGAAATGTGCACAGTTTTTCCTTACTGGGGGGGGGGACCAGAAAACCAGTCAGTATCTGGTGTGGCCACCATTTGTCTCACGCAGTGCAACACATCTCCGTCGCATAGAGTTGATCAGGTTGTTGATTGTGGCCTGTGGAATGTTGGTCCACTCCTCTTCAATAGCTGTGCGAAGTTGCAGAATATTGGCAGGAACTGGAACACGCTGTCGTATATGCCGATCCAGAGCATCCCAAACATGCTCAATGGGTGACATGTCCAGTGAGTATGTTGGCCATGCAAGAACTTGGATGTTTTCAGCTTCCAGGAATTGTGTACAGATCCTTGCAATATGGGGCCCTGCATTATCATGCTGCAACATGAGGTGATGGTTGTGGATGAATGGCACAACAATGGGCCTCAGGATCTCATCACAGTATCCCTGTGCATTCAAAATGCCATCAATAAAATGCACCTGTGCTCGTTGTCCATAACATACGCCTGCCCATACCATAACCCTACCGCCACCATGGGCCACTCGATCCACAACGTTGACGTCAGCAAACCACTCACCCACACGACGCCACACATGCTGTCTGCCATCTGCTCTGAACAGTGAAAACCGGGACTCATCCGTGAACAGAACGCCTCTCCAACGTGCCAGATGCCATCAAATGTGAGATGGCTTATGGTAGAGAAATGAACATACATTGCACGGGCAACAGCTCTGGTAGACATTCCTGCATTCAGCATGCTAATTGCACGCTCCCTCAAACGTTGTGACATCTGTGGCATTGTGCTGTGTAATCAAACTGCACATTTCAGAGTGGCGATTTATTGTGGGCAGTCTAAGGCACACCTGTGCAATATTCATGCTGTCTAATGAGCACCTTGATATGCCACACCTGTGAGGTAGGATGGATTATCTCGGCAAAGGAGAAGTGCTCACTAACACAGATTTAGACAGATTTGTGAACAATATTGGAGAGTAATGGGTCTTTTGTGTATGTAGTAAATGTTTCAGATCTTTGAGTTCAGCTCATGCAAAATGGGAGAAAAACCGAAAGTGTTGTGTTTATATTTTTGGTCGGTGTATACGATGTTTTTTTTCTGTCTATTTATCATGAATTGATTGTGTGTTATATATATAATATATAGAGATTTAGCACTTTGTGGAGCACATAGCCCTTTTCACTGACACTGCACTTGGGGAACACTTGCACATATTGTTTTGCACTTTATGTTATTAGTTCATTAAATGGCTTTTTATTGTATTGAATCACAAAGATATTGGCTTGTTCCCACACTTAAGATGGCGATTAGAGGTATTTTATTATGGATATGGAGGAACATGCACAGCGTGTGGGTTATTTGTTGGCCTCCGTAAGATATCTTGAGGGATCTTGCTCATCCGGCCACGCAGCGTCACTCCACTGTTCCCTATTGTGTGTTCAGGTGAGATCTCGTGGGATGTGGCAGTGACGGGGGAACCACTGATGATCGGCGCCACGATTGAAAACAGTTATATCAGGTATATAGTAATTAAAGTCCTCTATACATCACATGAACGGGGGGAAAGCATGATTTGTTGGTATAAAATGGAGTCAGACCTAGCTATGGATACGCCCGTAGCAAGAGATGCCGGGGTGCTGCTGGTCCTTGGATCCTTTGGTCTGGTACATTTACTATTTCTTGCACTTCTGGTTGATTGTATAAACTCTGCTCTTCTTATTGTTTCTGTTTAATGTTTTCTTTGCAATTACTTTTGTTTTATCATTGTTGGGCTGATATGACATACTATAATAGCAAAGAACACTAATCAAATTAATACTTGCATGTAGAAGCGAGGGCGTCTGTGATTCTATATTATGTGGTGCAATATACTTTATCTGATAGACAACAACACGGATCTTAGGGTGAAGATTTTCTTAGACTGCGTATATTTTTAATGTGATTATGTTTTAATGATCATGCTATAATAAAGATGTCTAGTTTATAGAGAAAGTGTGGTATTGGCTTTATACACTGCTCAAAAAAATAAAGGGAACACAAAAATAACACATCCTAGATCTGAATTAATTAAATATTCTTCTGAAATACTTTGTTCTTTACATAGTTGAATGTGCTGACAACAAAATCACACAAAAATTAAAAAATGAAAATCAAATTTTTCAACCCATGGAGGTCTGGATTTGGAGTCACACTCAAAATTAAAGTGGAAAAACACACTACAGGCTGATCCAACTTTGATGTAATGTCCTTAAAACAAGTCAAAATGAGGCTCAGTAGTGTGTGTGGCCTCCACGTGCCTGTATGACCTCCCTACAACGCCTGTGCATGCTCCTGATGAGGTGGCGGACGGTCTCCTGAGGGATCTTCTCCCAGACCTGGACTAAAGCATCTGCCAACTCCTGGACAGTCTGTGGTGCAACGTGACGTTGGTGGATAGAGCGAGACATGATGTCCCAGATGTGCTCAATTGGATTTAGGTCTGGGGAACGGGCAGGCCAGTCCATAGCATCAATGCCTTCGTCTTGCAGGAACTGCTGACACACTCCAGCCACATGAGGTCTAGCATTGTCTTGCATTAGTAGGAACCTAGGGCCAACCGCACCAGCATATGGTCTCACAAGGGGTCTGAGGATCTCATCTCGGTACCTAATGGCAGTCAGACTACCTCTGGCGAGCACATGGAGGGCTGTGCGGCCCTCCAAAGAAATGCCACGCCACACCATTAATGACCCAATGCCAAACCGGTCATGCTGGAGGATGTTGCAGGCAGCAGAACATTCTCCACGGCATCTCCAGACTCTGTCACGTCTGTCACATGTGCTCAGTGTGAACCTGCTTTCATCTGTGAAGAGCAAAGGGCGCCAGTGGCGAATTTGCCAATCTTGGTGTTCTCTGGCAAATGCCAAACGTCCTGCACGGTGTTGGGCTGTAAGCTCAACCCCCACCTGTGGACGTCGGGCCCTCATATCACCCTCATGGAGTCTGTTTCTGACCGTTTGAACAGACACATGCACATTTGTGGCCTGCTGGAGGTCATTTTGCAGGGCTCTGGCAGTGCTCCTCCTGTTCCTCCTTGCACAAAGGCGGAGGTAGCGGTCCTGCTGCTGGGTTGTTGTCCTCCTACGGCCTCCTCCATGTCTCCTGATGTACTGGCCTGTCTCCTGGTAGCGCCTCCATGCTCTGGACACTAGGCTGACAGACACAGCAAACCTTCTTGCCACAGCTTGCATTGATGTGCCATCCTGGATAAGCTGCACTACCTGAGCCACTTGTGTGGGTTGTAGACTCCGTCTCATGCTTCCACTAGAGTTAAAGCACCGCCAGCATTCAAAAGTGACCAAAACATCAGCCAGGAAGCATAGGAACTGAGAAGTGGTCTGTGATCACCACCTGCAGAACCACTCCTTTATTGGGGGTGTCTTGCTAATTGCCTATAATTTCCACCTTTTGTCTATCCCATTTGCACAACAGCATGTGAAATTGATTGTCACTCAGTGTTGCTTCCTAAGTGGACAGTTTGATTTCACAGAAGTGTGATTGACTTGGAGTTACATCGTGTTGTTTAAGTGTTCCCTTTATTTTTTTGAGCAGTGTATATGGGTGTTGGCAAATGAGATCCTACACATGATAGATGGTGTAAACATTATAGGTTGTAATATATACATTCAAAAGCATGCCATGAGAAACTTGATTTAAAAACACGGGATATCAGTAGTTAATACTTATACTGCTCTCAGCATATACCCTTATGTTCAATGAGGCGAAGGCTATGTTGACAGCACACTTATGGGCTCCGTTTAACTTATACGCCATGGTGAATGACATACTGTGCCATCCGTCCCCCATACGCTTTAAACACATAACATTTTTTCGACATGCTGATATACAGTAATGTGAAAACGTTTTAGGCAGATGTGCAAACAATGCTTAAAAGTAAGAATGCATTAAAAATAGAAGTATTAATAGTTTATTTTTATCAATTAACAAGATGCAGTGAATGAACAGAAGAGAAATATAAATCAAATCAATATTTGTTGTGACCACCTTTGCCTTTAACCACTTAAGGACCACGGGTTTATACCCCCCTAGTGACCAGGCCCTTTTTTACAAATCGGCACTTCACAACTTTAACGGTTTATTGCTCGGTCATGCAACTTGGCACCCAAATGAATTTTACCTCCTTTTCTTCTCACAAATACAGCTTTCTTTTGGTGGTATTTGATTGCTGCTGACATTTTTCGTTTTTTCTGAAATTAATCAAAATAGACCGCAATTTTCTCAAAAAAGTGTATTTTTAACTTTTTCTGGTAAAATTGTTCAAATATAATTACATTTCTATACAAGTTTGTGTCAGAATTTATTGTGCTACATGTCTTTGATAAAAAAAAATCCAATAAGTGTATATTTATTGGTTTGCGCAAAAGTTATAGCGTTTACAAACTATGGTACAAAAATGGGAATTTCCGCATTTTGAAGCAGCTCTGACTTTCTGAGCACCTGTCATGTTTCTTGAGGTGCTAGAATGCCAGGATAGTATAAATACCCCCCAAATGACCCCATTTTAGAAAGAAGACACCCCAAAGTATTCGTGGAGGGGCATGGTGAGTTCATGTATGATTTTTTTTTTTTTTACAAGTTAGCGGAAAAGGACAATTTCTGCGGAAAAAAATAATAAAGTTTCCATTTCTGCTAACTTCTGGCAAAAAAAAAAAAATCTCCCACGGACTCACTATGCCCCTCAGTGAATACCTTGGGGTGTCTACTTTCCGAAATGGGGTCATTTGTGGGGTGTGTTTACTGTTCTGGCATTTTGGGCGGGGCTAAATTGTGAGCAACCCTGTAAATGACAACTTGTTCCATTTTTTTATACAAAGTTGTCAATTTACAGAGATATTTCTCTCACCCAGCATGGGTATATGTAAAAATACACCCCAAAACACATTGCCCTACTTCTCCTGAGTACGGCGATACCACATGTGTGACACATTTTTTTGCAGCCAAGATGCGCAAAGGGGCCGAAAGTCCAACGAGTACCTTTTAGGAGGGCATTTTTAGGCATTTGGATTCCAGACTTCTTCTCACGCTTTAGGGCCCCTAAAATGCCAGGGCAGTATAAATACCCCACATGTGACCCAATTTTGGAAAGAAGACACCCCAAGGTATTCCGTGAGGGGCATGGCGAGTTCATAGTTGATTTTTTTTTTTTGCACAAGTTAGCAGAAATTTTTTTTTTTTTATCACAAAGTCTCCCTTTCCGCTAACTTGTGACAAAAAGTTTAATCTTTCATGGACTTAATATGCCCCTCAGCGAATACCTTGGGGTGTCTACTTTCCAAAATGGGGTCATTTGTGGGGTATTTGTACTGCTCTGGCATTTGAGGGTCTCCGCAATCATTACATGTATGGCCAGCATTAGGAGTTTCTGCTATTCTCCTTAGGCTTCATGCACACGACCGTTGTTTGGGTCGTGTGCATCCGAGCATCCGTCCGCATCCGAGCCTCTGTGGATCCGCGGATCCTCAAAAAACATACGGACGTCTGAATGGAGCCTTACAGGGGGGTGATCAATGACAGGGGGGTGATCAGGGAGTCTATATGGGATGATTAGGGGTTAATAAGGGGGTTAATAAGTGACAGGGGGTGTGTGTGTAGTGTAGTGTGGTGCTTGGTGCTACTTACAGAGCTGCCTGTGTCCTCTGGTGGTCGATCCAAGCAAAAGGGACCACCAGAGGACCAGGTAGCAGGTATATCAGACGCTGTTAACAAAACAGCGTCTAATATACCTTTCTGATGTTAGAAAAATCGCATCTACTGCCTGCCAGCGAATGATCGCCGCTGGCAGGCTGTAGTTCAACTTGTTTACTTCACGATCCTGTGAACGCGCGCTCCTGTGAGCACACGTTCACAGGAAATCTCTGCTCACACGAGATGACGCCAATAGGCGCCGCTGAGCCTGAGAGAGCCGCTGCCCGGACGCCTATCAGCGTTACGTGTGCAGCAAGTGGTTAAAACAGCATCAATTCTTCTAGGCATACTTGTACACAGTTTTTGAAGGAACTCATCAGAGAGATTGTTTCTAACATATTGGAGAACTAACCACAGATCTTCCGTAGATGTAGGCTTGCTCAATTCCTTCTGTCTCTTTATGTAATCCCAGACAGAATCAATGATGTTGAGATCCGGGCTCTGTGGGAACTACAGGGTGGGCCATTTATATGGATACACCTTAATAAAATGGGAACTAGACTTTTATCTTTGGGGTCATCTGAAGGCAATTGTCTATGCTGTGAAGATACGATATGTGCAGCACCTGAAACTTCGGATACTGGAAGCCTGTGCTAGCATTTCTCCTGCGGTGTTGCTATCAGTGTGTGAAGAGTGGGTTGCATTGACAATCCAACACATTGGGCAGCACATTGAACACATTTTATAAGTGGTCAGAAACTTGTAAATAACTCATGAAAGAATAAAGTTACGTTACGTTAAAAGCAAGCACACCATTGTTTTTCTTGTGAAATTCCCAATAAGTTTGATGTGTCACATGACCCTCTTCCTATTGAAAAAACAAAAGTTGGATTCAAAATGTCAGACTTCAAAATGGCCGCCATGGTCACCACCCATCTTGAAAAGTTTCCCCCCTCACATATACTAATGTGCCACAAACAGGAAGTTAATATCACCAACCATTCCCATTTTATTAAGGTGTATCCATATAAATGGCCTACCCTGTATATCATCAATTCCAGGACTCCTTGTTCTTCTGGAAGAAAAACAGGTTGGTTAATCCTTACCCATTTCACACACTGAAGATGCCACCACTGCACTCGCATGGGCTGCAGGCTCTTCTGCTTAGGTCTCGAATGGAAGCTTTCCCTTGTCATCCTGTTCAGTTGCTTAATAGTAAATGCAGCTGAACAGGAAGACTAGGGAATACTTCTGGTCGAGAACCAGGCAAAAAGTGCACAGTCCATGTGAGTGCTTGCTGAAGAAAGCAAAGGATTCTTGAAAAGTCTGGAGAATGCTTTTAGCACTTCTATTTTTCAAAGCATTCTTGCTTTGCAACATTTTTTCCACACCTCTCTAAAACTTTTCCACAGTACTGTATATGGACTAGCACAGTCTACTATGCCATTCCAAACCGTTTTTTGCACAGCATACATATGTATACTAGCCAGAAAGATGCCAAAAGCACCTCTATCCTCTATCTGGCTAATGTAACCTCATGGACACGTTTAGAACATACATTGGGAGCTCACAAACTTGATATCAACGTTGACGTATTCAAATACTTTGCTGACATCTAAACAATTTTTTTTTCTTACGTGATTTATCTTCACTGCTAACGTATCTCTTTCTGGTAAATGAAACGTCTGCCATGGGAGATGGTGAACATAAACATTACAACAACAAAAAAGCCCAAAAAAAGAACATTTCAATGCTACAGATTGCTCCATTGAAAACAAGCATCTGGATGGATGACCTGCATTCAATAACTGTGCTGACATTATAAAATTAAACATCTGTCTTGATAATTCTATAAAAAGTGAAATTTGAAGGAAATAAATCAATGTTTAGTTATTTCTATAACGTAAGTCACTTAATAGTGTCAGCATATAATTATATTGAATCTGTGGAGGCAACCATGCAATTGAGAAGTAATAAGGTTACAGATGATAACTTTTTAATTATGTTAACTAAAATATTAGCATAATAATTAGCGCAGAGCCTGCCTGTTTAGAGCTCAGTATGCAGAGAACATATTTTGAAGGACAGCTTTAAGTATAACATGACTGTATAAATGGGAAGCAGGATTCCAGACCTTTACCACAGGCTGCTAAGATGGACAGTCCCGCACTCTATTGTGAGCACAGGGAAAAGATAAGACATTTTACAGTTTTCTGCTCCTTACAAATGTTGTGCTGATGTTCTTTTTATATGCTGATGGTAAGCATAGTTTTATTTTTCTTACACAGAACTCAAATCTCCTTTCATAGATATTGATTTAAAACAACCCTTTCTGGATTCCTGCAGCCACCACTAAAAGGAGCTTAGGAACTTACGTAGGAATTTATCACTCCCTGCAATTTGGAATTCTGGCTTCAAAAAGATATAAAATAGGGATTTTTTGTGCAAACAAATATGTGGCATTTAGAATTTATACTCCACAGTTTTGAAAAGTGTGTGGGAAAGTGGGCATGGTTAACTATTTGAATTTGTTTCACTCCAGATTTATCAGTGGGATTTTTTTTTATAAAGTCCCAAAAAGACGCAATCTCATTCCAGTAGTGGTGGACATACCTATTCAATAGCTGGCAGCCAAATGATTGTTTGGGCAACATCTATCTCTTCCAAGTCCCTAACAACTGTTTTAACTATTAAACAAAATAGAACCAAGAGAAATGGAGGAGGTAAAAAGAGGAAGTTGTGTGACTTTGTAAAAATTTTGTGTATTTTCTGTGTTTAGTGTCCCTTTAAACCATACCTGTCATGTCATGTTGTCTCCCATTCACTGCACACAGAGAAGAGTGTATCCTGCTCTGCTATCTCTGTCTCTCGCATATGTTCAGAAGCAGCATAGAGAACATTATACAGCAATAATGAGTATTGTAACTGTGAGTTCAGCAATGGGATCAAATAGAAAACACTATCATCTGTAGTGGCCGGGAATGCCATACGCGATCCCCTCTACAAGATGAACAGTACCTTTATCCAGTGAGGGACGGATAAACGGAGCCATATGCCCCCAGTGATCCCTTTGGCCCTGTTCTTGTCTACCTGTGGCCATTTAATTTATTATCTAATTACTTGGCACCATTTTTTTGGCATTTTTTTTTTATGTCACCCATACATCAGTGAGGCTAGCATATTAATTGTGTATATATATCCAGATGAAGGCCAAAGGGTTCACCCTATCAGCCATAGCAAGAGAAATTAGTCATTCCAAGTCTGTGATTTCTAGAATATTGCATCTTTACATCACAGACTCATTCAAGTCCCCCAAGAAGGCTGGTTGCCCTCGAAAGACAAATGCAAGAGAGGACAGGATAATGCAGAGAATCTCCTTAGGTAATTGTTTCAACACTGCAGCTGGAATTGCTCGCCAGTTCAGCACTGAACAGGGTAAGGATCTGTCTCGTCATATAATGTCTCGACGTTTAGGAGCATTTGGACTGAAAGCCCACTCTGCAGTGACCAAACCTCTCATTAGCAGAAAGAATCAAAAGGCTAGACTCACCTTTGCTGAGGAGCATGTTGTGTGGACAGAGAAGAAGTGGTCTAGAGTTTATTTTAATGATGAAAGCAAGTTTAATTTATTTAGGTCTGATGGGAAACATTATGTTCGCCGGCAAACTGGGGAAAGACTGAACCCAAAGTGTGTAAAGAAGTCAGTGAAAGGTGGAGGAGGAAGTGTCATGGTTTGGGGAATGTTTTCTGCAGCAGGAGTTGGACCTCTCAGACAGCTACATGTCAGAGTGAATGCAAGTGTGGATCAGAACCTTCTTCAACTACACATGGTTCCTTCCTTGGGTTCATCACTCAATCAGCCAGCAATTTTCATGCAGGACAATGCCCCCTGTCACACAGCAAAATGGGTAAAGCAGTTCCTTGAAACTGAAAACATTGAAACAATGAAATGGCCAGTCCAGAGTCCTGATCTAAACCCAATAGAAAACCTCTGGAAAATCCTTGGTGACAAAGTTATGGTCAAGAAACCCACAACAGTCACAGAACTGTTGAAGAGACTGGAAGAAGAGTGGACCCAAATCCCACCAGAGCAGTGTGAGAGACTAGTGATGTCCTGTGGCAGCAGATGTGCTGAAGTCATCCAAAGCAGGGGCCTGTACACTTTCTACTGATTGGTGACTGTTCTTACCTTTAGAAAATTTAGAATCTTTCTCTGTGCTACAGTCATTGCTTTTCTCTAATTATGATCAGAGTTTTTTGAAAAATAAAAGTTTTATGTTGATGTACTTTGGTTATTTTGAAAAACACTGTTCTAATGGCATGGTGTACCCCTTACAAAAAATCCTTCAAATGAGGATCAATGTAGATTACATTATTTCTGAAAAAATCAAGTGTTCATAAATTGTGCTCTAATTTTGATCGCCACTGTATATAATCATTACATTCACACATAGAAGGTTTAATTCAATCCGTACATTATTTTTTTCATCAGTGAGTGTATATAAAGGATCTAAGCAAACAGTTGTGACTTTGAATATGAAAAAAGTGCTATTTTGTATAACATTACATTTTTAATATTCAGTACACTTGCCACTGAACAGATATTGAAATGCGTCAATTTTAGTTATTGGCATACATTTTTAAATATATTCTAATTGTTTAGGAATCATAAGTGATAAAAAAAAAGGAATTATTTAAACATTCCTAAATAATTTCACTTAGCATTTTTTATTTTTTTTGCTATAGGACTAACATTTTGTGTTGTGATCTAATTCATTGGTGTTAGTCATTGTATGGTATTTACAGTCTGGAATCATGCCGCCCAACTTCTGAAAATTGCAAAGAGGGACAATATGTGCGGGCCGCATCGCTGCAATTTTATTCATACCAGGTCACACCTCTAACGCCGCCCAAAGCCTAATTACTGACTCCTTCAAAACTGCAGCAGCTGGGGATCGGTTAGGTGAGTATAAGTTCCTTTATCTCTTTTTCTGCATATGGACCCACTGGGACAATTTCTCTCTTGTATTTCAATATCCATTTAAATATTAGCACATAAATCATTGGATTGTTGTTATTTTAAGGTCCAAATTGCATCAAATAATGAAGTTCTGTTCTAATATACAGGTAGAAACCATGCAGACACTTTTAGTAAGGAGCAATTTAGTAAATGTATTAATGCCAGGGCTTTTTTTCTCAGAGAAAAGGTGGTGGAACTCACCCCCCTCCCCTGGCCACACCCCTACCCACCCCTAGGACCGCCCCCTAAAACCACCCCTTTAGAGAACAGGGATGCAAGTAAAATTTGGGGGGACTATAAAAGTCCAGCCCAGCAAAGAAACCCCCCAGATGGGGATGGCACTGTTAATGGGGGATCTG
Source organism: Bufo bufo (assembly GCF_905171765.1). Taxonomy (NCBI): domain Eukaryota; kingdom Metazoa; phylum Chordata; class Amphibia; order Anura; family Bufonidae; genus Bufo; species Bufo bufo. The sequence continues at coordinate 220,061,476 of NC_053393.1, forward strand.
GGGATGGCACTGTTAATGGGGGATCTGGGGATGGCATCCGCAGATCCCCCATCCTATAACAGTGCCATCCACAGACCCCCCCATCCTATAACAGTGCAATCCACAGACCCCCCCACCCCATAACAGTGCCATCCACAGACCCCCCCATCCTATAACAGTGCAATCCACAGACCCCCCACCCCATAACAGTGCCATCCACAGACCCCCCCTTAACAGTGCCATCCCCAGACTCCCCCTTAACAGTGCCATCCACAGACCCCCCACCCCATAACAGTGCCATCCACAGACACCCACCCACCCCATAACAGTGCCATCCACAGACCCCCCCCACCCCATAACAGTGCCATCCACAGACCCCCCCACCCCATAACAGTGCCATCCACAGACACCCCCCCACCCCATAACAGTGCCATCCACAGACCCCCCCCCCCTTAACAGTGCCATCCACAGCCCCCCCACCCCATAACAGTGCCATCCACAGACCCCCCCCCCCCCTTAACAGTGCCATCCACAGACCCCCCCCATAACACTGCCATCCACAGACCCCCCCCCCCATTGCCGCTCCAGTACAGTTATAGAATGTGTAAAATGAATAATGATTCTATTCATGAGGCCCCCTCTGTAGTATAACATTTAATATATCCATCTTACTCACAGGGCTGTTATCGTAATCCAGGGCCAGGCCGGCCGGGCAGACGAGCGGCAGCGTCACTGACTGACGTCACGTGCCTGCGCCGCCTGCTTCATTCATAAAGTAGGCTGGGCAGGCACGTGACGTCAGTCAGTGACGCTGCCGCTCGTCTGCCCGGCCGGCCTGGATTACGATAACAGCCCTGTGAGTAGGATGGATATATTGAATGTTCTACTACAGAGGGGGCCTCATGAATAGAATCATTATTCATTTTACACATTCTATAACTGTACTGGAGCGGTGGGGGCGGGGCCGGAGCACAGTGAACGCACCGGCCCCCAGCTCCTCCTCCCAGTCCCTCCCCGCTGATACATCGCAGCCTGCGATGCTGGAGCATGGCAGGCTGCGATGTCAAAAGGTGGCGGAACGCCGTTCCGGTGCGTTCCGCCAGAAAAAAAGCCCTGATTAATGCACATTTATGCATTCATTCTCTAGGTCAAAAAGAGGAACATTTAAGGATCAAAGAGGGACAGTGGGACTTGGGTCAAAAAGAGGGACTATCCCTCCAAAAGAGAGACACTTGGGAGGCATGTGGAATGACTAAAATTTATGAATGTGAAAAAATTCCCACCTAAACATCCACAGAGTAATAAATCTCCACTATGATACTAGCCACTTGCACACTCATGTTTGTGTTTCAGATGACAAAAACGGGAGGTCGCACCTGTTCACTAGAAATGCAGCTTGGCACTGAGTCACACAGCCTGAGGGAACCTAACTAAATGGTGAAATGCTATAGCAGTTTCGAAATGCTTGCTGTGAGTCACTGTACTTACACGACTCACTGACATAATAGTGCAAGAGGAAGCAGAGGGAGGGGGTGGTGCAGCTCTTCACTATGAGGTCTGATGAATTCCACCAACAGTCACATGTGTACGCTGGCAGACAGACTATTCCTAGAGGGTTCCTTTGGGGGAATCCAAAGAGTCAAATTTTAAAGGGGGTTTCCAGTATTATCTAAATAAAGTTTAATCCCAAATTCCCCCCAAAGTCTTTTTTGGAGTTTTCTTGGACTTTTGCTTGTTCTGGTGTTTTGTTTTTTTTTCAGGCATTTTTTATGCAAAAACCACCACCTCGAGATGTTCGCTGGAAGTCTATTGGATTATTAAACACAGACCAAACACAATCATTTTTTAGTGGTGTTTTTATTCACTTGTGTGACATTCTGGGGTCTATGCCATTTTTTTAGATTGTACCATGCTATGCGTTCTCCTCATCCATAGTTTGTTTGTTTTTTGGCCCTGTTTGAAAGAATGTGTCAATGTGTGTTGTGTCTTTTGTATGGGGTTTCTACATCACATTTTTTACTATGTCTTGATTTCACATTGATTTGCAGAGGAAGTCACATCCGACAATGCCATATACTTTCCGGTACAAAAATGAATGGCATGAAAAAGATGCATGTGCTAAAACACATTCAGAGGCAGCATAATCTGTACAGACCTAGTCCTACTCTCAGCTGAGAAGCAGTTTCACAGATCTTTCATTGTACCATGCATTTCCTATTTTATCATGTATTGCCATGGTTTTGCAATGCTGTCATTGGTTGCTTGTTTTTTTTTTTTATAGATCAACATATTAACCACTTCCCATCTGGGCCCTTTGCCCCCTTCCTGACCAGGCCAAATTTTGCAAAACTGACATATCTCACTTTATGTGGTAATAACTTTGGAACACCTTTATTTATCCAAGTCATTCAGAGATTGTTTTCTCGTGACACATTGTACTTCATGATAGTCATAAATTTGAGTCAAAATATTTCACCTTTATTTATGAAAAAATCCCAAATTTACCCAAAAATTTGAAAAATTCGCAATTTTCTAAATTTCAATTTCTCTGCTTTCAAAACAGAAAGTGATACCTCATAAAATAGTTATTATTCAACATTTCCCATATGTCTACTTTATGTTGGCATCATTTTGGAAATGTCATTTTATTTTTTTAGGACGTTAGAAGGCTTAGAAGTTTAGAAGCAATTCTTCAAATTTGTAAGAAAATTGCCAAAACCCACTTTATAAGGACCAGTTCAGGTCTGAAGTCACTTTGTGGGGCCTACATAGTGGATACCCCCATAAATGACCCCATTGTAGAAACTACACCCCTCAAGGTATTCAAAACCGATTTTACAAACTTTGTTAACCCTTTAGGCGTTCCACAAGAATTAAAGGAAAATGGAGATCAAATTTTTAAATTTCACTTTTTTGGCAGATTTTCCATTTTAATCAATTTTTTTCTTTAACACATCGATGGTTAACAGCCAAACAAAACTCAATATTTATTACCCAGATTCTGCGGTTTACAGAAACACCCCACATGTGGTCGTAAACTGCTGTATGGGCACACGGCAGGGCGCAGAAGGAAAGGAACTCCACATGGTTTTTAGATGCCATGTCCCATTTGAAGCCCCCTGATGCACCCTTACAGTAGAAACTCCCAAGAAGTGACCCCATTTTGGAAACTAGGGGATAAGGTGCCAGTTTTATTAGTACTATTTTTGGGTACATATGATTTTTTGATCATTCATTATAACACTTTATGGGGCAAGGTGACCAAAAAATTGGTTGTTTTAGCACAGTTTCTATTTATTTATTTTTACAGCGTTCACCTGAGGGGTTCAGTCAAGTGACATTTTTATAGAGCAGATTGTTACGGACGTGGCGATACCTAATATGTATACTTTTTCTCATTTATTAAAGTTTTACACAATAATAGCATTTTTGAAACCAAAAAATTATGTTTTAATGTGTCCATGTTCTGAGAGCTATAGTTTTTTTATTTTTTGAGAGATTTTCTTATGTAGGGGCTCATTTTATGCGGGATGAGGTGACGGTTTTATTGGTACTATTTTGTGGGACATACGCGTTTTTGATCACTTGGTGTTGCACCTTTTGTGATGCAAGGTGACAAAAATTGCTTGTTTTGACACAGTTTTTTTTTTTTTTTTTTTACGGTGTTCACCCGAGGGGTTAGGTCATGTGATATTTTTATAGAGCTGGTTTTTACGGACGCGGCAATACCTAATATGTATACTTTTTTTTATTTGTTTCACTTTAACACAATAATAGCATTTTTGAAACCAAAAAAATGATGTTTTAGTGTCTCCATGTTCTAAGAGCTATAGTTTTTTTATTTTTTGAGAGATTTTCTTATGTAGGGGCTCATTTTTTGCGGGATGAGGTGACGGTTTTATTGGTACCATTTTGTGGGACATACGCGTTTTTGATCACTTGGTGTTGCACCTTTTGTGATGCAAGGTGACAAAAATTGCTTGTTTTGACAGTTTTTTTTATTTATTTTTTACGGTGTTCACCCGAGGGGTTAGGTCATGTGATATTTTTATAGAGCTGGTTTTTACGGACGCGGCAATACTAAATATGTCTATTTTATTTTATTTTTTCTATTTTTTTTTTTTTTTTTTATTCCTTACTTGGGTTTTTTTTTTTTTTTACATGTGAACCTTTTTTTTATTTTATTTTTTCAACACTTTATTTTATTTTTATTTTATTTTACACTTTTCGTCCCCCATAAGGTCATACAAGACCTCTGGGGGACATTTACTTCACTTTTTTTTTTTTTTTTCACTGTTGATTTCTCCTGTAACTGGGGCTGACATAGTAGCCCCAGTTACAGGACAAATGCACCCCTAGAGAGGCTGTACAGCAGCAATCCTGCGCTGTACAGCCTCACAGCAGGGCTGATCGAGGTCTCTGAGAGACCTCACACAGCCCCTGCACTCTCCGGTCCCGGCGGTCACATGACCGCCGGGCCGGAACAGGAAGCGCACAGCGCTTCCTGCTTTGCAGACACAGCGCTCGGTGAGCGCTGTGTCTGCAGCGATCGTGAAGGCAGGGACACCTGGGCACTGTCCCTGCCTTATCTCTGGGTTGCCCTGCTGTCACTGACAGCGGGCAACCCGATCAGCAGCTGCACGATTAGCGTGCAGCTGCTATTTCTGACAGGACGTTTTAAAACGTGCTGTCAGAAATAGACATCCACCCATAGGACGTTTATATCCTATGGGCGGACGTGAGGCGGTTAAAAAATTATTTTTGCCGGGTTTTGACTGTGTAGCACACACACACACTGGCTGCTTCCACACCATGATTTTTTATTTGTGTTCTTTTTATCCAAAACCTCCAGTCTAGTGCTGCATATTTTAAAAAAATTGTATGTGTCATTTTTAACAATGTTCTTAAAATTGCTGTTGGGAAAAGGAGCCCTTCCAATAAGAGAGACCTAGAGCAGTTTGCTAACGAAGAGTGGTCCAAAATTCTGGTTGAGAGGTGGCAGAAGCGTATTGATGGTTATAGGAAGCAACTGATTTCAGTTATTTTTTCCAAAGGGTGTGCAACCAAATATTAAGTTAAGGGTCGCAATAATTTTGTCCAGCCCATTTTTGGAGTTTGGTGTGACATTATGTCCAATTTGCTTTTTTGCCTCCCTTTTTTGGTTTTGTTCCAATACACACAAAGGGAATGAACATGTGTATAGCAAAACATGTGTTACTGCAATACTTTTCTGTGAGAAATACTTCATTTCTTTGAAAAATTTCAGGGGTGCCAACATTTATGGCCATGACTGTAGATGCATAACGGCATTGTCAGGTTTAGAGCAGGACCTGCCTGACCTGAGACCACCGTGGTGCTGTATAGGTGGGCACAGATGTGTTTTGATCAAAATATATTGGCTGAGGCTTCTTTCACACGAGCGTGACGGATTAGGTCCGGATGCATTCAGGGTGCGTTCAGGGAAACTCGCACCATTTTGCAAGTAAGTTCAGTCAGTTTTGTCTGCAATTGCGTTCAGTTCGGTTTTTTTTCCACCCGAGTGCAATGCGTTTTGATTCGTTTTTCACATGCGTGATAAAAAACTGAAGGTTTACAAACAACATGTCCTAGCAAGCATCTGCGAAAAACACTGAGAAGCACTTGCTTCCAGATGCAATGCGTTTTTCACTGAAGCCCTATTCACTTCTATGGGGCCAGGGCTGCGTGAAAAACGGTGAATATAGAACATGCTGCGTTTTTCTTACGACTGATGCGTGAAAAAAAATGCTCATGTACACAGACCCATTGAAATGAATAGGTCAGGATTTAGTGATGGTGCTATACGTGCACGTCACGCATTGCACCCGCATTGAAAACTCGCTCGTGTGGAAGGGTCCTAAGAGTCTCAGATTTTATCATTAGAGTGAGGGCTGTTCACAATCATCATTAGGAAATGTCGGATTATTCAAATTTCAACGTTTTATAAATGCCCAGACTCCTCTAACCTTGTCCCAAAAAACAGGTTATTCTAAGCACTCTGAAAATGAAAATGGTTGAGGCCCCCAAAGCAGGAGAAGCCTATAAGAACATAGCAAAGTGTTTTCAGGTTGCCATTTCCTCAGTTAAAAATGTAATTAAGAAATGGCAGTTAACAGGAACAGTGTATGTTCAAGAGAAGGTCTGGAAGACCAAGAAAAATTTCAGAGACAGCTGCTCATTGGATCGCTAGAATGGCAAATCAGAACCCCCATTTGACTGCACAAGAACTTCAGGAAGATTTAGCTTACTCTGGAGTTGTGGTACATTGTTCTACTGTTCAGCAACACCTGCACAAATATGGACTTCATGGAAAAGTCATCAGAAGAAAACCTCTCCTGCGTCCTTACCACAAAATTCTGCATCATAAATTTGCAAAAGAACATCTAAACAAGCCTGATGCATTTTGGAAACAAGTCCTGTGGACCGAAGAGGTTTAAATAGAACTCTTTGGCCACAACGAGCAAAGATGTTTGGAGAAAAAAGGGCACATAATTTCATGGAAAGAACTCCTCAGCAACCATTAAGCAAAGGGGTGGATAAATTATGCTTTGGGGTTGTGTTGCAGCCAATGCCACAGGGAACATTTCATGGGTAGAGGGAAGAATGGATTCAATGAAATTCCAGAAAATTAAGGAATCAAAAATAACACCAACTGCAAAAAAGCTGAAGTTGAAAAGAGAATGGCTTCAACAAATGGATAATGATCCTAAACACACCTCAAAATCCATGATAGACTACCTGACAAAGGTGCAAACTGAAAGTTTTACCACGGCTCTCACAGTCCCCTATTCTGAACATCATTGAAAATCTGTGGATAGACCTCAGAGGAGCAGTGTATGCAAGATGGCCCAGGAATCTCATGGAAGACTTTTGCAAAAAAGAATAGATAAAATTCCCTCAAACAAGAATTGAAAGACTTTTGGCTGGCTACAGAAAGCATTTACAAAGTGTGATACTTGCCAAAGGGGGTGCTACTGGGTACAAACCATGCAGGGTGCCCAAAGTTTTGCTTCGGGCCTATTTTCTTTTTGTTTATTTTGGAAATGTAAATCATGAAAATTAAAAAATGTTTTTGCTTAAAATACAAAGGGAATGTGTAATTTTTAACTTTTTGCCTTTTGTAAATCATTTCATCTTTAATTTGCTTAACTGTTCACAGTAGCAGTAATTTTGACTAGAGGTGTGCAAACGTTTGCATGCCACTGTTTGCTCGATCTGATGCTCCTTTCTGATAGGGAAACAGGGCCCCCATTCTAGGGATGTGTAAGTCATAGCAAACAGACGTTCATCCCGTTATCCCTATCCCTGTTGATAGAGGTTGACTTTGGAACTTGGCATGTGTATCTGTGCAAGGTGTCTGAATATATACCCTTGTTCAGACTCTGGAGCAAATTCTGGTATATATATAGATTTGATATTTATTCAGTTGTAGTTTTAGGTTGGTCTCTTTATGCTGTAGATGGCAGAGAAGGAAAATGATTAACTGCACATTCTTCAGTTGCTACAGTATCAGCATGGTGACTGGCAGAATGAAGACAAGTACAAAGTGAGAACATACTTCTACCTATGTTGCCAGTGACCACCCTGACACAAGCAGCGTGCACAGCTGATAATTTTCACGTTGTGTTCTGTCCTGCAGTTAGTAATTGAGACCAAGTAAAGAAGGTTAGCAGGAGATGCTTTTTGTCCTGGTAGGAGAGGTGGGAACCTTGTTACTGTCACTACTGCAATGGGCACCCCTGAGATAAAGTTCTCACCCGCTGTCATGAAAACAATGGGCCTCGGTGAGTGCAACATTTTGTATTAAAATGATAGAGAGAGATTTAGTCTCCTGTAAATAGTAAAGTTAAGAAGTAATGAAAGAGAAAAGGATGGAAGAAAAAAACATGATGAGATGTTTAACTCAGTTCCTACTATCTGTTCACACTGTCATTTAAAGAATGGGCATGCCGTGTAAAGATCTGTATTTTATGGACATATCAATATTCCATATTCAGTAAAACAGTATATAAAGAGAAAGGTTATGTCAATTAACAAAACAAAGTGAAAAGATAATGTTGCAAAAATCCTTTAACTCAATTCTAGGAGAGAATATGTCTGCAGTAAGACATGTAATATAACATGCCATGTTTTATTCTGCCATATTATAGGTATGTAAAACTCAGAGGTGCGCATAAGCCCTTTGGAATCAAATAGAACTGAGACCCCTGCTCTTCTGGATGAATGGGCAAAAATTCCCACAGACATCTCCATAACCTTGTGGAAAGCCCAGAAAAGTGGAAGCCGTTTGAGCTGCAAAGCAGGGGATAACTCTATATTAATGCTTATAGATTTAGAATGGGATGCCATAGTGGCTCCTGTAGGTGTAAAGTGTAGGTGTCCCACTTCTTTTGTCTATACGATAGGGATATGCAGTGATGGCCATGGAGGGATCTAGAAGGACACCGTCATCGGGGACCAGGTAAGAATTTTCTGTATTAGGGGCCGGGTATTGGGGGGGGGAGGGTTACAGGTTTGGATAACCCCTTTAAAGATTATGCATTGTAAACATAGCAAATTTGCAAGTGTAAGGATCTGAGTGACTTTGACAAGGACCAAATTGTAGTGGCCAGATGACTAGGTCACAGATTATCTCCAGGTCTTGTTGGGTGCTACCTACCAAAATAACTACACCTACCATTAATACTTCAAATAGGTCAACAGCACTTGACAAGGTTACAGCTGCAAGCCTTGCATCTCCAGATCCAGAGTCCTCCATATATAAGAGTTGAGGCAGCACTCCAATTAATATATGCCTTTACTCACCCATGCACGATTTCAGCTCCAATAAGCCTTTCTCAATCAAACTTTGTGAAACATTGTATGGATGAATAAAGGTGTGCATTACCTGGAGTGCTTCCTCAACTTCTATTTGTTTACCTACCATTATCTACCATAAGTGGTCAAGGAAAGCCAACCAATTAACCAGCGACAGTGTCAAGGTTGCCCAAGGCTCATTGATGCTCATGAGAAGGAGGTTAATTCATCTGGTCTGATCCCACAAATAAGCTACTGTAGCATAAATAGCTAAGGCTACTTTCACACTAGCGTTTTTACTGGATCCGGCAGGGTTCAGCAAAAACGTTTCCGTTACTGATAATACAACCATCTGCATCCGTTATGAACGGATTTGGTTGTATTATCTGTAACATTGCCAAGATGGATCCGCCATGAACCCCATTGAAAGTCAATGGGGGACGGATCCGTTTTCTATTGTGGCAGATTGTGGAAGAGAAAACAGATCCGTCCCCATTGACTTGCATTCCAGGATGGAAAGCAAACTACAACATGTTGCAGTTTGCTCTCCGGTATGGGAATGGAACTAAACGGAACGGAATGCATTTTGGAGCATTCCGTTCTGTTCAGTTTTGTCCCCATTGACAATGAATGGGGATAAGACTGAAGGTTTTTTTCCGGTATTGAGCCCCTATGACGGATCTCAATACCGGAAAACTAAAACGCTAGTGTGAAAGTAGTCTAAAATACTGTTACTGCTGGCTGTAATAGAAAGGAGGCAGAACACATACGGGCAAATTTTTTAAGACCAGCGTTTTGCAGCGTCATCTGCACCTGAAATACACCTAATTTAGCCGTATTTCTGATTAATAAATTACCACCATATTTCATCACAGTTTTCTGTGTATGTGGCCACATAGCTGCTCTCATCAGAGTGTCCATTGTTGACCGCATTCTATCACTGAAAATACCTAAAATGGGCACATAAGCATCACAACTAGGCAATGGAAGAAGGTGGCCTGGTCTGAAGAATCATCTTTTACATAATGTGGACAGTGAAGTGTACGTGCTTCACTGTTCTGGAGATGAGATGACATCGGGATGCACTATGGGAATAAGAAAAGCCAATGAAGGCAGATGATAATCTGGGCAATGTACTGGTAGGAAACAATAGGTATAAAAATACAAGCACACACAAACTAGAATGGGGTAATATTAAATTACAGCTACCTTAACCCCTTAAGGACCCGCGCCGTACATGTATGGTGCAACTGGACATGACTTAAGGACCAGTGCCTTACATGTACGGCGCAAAGTGCTGGGGAAGGATGGCGGGGGAATGGGGCACCATGGCTGCTCTTGCCGGCAGGGCAGCATGGTGCAGCACCGCCCCCCCTGCAGCTCCAAGAGCTGCAATTGGCCTGTCAATGAAGACCAACACATTGCAGCGCCGGAAGCTAAAACAAGCTGCGGGGTGGATCAGGGGGAGGTGACCGGTGCTGAACTGGTGACTGCATGCAGAGAGGTTCTGTGCTTTTCTGTGCTGCTTTTGGCTTGTGGTGCACCACGACTGCGATTTAACACTTTCCTGCTGAAAGAAGAAAATCTAGAATTGCTACAATGATTTTTATTTTTTTGCAGCTGTTCCAGATCCCTAAACAACCTTCCGTCCCTGGTTTTCACTGTTCAGGGCAGATGGCAGACAGCGTGTGTGGCGTCCTGTGGGTGAGCGGTTTGCTGACGTCAACGTTGTGGATCGAGTGGCCCATGGTGGCGGTGGGGTTATGGTATGGGCAGGCGTATGTTATGGACAACGAACACCGGTGCATTTTATTGATGGCATATGAATGAACAGGGATACTGTGACGAGATCCTGAGGCCCATTGTTGTGCCATTCATCCACGACCATCACCTCATGTTGCAGCTTGATAATGCACGGCCTCATATTGCAAGGATCTGTACACAATTCCCGGAAGCTGAAAACATCCCAGTTCTTGCATGGCCAGCATACTCACCGGACATGTCACCCATTGAGCATGTTTGGGATGCTCTGGATCGGCGTATATGACAGAGTGTTCCAGTTCCTGCCAATATTCTGCAACTTCGCACAGCTATTGAAGAACAGTGGACCAACATTCCACAGGCCACAATCAACAACCTGATCAACTCTATGCAACGGAGATGTGTTGCACTGCATGAGGCAAATGGTGGCCACACTAGTGTCACGGTGGGGAGTGGGGGAAACCCCCCACCGTGCGGTGTCAAAGGGTAAAAGGGAATCAGCCTGGCCAAAAGGAGTAATAAGGGAGCAGGTCACCTCCTACAGCGTCCCTAATCCTCTCCCTGACTCCTCACCGTATGAGCAGACCCCGATGGTAGGACGACTCATACTCAGGATTCCTAGAGACCCTAAGTCGCCCTGGTAATCCCCAAGGAGCAGGGAAGAGACGACCTGTTCATCCCAGTAATGGAGGAACAGGAGTCTCTATCTGAGGCCAGGCTGCAAGGAGAGGGGAACACATACAGCATAAGGAGATGGTAGGTAAGTGAAACCATTAACACACTTACCTGCCACAGACACACTGACTGGAACCCGTGCACTAGTGCTGCTGTCCACACCAACATTAAAGGACACAGTACACACCACAAAGGAACCCAGGACACCCATAGCTGCAATAAACATAAGACAGGGGAATGTCTAGCCAAACATGCTGAACACCAAACACCACCAGACATGTAACACCAAACTAGACATACCATCTCCCTGAACATAACCCACTCCATACAAATAGGTGTGCCCTGTCAGGTTTAATAAGTGGGATTTCTTGCCTTATAAATGGGGTTAGGACCATCAGTTGCGTTGAGGAGAAGTCAGGTGGATACACAGCTGATAGTCCTACTGAATAGACTGTTAGAATTTGTATTATGGCAAGAAAAAAGCAGCTAAGTAAAGAAAAACGAGTGGCCATCATTACTTTAAGAAATGAACGTCAGTCAGTCAGCCGAAAAATTGGGAAAACTTTGAAAGTAAGGGCTATTTGACCATGAAGGAGAGTGATGGGTGCTGCGCCAGATGACCTGGCCTCCACAGTCACCGGACCTGAACCCAATCGAGATGGTTTGGGGTGAGCTGGACCACAGAGTGAAGGCAAAAGGGCCAACAAGTGCTAAGCATCTCTGGGAACTCCTTCAAGACTGTTGGAAGACCATTTCAGGGGACTACCTCTTGAAGCTCATCAAGAGAATGCCAAGAGTGTGCAAAGCAGTAATCAAAGCAAAAGGTGGCTACTTTAAAGAACCTAGAATATGACATATTTTCAGTTGTTTCACACTTGTTTGTTATGTATATAATTCCACATGTGTTAATTCATAGTTTTGATGCCTTCATAGTCATGAAAATAAAGAAAACTCTTTGAATGAGAAGGTGTGTCCAAACTTTTGGTCTGTACTGTACATCCTTTGGATACTATATATATATATATATATATATATATATATATATATATATATATATATTTCAGTTAGTGTCAGTTTAGAATTTTGCAAGAACGCACCATCTGCATTTTGCAACCACTGAGCACCGATCAGTAGTGTCCCTTACTCATCGCGTCTGCTATGTTTGAAAAATTTTCATAATCATTTAACAAGTGTTTCTGCCTTCTGTGAGACACCTGTTTGCTGAAAAGTACCCTTTCCACCACTTAAAATGTTCAAACTGGGGTGCTATTTCCAAAATGGGGTCACTTCTAGGGGTTTTTCATTACTGGGGACCTCAGGAATATTTTAAATGCGACATGGCACCTAAAATCAATGTCTGCCAATTCAGGTCAGCAAAATCCATATTTTTCTGTTTGACACTAGAGCCCTGCTGTGTGCCTATACATAATTTTTTTTATCACATATGGGGTGTTTCTGTATTTGGGGGGAAATGGGGAACAAAATGTGGGGTGCATTTTGTCCTGTTACCCTTTGAGAAAGTGAAAAATCTGGGTGTAAAGCAACTTTTTTTGTTTTAAAAATGCAATTTTTATTTTTCACTGCCAAGTGTTTCCTAATTCTAGGAAACACCTTTGAGGTCAAAGTGCTCACTGCACACCTTAAAAGATTCCTTGAGGGGTGTAGTTTCCAAAATGGGGTCACTTTTCGGGGGTTTCCACTGTAGGGCCACCTCAGGGTGTCTTCATATGCGGCATAGCTTCCAATTACCATTCCAGCTACAGTAAATGCGCTCTCCAAAATTCATATGGTGCTCCTTCCACTCTGAAGCCTACTGTGTGCCCATACATCAGTTTTTGAGCACATATGGGGTGTTGGCGTATTTTGGGGGAAATGGGTAACAAAATGTGGGGTGCATTGTGTGCTGTTACCCCTTGTAAAAGTGAAAAATGTGAATGTAAAGCAACTTTTTTCTGGAAAAAATTGTAATTTTTTTATTTTCAAAGCCAAGTGTTTCCTAATTCTGTGAAACGCCTGATGGGTCAAAGTGCTCACTACAAACCTTGAAAGATTCCTTGAGGGGTGTAGTTTCCAAAATGGGGTCACTTTTTGGGGGTTTATACTGTAGGGTGTCTTCATATGCAACATAGCTCCCAATTACCATTCCACCTAAATCTTCTCTCCAAAAGCCATATGGTGCTCCTTCCACTCTGAAGCCTGCTGTGCGCCCATACATCAGTTTTTGAGCACATATGGGGTATTTCTGTAAACTCTAGACACAGGGTAATAGATTTTGAGTTTTGTTTGGCTGTTAACCCTTGATGTGTTGCAGAAAAAATAGATAAAAATTTAAAATCTGCAAAAAAAAAGTGAAATTTAGAAATTTCATTCCCATTTTCCTGTAATTCTCGTGGGGCATCTAAAGGGTTAACAAAGTTTGTAAAATCAGTTTTGAATAACTTGATGGGTGTAGTTTCTAAAATGGGGTAATTTATGGGTGGTTTCTAATATGCAAGCCCCACAAAGTGACTTTATAACTGAACTGGTCTTTAACCACCTCCGGACCGCCTAACGCAGGATCGCGTTCCGGAGGTGGCAGCCCTGCGCAGAGTCACGCATATATGCGTCATCTCGCGATGGGCGAGATTTCCTGTGAACGCGCGCACACAGGCGCGCGCGCTCACAGGAACGGAAGGTAAGAGAGTTGATCTCCAGCCTGCCAGCGGCGATCGTTCGCTGGCAGGCTGGAGATGTGTTTTTTTTTAACCCCTAACAGGTATATTAGACGCTGTTTTGATAACAGCGTCTAATATACCTGCTACCTGGTCCTCTGGTGGTCCCCTTTGTTTGGATCGACCACCAGAGGACACAGGTAGCTCAGTAAAGTCCCACCAAGCACCACTACACTACACTACACCCCCCCCCCGTCACTTATTAACCCCTTATTAGCCCCTGATCACCCCTGATCACCCCATATAGACTCCCTGATCACCCCCCTGTCATTGATCACCCCCCTGTCATTGATTACCCCCCTGTAAAGCTCCATTCAGATGTCCGCATGATTTTTACGGATCCACTGATAGATGGATCAGATCCGCAAAACGCATCCGGACGTCTGAATGAAGCCTTACAGGGGCGTGATCAATGACTGTGGTTATCACCCCATATAGACTCCCTGATCACCCCCCCTGTCATTGATTACACCCCTGTCATTGATCAACCCCCTGTAAAGCTCCATTCAGACGTCCGCATGATTTTTACGGATGCACTGATAGATGGATCCGATCCTCAAAACGCATCCGGACGTCTGAATGAAGCCTTACAGGGGCATGATCAATGACTGTGGTGATCACCCCATATAGACTCCCTGATCACCCCCCTGTAAAGCTCCATTCAGATGTCCGCATGATTTTTACGGATGCACTGATAGATGGATCCGATCCTCAAAACGCATCCGGACGTCTGAATGAAGCCTTACAGGGGCATGATCAATGACTGTGGTGATCACCCCATATAGACTCCCTGATCACCCCCCTGTAAAGCTCCATTCAGATGTCCGCATGATTTTTACGGATGCACTGATAGATGGATCCGATCCGCAAAACGCATCCGGACGTCTGAATGAAGCCTTACAGGGGCATGATCAATGACTGTGGTGATCACCCCATATAGACTCCCTGATCACCCCCCTGTCATTGATCACCCCGCTGTAAAGCTCCATTCAGATGTCCGCATGATTTTTACGGATGCACTGATAGATGGATCCGCAAAACGCATCCGGACGTCTGAATGAAGCCTTACAGGGGCATGATCAATGACTGTGGTGATCACCCCATATAGACTCCCTGATCACCCCCCTGTAAAGCTCCATTCAGATGTCCGCATGATTTTTACGGATGCACTGATAGATGGATCCGATCCGCAAAACGCATCCGGACGTCTGAATGAAGCCTTACAGGGGCATGATCAATGACTGTGGTGATCACCCCATATAGACTCCCTGATCACCCCCCTGTCATTGATCACCCCCCTGTAAAGCTCCATTCAGATGTCCGCATGATTTTTACGGATGCACTGATAGATGGATCCGATCCGCAAAACGCATCCGGACGTCTGAATGAAGCCTTACAGGGGCATGATCAATGACTGTGGTGATCACCCCATATAGACTCCCTGATCACCCCCCTGTCATTGATCACCCCCCTGTAAAGCTCCATTCAGATGTCCGCATGATTTTTACGGATGCACTGATAGATGGATCCGATCCGCAAAACGCATCCGGACGTCTGAATGAAGCCTTACAGGGGCATGATCAATGACTGTGGTGATCACCCCATATAGACTCCCTGATCACCCCCCTGTCATTGATTACCCCCCTGTAAAGCTCCATTCAGATGTCCGCATGATTTTTACGGATGCACTGATAGATGGATCGGATCCGCAAAACGCATCCGGACGTCTGAATGAAGCCTTACAGGGGCATGATCAATGACTGTGGTGATCACCCCATATAGACTCCCTGATCACCCCCCTGTCATTGATCAACCCCCCTGTCATTGATCAACCCCCCTGTCATTGATCACCCCCCCTGTCATTGATCACCCCCCTGTCATTGATCCCCCCCTCTGTAAGGCTCCATTCAGATATTTTTTTGGCCCAAGTTAGCAGAATTTTTTTTTTTTTTTCTTACAAAGTCTCATATTCCACTAACTTGTGTCAAAAAATAAAATCTCACATGAACTCACCATACCCCTCACGGAATCCAAATGCGTAAAATTTTTTAGACATTTATATTTCAGACTTCTTCTCACGCTTTAGGGCCCCTAGAATGCCAGGGCAGTATAAATACCCCACATGTGACCCCATTTCGGAAAGAAGACACCCCCAGGTATTCCGTGAGGGGCATATTGAGTCCATGAAAGATTGAATTTTTTGTCCCAAGTTAGCGGAACGGGAGACTTTGTGAGAAAAAAATTAAAAATATCAATTTCCGCTAACTTGTGCCAAAAAAAAAAAATTTCTATGAACTCGCCATGCCCCTCATTGAATACCTTGGGGTGTCTTCTTTCCAAAATGGGGTCACATGTGGGGTATTTATACTGCTCTGGCATTCTAGGGGCCCCAAAGCGTGAGAAGAAGTCTGGTATCCAAATGTCTAAAAATGCCCTCCTAAAAGGAATTTGGGCACCTTTGCGCATCTAGGCTGCAAAAAAGTGTCACACATCTGGTATCGCCGTACTCAGGAGAAGTTGGGGAATGTGTTTTGGGGTGTCATTTTACATATACCCATGCTGGGTGAGAGAAATATCTTGGTCAAATGCCAACTTTGTATAAAAAAATGGGAAAAGTTGTCTTTTGCCAAGATATTTCTCTCACCCAGCATGGGTATATGTAAAATGACACCCCAAAACACATTCCCCAACTTCTCCTGAATACGGCGATACCACATGTGTGACACTTTTTTGCAGCCTAGGTGGGCAAAGGGGCCCATATTCCAAAGAGCACCTTTAGGATTTCACAGGTCATTTACCTACTTACCACACATTAGGGCCCCTGGAAAATGCCAGGGCAGTATAACTACCCCACAAGTGACCCCATTTTGGAAAGAAGACACCCCAAGGTATTCCGTGAGGGGCATGGCGAGTTCCTAGAATTTTTTATTTTTTGTCACAAGTTAGTGGAAAATGCTTATTTTTTTTTTTATTTTTTTTTTCATACAAAGTCTCATATTCCACTAACTTGTGACAAAAAATAAAAAGTTCCATGAACTCACTATGCCCATCAGCGAATACCTTGGGGTCTCTTCTTTCCAAAATGGGGTCACTTGTGGGGTAGTTATACTGCCCTGGCATTCTAGGGGCCCAAATGTGTGGTAAGGAGTTTGAA